>NC_133787.1:21311739-21484103 GCF_003597395.2 Chelonoidis abingdonii | reverse complement strand
CCACACGAACCCTAATCCGAGTTATCACTATCGAATTTAGTGCTACTCCTCTCGTTTGGGAGGAGTTCCGAAATCGATTTAAGGAGGCGGTTAACTCGATATTAATGACGACATCGTGTGAATGGATACAGCGTTAAATCGGTATATCGGCCATTAAACCGATTTAAAGTCGCAGTGTAGACCTGGCCTAACATTCCCTTTTCCTCAGAGGTGAGGGGAGTGACAGCTTTCCAAATGGGGCTGTAGTTTGGGCAATGATACAAAATTACTAAAGTATTTCTATGCTGCAGTTTGGTGGGAAGGGGAAGCAATAAGAATAAAAATGACACTGGAGGGGAAAAATTTACCTTCTAAAGTATGCAGCCACTGGGGACCTGGCTACTGAGGTTCATTTTTTTCTACAGAAAATAGCTGTTCAACCAAAACAAAAGGTTTTGTGGGAAACTCTTATTGTGGTTGACATTTTACAATGTTTAAACCAAAAATTAGATTTTTTTCAGTAAAAAAAATATGTTATTACTAAAAATGATTTTGAAAAGCCTTTTATTTTTTATTTTGGCAAAAAATGTTTTTCTGTGTGTGAATCAAAAATATTTATGGTGAAAAATAATGCAAAGAGCTCTGAGATCCTCAGAAATACAAAGTTTTATTTGTTGTTATTTTTCAAATACTTTTAAATGGAGACCTGTATATGTGCATAACTATGAACTAAAGTAACAGTGACCAGGTTCAGAGTGCAGATCTGGGAAAACCTGCCTCAAGACCAGTCTGCCCAAAATCTGATATGAATTCTGCTGCCCTTAAACCATACACAGATATGCCCAAATTGAATTTTGCATTTTGTTTGTTGCTTTAATACTCTTCTAGCGATGAGAATAGTTTGGATGCGAGCTTTGCACTTCCCTCACTGCATTCCAAATATTACCTGGAGTGATTCAATAAATACAAACTGTAGCCTTTCCATTGCATTTGTTAACACAGAGTTTCTTATTAGAAGACAATGTAGCTTTTAAAAAAAAATCTTATTTTTTTTAATTTGCATTCTGTTTTTAACACCCAGTAAAGAAATGTTTGATACAAAAATAAGAAATCACAACATCTCTTTTTAATGGCAATTCTTCGTTGCCTTTGGCTGAAGATGAACAGTAACTTGCCTCGAATTGCTTGTCTCCTGGAAGAATCCACAGATATGCATGCAATATTGTATAAGTGCAAAACAGTATTTTTGCATGGCTAGTACAGACATTTGAAACCACAGTAATTAATGTAATCTTTTTTCGTTACCTGATTTCTAGCTAACACATTTAAGTGAGTGTGTGTGTGTGTGTATCCTTGCTGTATCACAGATTTGCTTTATAGTTCCTGTGTGATCTTGAGCACTTAACATATTTCTGCCTCTGTTTCCCAAAGCGGACTTTGCCAACTTCACAGGATTGTTGAGAGAATTAAAGACATATTTGTAAAGCACATTGAGACCCTCAGATGGAAGGTGCTGTATACATGAAAACAATTATCGTTTGTGATTAAAAAAAAAAAAAGTTTGAGAAATCACACCTGGAAAATGACTAGGAGAACTTGCGTGCACGTTGGTATGAGAAGTCTCTTGCTGACCACTATTATTGTTTCTAAGTAATAGGTCTTAGTGCAGCTGCTATCTTGAAATGCATTTATTTTATTTTAAATATCATAGTATTATCTATTAAGCAATTTCCTTAGATTAATATTAAAAAAAATTAACAATTTAAAATGTTATTCTATGCCCAGAAAAAAAGTAGGCACTGCAAAAATATTTTTTTTCTTCTAATGTTAGTATAATATTGGGCTAATGAAGTTCACAAAAATATTTTAGGCACATGCCCAGCTGCGGATGTGAGACTGATATTGGCTAACCCTGTACCTGGAATGGGTGAAGAGAACATTTTTTTTCTCTTCCATTTTGCTCTACTGACTTTTTGCTTAGCTTTTTGCTAATATCATTTTCACTCTTGGTTGGGCTTTCTTGACAGTTAAGATGGCTTCTTTATGAAGATACTGAGATAAACTAGGGTCATGCATTCATTCACATCACTAAAACCACTTAATCAGTTACTGCTTCTGTATGAAATACCCCTGATCTAATCAAGAAAACATCAAAATCCTGCAAAGCACCCTTGTTAATCCTGTCACTTAGTACGTAGCCAGATTTTGAAAAATGTAATCTAATTTAAAAAAAAACACTTAATCTTCTTTCAGAATTATTCACACAAGTTAAAATATATGCTTTGGCTGAAGATATAAATAATTTGCATACATTAGGAAACTAAGTGAAATGGTAACACATGTTTAAAAACTGGATTGGAGCCTCCATTTTTTTACTATACTACAAAACAAATATATGTCTAATTTTTTATTAATGTTACCAACTCCCCCCAAACCTATACCAAAATTCTACTTTTAATAAATACATAATAGGAGGCTGGGGGAGAGAAATTCTAGACTAAAAGATCAAAGAGTGTGACCTCTGCATTCCAGCCTTTAGTTTTTATAAATCCAACATGGCCCATGGACTGCAAATTCTCCAGTTACAGTAAAAAAAAAAAACAAAAAAACAAAGCAGCCATAGAGCAGAATGCACTTCTAAACAATTATTAACATTATATATATATATTTTTTCCATTTTAGAAGTGGTTGCAGGAAAAAAGCAAAAATAGCAATGGGCAAATGCCAAGTGATCCTATTTTAACCCTAGCAGCATTTCAATAAAATGTAGACCTAATTTTGAATGTACTCTTTATTACTATATCACAGTTATAATATCAAAGTGCTCCTAAGGTGTAATTAAAGATTTACCTAGATTTATGAGACTTTATCATTATCAATAGGGTTAAAGAATGCCAAGGAGACCCATTGTGCAAAGATTTTGCTCAGCAGTTTCCATCGCAGTAAGGGCATTATAGAATTACTTTAGTGCTTTAGGAAAACTTGACTGTTAGGCACTAATATGAGGGACATTATTAGAAAGGGAACACTCTGGACATGTTAGTCAGGCCACCTCTGTGTCTTATGCTCTTCCCCGAAAGGGAAAGAAGAAAGGGGCAGTAAAAGGGAACTGGGGAGTAGAATTCTTAGAAGGTGTGAAATTAAATAGAAAATAATAATAATAATCAAATAATAACAATTAGTAAAAATCCTGCAAATAAATGTTGTCAGTCCTCAGAGGGATCCTGACAGTCCAGCTCAGTGTGTTTCCTTAATAAAATTCCTATCCATGGTAATGTATCAATGCCCTTCAGTCTAAATATTACATAACTGAACATTCAAAATGCTGATGCTGAACACGGCAGGTTCCCAGACATTCTCTGTGTTTATTCTAAGATTGCCTAGCATTTCCTGCTATCTAACTTACATGTGCCCTCCTGATGCAACCTAAACTTTGTTTGAAGTGGGAAGATGGGAGCCATTTTCACTGGCATTTCAAGACAGCATTCTGTCTCACCTTCCAGTTTAATCCTGTGGTCAGATATGCTAAACTCACTTCGAATAGTAGCTTACTCCTCAAGCAATTCCACTGATTTTAATGGATCTACTCAAGCTGTAAGATACAATTTATTGTTAGGGTTTCACAATCTAGCCCTTACCAAGTCAACTGATCATAGCCACATTAATGCATTTAAGAAGTTATAGTATGGTTGGATTAGAAAAATGATTCCTGTATTAATGGTAAACTCTTTGAGACTGGATAATGTATGCAATTATCTACTTTACTGTACATAGACCTCACTGGAAACATCTCAGCTCTCCTACGCACAGAATCTATATGGCCTAACAGTTTATCGAAGGCAAAGGATGAAATTCCTACCTGAGTTTAATATAATACTAGATTCTGTACATGGACTGGAAGCACTAATTAGTTGTCTTGCCCTCTAATATTAGTCTTTTCTACTGTGGATCTTTGATCCTTTGGGCAAACATTTCAGTTTCTATTTGCTAAGGAAAGGTTCCATTCTCTGCATACATAGTATTATGGATGCCTGCTTCTTGTCACTCTCACTGAGACAAGGTAGAAAATCTAATATTTGTTGCACATAATTTGCTTCATTGTTACTGCAACTTACATTCTATTCCTTCCCCTCTTTGAGAATTTAGGATTCAGATTGCAATGGAAATATTAAGTCATGGAAAAAGATTCTCATGAAGAAAGGCTGACTCCTTTTTTAGCTAGACTGTTGCTTTGAGGAAGCCAGATGGGGGAGGCTAGTGGCAGTGTAGAAAGCAATAACATTAATCTGCTGATTGGGTTGCTTTTCTGTAAGCAACTCATTTTTAGAGTTGCTTTCAATAAAACCCTTACCTGTGTGTGTGTGTATGTATGTGTACGTGCGTATGTGCATAAGTACATACAAAGAAACCTAGCTACTTAGCTATGGTAAAAGACTATTACAGTTGTAAATTAAAGCACTCAAAAATTTAAAAATGCCAGGATTTAAGTTACCCAAGCAATCTTAATTGTGCCCCCTTTGTGCATATATTATGATACAGTCTTTAACTATCTGATCACATTGTAGTTTTTTCCATAGGATTTCTGCCTCACTCAGTTAGCATGGGATGGACTGTGTTCTGGTAGTGCACTAGAGTTTGTACTGAATTATATTATTTCAGTTGTAGGACCCCTACGTCGTTTGCTTTAGAATTTGAAATGAGGGTGGAACACAAGGCAGAGAACTGTTGTAAAAGAGGGGATGATTTTGTAGTTAAGGCAGGTGAAAGCCACTCAGAAGCACTCATTTCTATCCTTACCTTTGCAACAGATGTAAATCACTTAATCCAAAGTTTTGGCAGATGGCCATTAATTGTACATTCCTTATTTTCTGGGTGCCCAACTTGAGACACCAACTTCCTGATCTGCACAAGTCCTGAGCATTAACAGTGGCAACTGAAATCAGCTGGAGCTGCTTAGATATCCACCAGCACGGACAGTAACTCTGAATACTCTGAAGACATGAGCACACAGTGCAAGTCAGGAGGCCCTGACTTATAACCCTGTCTGTGTCACTGCAGGGCCTGGGATAAGTCTCCCTGTCCCAGTTTCCCCATCTGTAAAATGGAGATAATTGTACTCTCCAATCTCACAGGGGAGGGGTGGAGATAATTCATTAATATCTATGAGACGTGCAGATCCTGTGCCGATGAGTGCCATAGAAAAGACCAAGAGGAACTAAGTAATTCTGTATTGAATGCAACAAAGAAAGCAGGGACCACACACTGAATGATGAGGATAAAAAGAAACACTGAATAGTTGGTTCATTCCTTGAGCACATCCAACTTGTGCACCAAGTGAGGCACAGTTTATGTGGAAAAATAGCATTTAATTAAACGGTTTTGCACAAAAGGACAGAATTAAAGGTGGATGGGCATCCTAAACTATGGCATTTCCTAACTTTTAAGTGCTTTGCAGACTAAATAATATTCTTTACCATAGTGTGTGTGTGTGTGTTTAAGGAAAAAGATACAAACAAATTATATTTTGTGCAACTGAAACAACTCGCATCAAGAATAGGATTTGAACCTTGATCCCTCAGAACAGACTTAACTGAGTTACAGGACTAGTTATGTTAGCTGGTACAGGAGAAGGCTATTGACTTGGAGGGGATGGGCTGCTGAGACCATGTGCTGATTCTGAGAGGCTTAGCTCTCTTGCTTGACCATCTCCTCCTCAGGATATGGAGGGAGCTCTTTCCCTATGTTGGGCCCCCAGAGGTGGGGGATGGGACACTGGGCTCATATGCTGAGTCCAGAGGTATGGACTATATATCAGTGGTAGTAATCCTATTCCTCTCTTTCTTCCTCCCAGAGTTCCAGTCGTGTGTGTGTGCTGCTGCTGTTGCTGCTTTGTCAGTGGTGTGGCCCTGGCTCTTTAGACATTTGTGTTCATTTATTTTGGCATGGTACCAACATTTTGCTGACAATACAAGTGACAGAAAGACAACTGATTTTTTGTTTGAAGTTTATAACTCAGCCAAAGTTGAAAAGAATTTAACAAGACAAAAAAGATACTTCTGTAGGCCCAGGACTTTTCTCCTTATCAAATTTCAAGGGATTGCTGCAAACAATTAATTTGTGGGAGCGTCTCAATTAAAATAAAAGTTGCATGAATCTTTTATAATAAAGCAGTAAATAAAATAATAAAGTGTAAATATAACCTAAATTACTACCAGCTCCCCCAGGAGCAAGGTTTAAAGTAAGAGAAGACTGGATTCTTGCAGCTTAAAAAATAAAGTCAATACAATGTTTTGCTTCTTCAGTTCCCAAACTCAGAGTTAGAGTGTGCATGCTGATACAACAAATAAATCTTCAAGTATTCTAAGCATCTAACCCTTTAGAAGGCTGAAGACTGGAAATGACTCCAATAATAAAAAGCCAACTTGCAAAGTATTGTCAAGTATAAGGAGCAATGGGAGTGTAGTCAGAAGAAAGTCCTGCAAGGAGAAGTAGAGAGGAAAAAAAAAATTTTTTATTTTTTTCTTCCATATGTAATCACTCTAAATCCATGTGAGAGGAATGTTTTACCATTTACAAGTATTATCTTACATACCATGCATTAAAGAAGAGATATACATCAAAACTTAAGCCATGTCTTTTCCTTCAGCAGGTAGAATTCAAACAGGACAGCTTTCCAACAGTGTACAGCAGCTTCTATTACATTGTACTGTGAAGGGATAAAAGTCTTAATATAACAATGTAACTAAACCTAAATCCCGTCATTTGGTTTCTTTCACAACTGCAAAATCATGGCAGCCCTGAATTGGCCACACAGCTGCTTCTACAAAAACCATTTAGTAACAACAATAATAAAATTCTCCTTTCCATTAAGAAACTGTATATATGAAAGAGTCTCACAATGTCATCTCCTTCACTCCTCTGTGAAATACTGTCTTTGACTTCTAAACTTAAACAGCAGCACTTCCCTAAGTGAGGGAAAACAGCAGCATGGCTATGTAGCTGCAAAAGGCTGGCTGGCTGGGTAGCTATCACACAGGGTGAACTAAAATAGTACAGACCAGTCCTACTGAAAGCATCATTTCACACTGGAGAGTCAAAGAAACAAACCAAAATGGGCCATAATCATGCACCAGCATGAAATGCCCTGGGGAATTTCCCCAGCACAGAGCACCCCTCACCAAGTGCTGCGCCCACAGAAATCGCTTGGAACAGCAGGTGTTCCCAGGTGGACTGAGAACAGGTTGGAGGTGGGAGGGTAACACTGCAGCACAAAGCAGCACAGCTAGTTCAGTCCTGTTCCCCAAAAACATTTTGGCTGTTGCAAAGCCCAAAGGTACCATGACACCCAGCATACAATTTAGGAGAGCCCTTGCTTGTGGCATAGGCCAAATCCAACTCTGGTGACCAGATGTCCTGATTTTATAGGGATAGTCCTGATTTTTGGGTCTTTTTCTTATATAGGCTCATATTACCCCCCCACCTCCATCTCGATTTTTCACATTTGTTGTCTGGTCACCCTAAACCCAATCCAGAAGCCCTGGGAATTAGAGAGGTGCATGTATTAGCACTGGTACAGGGGTGAATTAGTCCCTCCTAGAGGAAGTCTGCTCTCTGGTGCCTGATGACTTTACAAACAGCAGCAGATACCTGAGGGTTAAGGTTGTTCTAAAATAGATTCTATACATTGGGGGAGTTGTTTGGGGGCTGGAAGGTGAGGATGAGAAGCGTGAACATAATGCAGAAGGTGAGAAGTCAGTGAAGTGATTCAAAGAGGAACATGACCTGGATAGAAGAGCTAGAGAGGTGGAGGATTTTAGCTGCAGAATTTCATGTTAATTGTAGTAATAATGAAAGCATCTATGGTATTTCATAATAGTAATAGCACAGTGTGAAAACTAGGGCAAGCAGGACTAACCTATTGCTGTACTACTCAGTTTCTTAAATGCTGATAAGTGTTTTTAATTCCATTCTATCCAGGTTAGTTATAAGCTCTGTGATATCAGATCGTAGCAAATCACGCGGCCAGCCCTGTCATCTCTCACCTTAATGAGCACTGAAAGCGAATAACTAGAAATTCTACTCAGTACTCTACAGAGCAGTTCATTATATAAGTTCTACATATAGTTAAATTAGTAGCATAGTTGACAAGAAAGTGACATAGCTCAACTTATTTTTTAAATTGCTTAACTTTATCGAACAGATTGTTCAAGTATTTATAGAGCAGTGTGAGACATCCAATGTGACCTGTAATAAAAATAAAAATGGTCACATGAAGTGACACGATCAAGTCATTTAAAAATTAGTTGACCTCTGAATGTCATCAAACAAAGGTTCAGGCTTGACCCACTAAATCTCATTTGGAATCTATTATATGTATTATATCAGAAGCCTCATTAAAAGACATGGCTTCTGCTGCCCCCGTTTACTAACATGTTGTGGAGTCCCAATGAGGAGACATCAGACTTGTAAATATAGGAGGGCCCTAGTTGCCATCAAAAGTTTCTTGTTCCTGAAGGGTATGGACGCTAAACTTCACTTCAGCAGAATGTAGGGGCTTAGGTAAGTGTACGAAGGACCTGATCCAAAGCCCTTTGTTTTCCATGGAAAGACTTCCATTGGTTTTAATGGGGTTTGAACCAGACTCTAAATAGATAGGGAAGGCCTGTCTATATGTGCATATCCCTACCTCCCTAGATGTTAGAACGCAGAGCAGATAACAGTTTATCATATTTCCTGCCAATAAACAGAATTAGCTGTTTTTAAACTCAAAGATAATCACATCTGAGTAACCAGGGAGAAGAATGCAGCCTGTTGGTGGTGTTTGGGAAGTCCCACCTTTTATCATAGTTGCCAAGTGGTACTTGCTCACATTTAGTGTTTTTTAGTAGTATTTGGCAAAGGTCCTGTTGCAAGACCAATGACTTGCAGAAAACAGTGAATGCTGCTGTGACCCTTCTAATTGAGTAGGGACTGTACTCAGACATTTCTATGTCTGCATCTCTTATCTAAGATCCAATCCAAGCTTTATAATGTTAGTTCTGAGTGATGTATGGAGGCCTGCAGCTGTGACAATGAGTGTATCTACATCAACCTTGCTATTAACAGAGTTTCAATGTACTTTTCTACACAGGTGCAGAGTTATACTGTGGGATCGTGCTGGTCACTTGATAAAGCATCGTAGATTTACTATCCAAAAGAGTTTTGGGTTTCCCTGTAAAGCTGTATCTGTATCACTGAGGATTTTTGTGTATATAAGATTTACAATTTTTTGATAGAACCAATTCACACACTGGTGGGTCAGGGTCATCCTAAACTGCATGCCTGTCAAGTAGCCATATCCTTGAGGCAGCAAGAGGAGTTGTTTAATTATGCAAAGTGATTTTGTAGAACATCAATATCACAGTATTTAGACTAGCTGGTTTGGCTGGGGAAGCAACCCTGACTAGCACATTGAATCACTTGGTTCTGGTTAATCCACTGGAAGAAAAGGCAAAGCAGAATCAGAGGTTTTAACAGAGAAAGCAGATTGACCCTCTGCCAGCCTAGTGTCCATAATCTTAGCCTCTAAAAAGGCATTTTTCTCACCTTTACAGGAAAACATCCTATAAATCCTGTTGTATGATTTACTGATTGCATTTTCCAACCTGAAAAGTCTGCTGTTGAAAGCCTCTCTTTCACACAGATTCACTCAATATCGGGGAATCCTTCATTACCAACAGAACTGTCTGTTTCCACTGCATCTCTGTGAGGCTTGGCAGGCCAATGCAATAAAATCAGCAGTCACTGGCTGGTCCTTCAGTACCTTTGGCAAAACTTTCCAATGTTCTGGGAAGGGGAGTGAGAAATAGGTAAAGGAACTGAGGACAAATTCACGTAATAAAGAGGCATCCAGAAATTAATGCTTCGGAACCTTATGAAAAATGTTAGTTATATGTTCATGTTCCCCATAAGTACTTCAACCTCGGGAATGACTTGGCTCCAGAACATTCTCTCTGATAAGATCTTGGGCTTATTAAGCTGTTAGCCATTGAATTCTATCACAGGAATCTGTTGACTAGCTAGACTTGTACTCTTTCTCTGGCATAACTGTAGCTTGCCTGGCCCAACCTGAGTAGTTAGCACATGGAGGGAGGGATCTTTGGGAGTGGGTGAGGCAGGGAAGAAGAGACACCGTATACCCTACTCCTTGCTGTGCACATCACAATAACAGATTGTGCCCGAAGGGCATCTTGACATACCACTGAAATTAATAGTACTGTGTGAAGTCTCTGCAGCCCTCCTCAGGGATTATTATATCCTGGTATGCAAGAGTTTTGAAAGGATCTTTGGGCTGCCTTTGAGAAGTGGCTGGTTTGAGTAGGGGAGAGCTTTCCATCACTGAAAGGTGGCATGGCAAATTGAATTCAACAGCTCACCTTAATTGAGTCAGATGGTGCCTGCCATGCACTAAAACTTCAAATTTGATCTGGTCAGCATGGCTGTGCACTGCAGAGGTAGTTTGATGTTGGATTTATCCTGCCATGGGAACTGTCTTCATCAATGAAACAGTCTGCAAGTCTCATGGACTGTGGCAGGCTGGAACTCCAAACTCAAATAGGTAGCTGGGAAGAGGAGACAGATGGGATTCTAGTAGTCAGCTACTAGCTACTCTTCCTTCCACTCCTTTTCAAAACTTGATTTTGCTGTGTACAAATCCGTGCAGGGGTGGAAAAGCAAATGCATGCATCAACCCCAGGTTGGTACACAATGTGTTTTTGGGCTTGGCAGGGCAAGGTCCCTTTTATGGTAAGTGAACTTTGTAAAGTCAACCTGCCTGGCTCCCTGTACAATCATGATAAAATTTTTAAAAGAAGTTCAATGCTCCAGTGCAATTTAGCTGTACCTGTCTAAACTTCATAAGCTTGACATGTCCGCATCAGAATATGACACATCCTCATCAGAATGATGTGTGAAGCCTGGGGCATTTCAGGCATGCTGTTTAACCACACTAGTACAGTTAGCCTTAAAATGCTGTTTTAATATTTTAGTTTTCAGTACCATTCAGAGAACAGCATGCATACAATGACTTTACACATAGGGAGAACGGCAAAGAATCCATGTAAAGCAGGGATATGATGGGGCCACATGTTTCTAGCATCTACTCAGATAATCTAGAAGGAGCCAGATGACAGGAGGAAGAGAGAAGGATCATTTGGACAGGTTGATTTCACACATGCAAAACTCATTCTCTGCATGTGCAGTGTTAGTGTGCACAGGCGTTAGTGCCCCAGAAGTGTGCATGCATGTGCCTCTGTGCTTGGCTTAGCACATGCACAAGTTGAGTCCCAGCTGAACAGAACTTTTTAATTTCAAACCTGGAAAACAATGTGCATTAATAGTAAGATGAAGAAACTGGTGGAGGGAAGAGAAATGACTGTCCATTACTTGAAGTGAAGCATTTGGGAGAATAAAAATGATAGTTTTCCCTCCTCTTTTGAGTTTCGCCTAGGACTTTTCATAGTGGGTCACTCCGGTAATCCATCTAGGTCAGTATTTTGCAGATAGGATTGTAATTCTGGACAAAATAGGAAGAGCAAGTGTCCAAAGAAAAATATATCATAGTATAGCTGGTCTTGAATGGTACCTCCCAGGAGTATCTAAGTGAGTCTGTATTCATGAGATTTCCAATCCAGTATGGTTGATCCAAGAAAATGAGATAATTCATATAGAAGGACATTTCCCCTTCACTTGATCCCATGCAGTTTTGCTTTAAAACCACTTTGCAAAGTTCTGCTTGCCTAATACCTCACTCTCAAAGATTGAGTATTTTTGTGTGAATCCTGAGGTTTCCCTTCCCTCTCTCCCAATGTCATCTGACATCATGGCAAAGGACGAAAGCCAGAAGAGTTTTGATAATAATAGGAGATATACCAATCTCATAGAACGGGAAGGGACCTTGAAAGGTCATCAAGACCAGCCCTTGCCTTCACTAGCAGAACCAAGTACTGATTTTTGCCCCAGATCCCTAAATGGCCCCCTCAAGGATTGAGCTCACAACCCTGGGTTTAGCAGGCCAATGCTCAAGCCACTGAGCTAGTCTCATCTATAACAGAGGCCTTAGAACTTCCCCAAAATAATTCCTAGAGCAGATCGGTTAGAAAAACATCCAATCTTGATTTAAAATTGTGGGTGAATAGCTTTGGCATTTGGGCTATTCTATGTTCATGATGATTTTTCAGGGCTTCTTTTGAAACATCAGAAGGGAACAGAAGTTCACAAAGAGTATTTCTGCTTTTTTTTTAACAAACTGTTCGATAGCATATGCACCACTTAATATGGCATATGCTAACTTCAGTGTTCTTAAATGATTAGCAGAGTAAATAGACATATATAATGGGAATGATCTGTCAGCAGATAAGTTATTAGTGTCCTGAGGCTGCAGCAAGGTACATACTGTTCTCGCTCTTTTTCATCAACGTCTTCCTTTGTTGTTGCTTTTGTTTCTATTGTTTTGTATTGTATTGTTGAAAAATAAAACCTCTAATGTCACAATAACCATTCTAACCTGCATTTTTGCCCTTACAAACTGTACAGCCTAATAGTATCTAAGTATAAGGTGGCATTACAGATATGAAAAGTAAAAGGATTTCATGAACTACAAAATATATAGCACAGTAACTACAGGAGTCCAATTCTAAGAAGATGGTATTATAGTAAGCGATGGTACATCCAAAGGTTCGTATGTGAGTGCAATTGAACCGGGCTGCTGCAGAATTGGAGTGGTGAGCAGGGGTCTTGGAGCTGGTGTGGATGGAGAAGCAGAGCCCACATGTGCTTGGTTCTGCAGATCCCAGGGATCCATGTGGCACATGGACAAATGGCAGGTCTGAGGTCTAATCCCCTGCTTTTTCTGTGGAGGGAAGTAAACCCTGCTTCCCCGATGGCAGAATTTAAAGAAGACTCTGTAAGGAGAATGTTGCAGAGTTCTCTGCCATGTTCCCCTTCCATAAGCCTTTCTACAGGGATGGAGGCAATCCCAGTGTTAAGAGTTAGAATGAGAGCTTTTGGTCTTGTCCAAACCACTTGAGCGATCATACTGAAGTGCGAATGTTAAAACAGATATTGGGAGCAGTTATTGTACAGTAAACAAAAGCCACATCTCACTATGTAAAGTGACTACACCGAGTGAACTAATGGACGTGAACATAGCAGAAACCACAAAAATAAGCTGGATTTGGGAAATATATTACTCTCCCAAAACTTGTGTTGCTTCCCTTAACACTTCCATTAATAGGAGTTTTATGCCTGCACAGGAGGTCTATATATTCATTGTCTGTGAAGGGTTTACTTTGCTCTGTGGCAAATTTAGCTCTAAGTTTCATTAGAAAAATTCAGCTCAGACAGCAATGCCCAACCCTCCTTCCCACCCTTGAAGAATTCCATTTCTGAAGGTGGATTTGCAGGTTCTGAGACATTTTGCAGGTGGGCCTCTGAGATCTTAGGCATAACTCTTCATATACAACTGTTATTCTTAGTTACTGCTCTGTGGACAGCTTTCCTAAGAGACATAATCTAAACAGTTTCCCTTAAACCAGTCATTCTATCTAAAATATTGTAAAAACATCCATGACAGCTCTAGATAGATTATTTTAGATACAGTAGGTAAACTTAGTTGTTTTCAACTGATACATGGGACATATTTCTTCACAGTTTTGATAACCTTTATGCACATAGCAGTTAACAGTTGAAAACAATTTTTTTCCTTAAAGTGTATCATCAAAATACAAAATCCTACATGCAGTAGGACAAAGGCATTAGGGACCAAGGCTTCTTGTTACTCTCTGCATGAAGCTGACCTTGTCTGTATTCTATAATGGAAATTTTCTACATCATTCCAGCTTTGGGCCGCTCCTGAGCAAATGCTGCCAATCACAAACAATTGTGCCAAATAGTATACCAGCTTTGTTATGTAGACAAATGTCCACTATAGACAAACATGAGATCATCAACCCTAACCCTAATAGGATTTAGAATTTGTTTTCTTTCTGGAGGAAAGGCAAGTGCATAAGCCTACAGGGTGCTTTTGTTTTCACAGCAGCCTTTAGTGATTTAGTAGGGATTTTGTACACTGCCAAACATAAAAGAAATGAGGATGTTTTATGGGTTCTTCAGAGTTTTGCAGACAACAGTGGATTCTGTACACATTGGGCCAAGTCCTGTGCACAATATTTAGGTAAACTCCCATACACTTTGATGGAAGTTTGCCTGGGTAAAGTCCTCAAGTTATGGCCCAATAGGTTTGCTTGATCATTATTTTGACTTACTATATAATTTCTGTATCTTTACTTTCTTGTTTGTATTAGTTCTGTTTTAATGAAAAAAATGTAAGGAGAACTGGATATCTTAAGGCGCTGGTTATAGGATACAGAGCCTTTCACAATTTTAAATCTTGAGTTTAAATCCCGCTCACATCTCTAGTAATTGATGGGACGTTTGCAATTCTATGGTGAAAATGGGGAAACCTTTAGCATAAGATTTCAGCAATTATTTCTACAGCAGTTGGTCAGACTCAGGATGTCACTTTTGCCCTACCACTCTACCTTTCTCCCTTATCACTTCATCAGCTGCAGATCATCAGAATACTATGCTGATCTCTAACAGCTAAGCCAGTGAGAGAGACAGCATTTAGCAGCCAATGGTTGTGGGCAAACTCCGAAGTCCCAAAATTGATATGTAGTGTTCTTCCTTATTCAAAACCCTTTGGACTTCCTCAGCTTCCCAAGGGTCAACATCAAAACAGTTCCTTTTCCCCAGAAGGAAAAGTACATCCTGAGTTCTCAATGCAGGAAGTAATGTTTGATCCATTACCTTCAATCCTATCCTCAAAATCGTAACGAATTTCCAATCAACAATATCAGCTGAGCCAGGCATCAGCAGAGATGGTCCCACATTTGACATGGTGGCTATTAAAACTGGTGTTAGAATATAGGAATCATCACCAATCTGAATGCTGTCTAGTCTAGTCTAGTCTGGTCAGGTTCTTATACCATGTTTATCACCATGGTATCATAGCACTGATGTCACCCACAAGATTCAGGCTGTATAATTTAAAAAAATCCAACCATTTTTTCCAAATATTTGAAATTCCTCCTCCCGCAAAAAAACAACATTGTTTCAAAACAAGGGTCGAACTCCACTTCTGGTTGTGGTATGGGCAGTTCCCGCTGAATTCAAGAGAAGCTGTGGCCACTTATTTTGGGGCAGGAATCTGGCTGATTTTCTTTTTCTTTTTCAAGACTAGCTGCCTAATATGTACGTAATCCTAACAGAAAAGGGTTTGTCATGGAAATATTGGCAAATACTAGTGTTACCAGGGTGAGTTAGAACTTTCTCATCTGACTATGGGCTCCTTTCCAAAGCCAGAGTAAATACATTTCATATACCCTCTTTCTTTTAAAACATTTGAAGTAGTTCTGAGAGTGGAAGGCTAATGGCATTGACTAAGGCCAAGTATAATGCAGACAGTTGATGTCTCCATAGAACTTTCCCAATGTAACATAGTGCAGATCTGTAATAATGGCAGTTTCCCAACAGCTCATAAACCATTAGCATGATGATATTTTTTTTCAAATCATGAAAATTTTCTAATTTTGATCTTTTATATTAAGTTCCTTTTCTAAAGAATTTTTGCTGTGCAAAACTAGTTGATTTCTCTATGTAAGAGGTTCAGTGTAATTAAACTGATTGCTGAAAAAGACATCAGTCTTCTTTTAATAACGCAATTTACATATTCAGTAACTTTAGATTCACTTGCTGAAAGACAGTTTGAAAGTTTATTTGAGTGTTCTTTCACTCAAATGTTTTCAGGGTTTCTTGTCATGTTTCCATTAACACTATTATAAATGAAATCAAAATATAAGGGAATGAAGTTACAAGATATAAGTTTTTTTTGTTGGTTAGCAAAACAAGTTACAGTAGGGCCTAAACCTGCCACCAGTCAGGTCATGGGGAATTTTGCCATTGACTTCCATAAGAGTAGATTCTGGCTCTAATAGTTATAGCAACAAATAGTTTTAGAGTGATATGGGAAGGTAGTGTTTTGAAGAGAGAATCAATGAGACTGAGTCATTATACAGTTCTTCAGATCACATACTCCATTATAGGTGTGACTGAACAAATGCAGAGGATAAGCTTTACGTTTTTAAATGCTTGTTATCAGAGCTCCTGTTTCTAATGATATCTTCAGTTTAATTTTAAAATATACCGTGATTTGATTTCTGGAAGGATTTTTACCAAGGAGAAATTATTGCATTTGTTCTTATTGCTAAAGCAAGACTCTTAATGGTAGGCAAGTGTATACAGTAGAACCCCATTAACTGGGACACTGGAATGACCTATTTGTCCTGGTTGTGCAATTCTGATCAAAGCTATTTGCACTAAATAACTTACTCCATGAATTTTAGTTCTTTTTTCATGTGCAGATGGCCCACAAATAGTGTTTGATCTTTATAGATCTGTTTGTTATTCAAAATCAGATGACAAACGTTTTGTGCTAAGAATTTCAGCCTATGCAATACGAACTCTTGTTTTATGAATTAGGCACTACAACTATTTGCTATTGGTAACTTGCACTTTGATAGATCTCTGGAGTTGCATAGTATTGTCTCCGCTTCTCTGATTGTCTGACTGCAAGCTTTCTAAGCACAAGAAGGGCTTAGGTAAGCTTTTTGAAGATTCCCATGGATTTGAACATTCACACAAATAGATATTTCCATGAGTATGGATAGCTTTTCCAGCATGAAAACTCAAGTGTATATATTTTAATCATTCAGGGTAAAATTTGCACCTATGCAAAGGGCCAACACAAGGCCCATGGACCACTTAAGTTCAGTTTCAACTTCAGTGAAATTTAAATGGAGTAAAAACTGTGTCTGGCCCTGTACCTTGTGCAGCACCTCCGTCTTTCTAAATGGAGGAATTTATAATTCATGTGAAATTTCCTCTAATGAACAAATTAGGGGGAAAGTGAGTAAAAGAGGTTGTACATTTTGTCAAAGTGAATTTGAATGCACAAGTGAATAATTTTAAGGTTCTTTACAACGAAATACAAGACTAATATTTATTGAATTACATTTTAAATTCATCTCTATTTTTTCTTATTTGGCAACTTCTTTATTAAAAGAACAGAGATTAGAATTTCACATCCATCTAACACCTGGTTAACCACTTAACCCCTTGGCACTGGCCAAATGCATCTTTATTAAGCAGAATTTTTGTTACTACCATCCCAGTTAAGCAGCAGACATTGCTATTCACTAACATTAACCTAAATTAGTTTCTTGGGAGGTGCCTTAATAAAGCAACCATCCCAATTAAGCCCATCCTCATTAAATGGTACAATATTACTGTTTTATTGTAATTGAAGAAAGGCTCATAGTCCCACTTCACACAGTTTAGCTACAGAAATATTAATAAAAAACAGTCCTGACTAATATATCACTGCTGACTCAATATCTAACAAGAATGACCCATAAACTGTGGCACTTGTATATAATCAGAGGCATCTTACTTTACTTTTGCGAGCTACTGGAATACAGTAGAATTTTGCCTTGTTGTGATGTCCTTGTTCTTCTCTGTTGACATCATCACATTTAGTCTGTACAAAAGAAGTGTTGAAAAAAACATTGACATTGCTGACTTAGGCTCCTTGGAGCTTTTTGGAGGTGATGACTATGATGAGCTGGAATCATATGAGCTTATGCCGTTTTCGGTTTCCCAAATGTAATTCAGTTGCTTTGCTAACTCTAATTTTTAGCTTTAGCTCCAGTTGTTTCTTAATACAATCCTGAAAGAGTGAATTTGGACAATCTCATCTTGGCCATTTTGAGCACATATGCTAGAACTAAGTCTTTTTGGCTCAGCTGCTACAGAATCTAATGAAAATGACAGATAATGCAGAGCGCTGTGTGCCTGCCAAAAAAGAGGATATTTCCCATGAGATAGCACCTGGTGATGCAGAAATAGACACTATAGATTTGTGATTGGCTGGTACTTACCAGTATTCATATCTAGTCAGTATTATCAACCACACAAGATCACATCTTGGATAATAACAGCAACAATGGCACGCATAAAAAATTACTGCAGCAAAAAAGGGAAAAAAATAGATCAATTATGTCAATTATATGGTAGCACTTTTTTCCCTCACAGTTTCAACACTGAGAAAAGGTGGCATCTATCTCTGATCTAATTATTCACATGCTTATTCGGTTTTTTCTTTCACTTTTCTCTTTTTTACACACACATAAAAGATCTTCCTTTTTAAAATACACTGTAGAATCAAACATGCATACATTCTGTATGTGACTTACATTTTAGCAGCTGAATAGTTGGCTACTTGAATCTAAAGCATAAAAAGAAAATCTTGTGTTGGCTTTCTCTAAAGGAATATATATTGAGATGACCTTACCTGAGAGCAAAAATGCCATCAGCCCCAAAAAATGTCATAAATTAAACTGCTATTTAAATCCCAGTTCTAGTAAAAGGTCCAGATTTCCAAGGTGCCCCTAATGGATCTCTGTTCAGTGATAGCAGAGCTGTCCTGTGAGGGAATGCAGTCACAAAACTCTGCAAATACAATGTCAAAGGAAATAGTAACCTCCTTTCATTTGCACCCTTTCTATAAAAATTTGAGTAGGTCTGGGTAACTTCTTTCTAGGTTGAATTTAGCTTACTTAAGATGAGATAATGAACAAGGTGATTTTGAAAAAGAAATACAAGATCATTAAGCAGATCTGTAGAATTTTTACCGAATCTTTTCAATTAGATTCAGGCAGCGGCAGATGTTAACTCATTTTGGCACACCCAAGCTTTGAGGGTCTTAGGCTGATTCCCTTTTCTAAAGAAACTTGATGAATCTCACATTTAGTATTTTGCATGAAAAAATATGTTTTTGTGTAAAAACATATCAGACGGGGTCTTCATTTGCTGATTAATGGGTCAAGCCTGTGTTTTGATACCACAAGGGGTTTTTAATGTAAGCAAGTGATAATAGGATCACAGAGGCAACAAGCTAGGGCTTAGTGCTGCTGTTGAACTCTGTGGTATTTCTATGGGGTCACTGGATATTTTCTCACTGTAGTCCAGCTGCACTATGTCAGAATTCACATCCTTCATATATTTTAATGTAGAGTAAAACATTAACCAGTTCCAGTAGACCTGGTGGGCAGCAGAGCTAATGTAATAATCTGGGGGCTTATTTCTCTTAAGATAAAGCAGAATCAAATGAAACACACACACATTAGGTGTTTAAAAATGTTTGCATTTTAAAAGTTATGCATTTATCAACAGGGAGATTGTGGCACGATGTAGGATTTAAGATTCTTCTCTCATGTTGTTTTCCTTTCTATCCAAAACCGTTGAATGCTAACTAATATCCCTGGACTCTGTCATGCTCATTCCTCCCGACCTCATTGGCCATCATGAGAAGGGTACTATTTGTTTGCATTGAGCAACTGAACAGATGCCTCCATGATGACACTGTCTGCCTTTGTACTGGAAGGGAATTTCTGCTGGCTCATAACATTTCCTGAAAGAGCTGTCTCTTTAAGGAGTTATCTCATATTTTCAGAAATTGACTGTGAAAATTCTAAGTAATGGTGTGACATGATCACACTCACTTTCCGTAGTTAATCCTTCACTAGGGGTCAGGCGCTTTCCCTGCTCAATGACTCATTTGATTGTCATCTACCTTGCACAAAAAACTAGGAAGCCCCAAGCACTGTCTGGTAAGGATGACAGGCAGTCACAGTGCTGAGCTCTGTGCAGGAATAACTGAGTTAGAAAAAAGCTGCTGGCACTGTAATAAAGCGTTTAATGGACAGACAGCCTCTTTTACCTTCCTTGGGGTAACACTAAATCCCTTTTTATTGTAGTTTGCACAGATGTTAGTGAGTTATCCATTTCTCTAATCATACTAGAAGTTGGCACATCCATCTTAAGTAAGAAGACCAGTCCACTCTGTTTTAGAGAGTCCTTTTTCTAATAAACTTGTGTCAGTTTCAGGTCAGTTTTACCAATACAAATAAAATTCAAACAAATAAAAAGTATATTGTCTCATGATGAGATGTATGTAATCATGCCCTTTAGGTCAGTTTAAATTTACAGAGGGAGTTACACTCTGAATAACCCTTGCTGCAATCTGGATTCTCCTCTTGTTTCAACTGCACCTCTTCCCCTCCTGCCCCCCAAATAACAAAACAAAATACCTCCAATATTTAGACAACATACTTCCCTTCGATGGGATTCTCACTGTTGGAGCTGGACATTGAACATTCATTTTACTTTACAATTTTTTGTATATAAATGCAGCATCTTGTTCTGGGAACAATCTCACCCCTCCTCCCATCTGTAAATCTTCATGAATGGAATCCACTTGTTTTGTTTAATTCCTCTCCAAAGTGAAGCTAACGGGCTCATATACAGAATATATATATTTGTTGTATTCTTTTGCTTGGAGTTAAAGTAATTGTATCCCTTTGTTGAAGACTTTATTTATCTTCAGATATTTACTCCGAAATGCAACCTTTTTACTAATGAAATAAAATAAAAGCATCAGTTGGGGAAAAAACAGATTGTACACAACAAGGTGCTACATGCTTCAACTTTCCAGCATGCTTGCAAAGGTCAGCTAAAGTTCAGGGAGGGATAAATGATTGCTAGTTTGAGGGGGTCCATGGTAAGCCGTGTTCTTTTTTTGCACTGAGTTGATGGGTTCACAGCGGTGGCTGAATTTTGATAGATTGGCAGACACTGAAAGGAAATGCTAAATCTGCCACAGGGACTTTAACTTCTGTTTCTAGGGGCAAAGGGTAAGAGACAAGGGGTACTGTTCAAGGGCAGAACATCATATGACCTGATCAACAATGCTACCAGTGTTGTTTGTTTGGAGCATTGCCTTGTTGTACCTGGCTCCTTAACAAAAGACCTTACCAGCAGGGTGGGCTATCAAAATAAACATGAAAGGTTCAGGGGTTGATGCTAGTCCTTTGTGTATGTAAATTTACAGCTCTCTGGGGTCTCACTGTAAATGAGAAGGCCTGTCTCTATTTTGTTTCCTGGTAAAATACTTTTAATAAATAAATCAAAGACTATGGAACATTAACTATTTCTCACCAAAATGGAAAGAGAAAGATCAACCAGTTATTTTTTAAGCGGTGTCCCCAGACATAACTTTAAAAAAAAAGAAAAGAGCTGTGATCTTCCAAATACCCAAACCAAATTATATTGGCAATCTTGAAACACACACACACACCCTCTCCCAGGTTGCCTTTTGAGTTTTACAGAATACTAAGGCATTAAATAGAAAACCTCAGATTTTTATACATGGTTTTTTCAGACATAAAACAATTAATCAAGCTGAAGGCCACATTTCAGAAAGTTTAGTTGTGCCATTGTACATGCAAAATGTATGCACAATTAGACATCCATTTAGCACCTGCAGTTGGAAAGGTTTCATCTAGAAACTGGGTAACTGTGCACACATGGTTAATTAGGTGGATTTGCCTGTTCTACCAGCCAGATTGTGTGCACAGTTGTGGTAATTGTATATGTCTACATTATTTTTCTTTTCAATCTGGACCCAAATGTTTTTGATTTAAGTTCCTTTGTCTTGTGATCACTTAAGAAAATAATCTGTGATTCCAGGGAACATACTAAAATGCTAAGTGAAAAGTGTTGGCAAGGGAATCTGAAACCATGTGAAACTAGCCAGTTTTCAGGTTTTGTTACAAACTAATAATTTACACCAGTGGTTATTCCATATGGCAAGCATTGATCTAGTGTTCAGTGAATATAGGTTGATTTATAGCATCGCACAGAAATTGGTCAAAATTGGTGGCTTCATCCAGTTTCTAAAGAAGAAACCAGGTGATACTTGGTGATTTGGCAGATTTTGGTGTTTGGTGTGAAGTCAACATTCAGAATGAAATATAGTGGGAAGCTGAGCTTACACAACTCCCTACCTTGCCCAGCTGTGTTACAGATACACTAAAAATATAACTATGATTGTCAGACTAGCCAACTGCAATCAAACCCATTGGTTTCGTCTAACATTGTAAAGGTTATTTATCTTCCTACAACACTCCAAGAAGAATAAAAAGTGCCTTTCATTTTGATTGTTGCTCATAAGGCAAACTCACTCAACATCCTAGATTCAAACACTGCATAACTTTTGGTTAATTTAGCTTTCTTTCCATTTTGGGAATTACACAACTAACTTCACTTTGCAGGTATTTTTTTCCAGCAAGGAGCAGGTCCCAGAGCACTCTTCCTCTCACAGAACAGATCCAAGAGAGATTTCTTGAAAGACTGCACCCAGCATGTGTCCAGCAGCACAAATGAGGACACACATAGGTGAGCTCTGTTTACTGGAGTAATTGAGAACTGGAGAAGGACAAGAGGGTGAGTCAGAATGTGTTCTACACGAAGAAAAGACAAATGACTCATGTAGTTTGAAAGTAAATCACTTCCCCCCATTTCTCTCCATGAGTAGACAATGCTTTTGAGTAGAAGTATTATGTGTAATATTGGAGCCAAAAGTGATATGTAAATAAAGCAAGAAAAAAACTACTATCTTTACATGTTGCATATCTGCTCTGTACTGTAGCTAGTGAGTGCAATGAATTTTGGGCAGGGATTTTTAATAAATTATTTCAGGGGAATTTCAGAGGTTATTCTAATCTGATATATATTTTGGTTTATTTTAATTTAAATTTGAGAAACAAAGTTAAATTTCAATCGAACATGCATTTGTACAGTCAGTTCACCTGCTGTAGTTACGAAATCTGTCGAGCTTTTGTCAGATCTTTCACTGAGATATATTGAGATCTCTTATCTCAAAGTTTTATATTGGGATCCAGATACTTTATCCAGATCGCTATATTTCATTTACTGATTTTGTGCACAGTACAGCAGCTCTGTCATACACAATGTAATTGGAAGCTATAATTCATGTATTATTTCAGAATTAACCTCAGTAAGCCAAAAAGTCACAAATATGATTAACAAATCATGGGTGAAATCCTGTATCCTTTGAAGGCAATGGGAGTTTTGGCATTTACTTCAATGGAGTCTGGATTTTGTCTTCTGTGAATACTTTTCAATGCTGTATCTTATGTTGTGGGCTTGTCGGATCCCTATAGGCTTCTGCATGCTCAGATAGGACCAGGACCATCTGTACTTGACTCAAGCAGGAGAACACCTTTGTTTCGATATGCACCTCAACACAATGATTTGTAGCTTTGTCACCTTGAGGCTGCGTTACTGCAATGTGCTCCACATGGGGCTACAACACTCAGAATGTGGCTGACTCATACTCTAAAGTCACTCTCATTCCCCTCCAAGATCTTATCAATGGTAGAGTCACCAATCTTTCCGTTTGCTTCATTTTCCTGTTTGTTGGGATAGCTGTAAAATTTTCTACTCTGTGAGTGGTGCAATAAACTTGGAGCTGCTGCTTGATAATGCCGACCTCCTTCAGTCAAGCCAGCTCATTTATTGAACTAACAGTCCAATTTCTTCAGAACCCATTAGGCTTAACTCACAAACCAGTGCACCTTGCCTTATAACAATAATGTTAAAGAAAATCATGAACCACTAAATTTTGACATTGTTAAAATCATGAATAATTTTTCAAAGGAAAGAAATTGATGATCTGGTTTTAATACACCCTTTCCATGGGTGCTACCTCCTAGTAACGATACTTCTATCGGCACAGAGCAAAAGGTCAATATATTTTTCCTTGCTTCCAATGCACTGATGGATAAATATATCCTGAGGTAATAAAATCTTCTGGTTATTCATTCTGGAATACCTCAAGTATTTGTACTTTCCAAGAAAATTCAATATTGTTTCAATCAGGAGGGAGAAACAGATTTAAATTGAGTGACTCTGATAAGCTTGACAAAAAGAAAAAAAATTATGTTGGCTAGTAGAACAAATATACTAGCCTGATTTTCCTGGTGATATATGTGTATTGAGAGATAAAAAGGCATGATTTATTACATTTTAGCCATTTGAGTGAACTTGAGAATAAGATGATATAACTGGTTTTCACCGGTTCTTTGTGGTCAATCACAAATTCTTGGTACCCCGTGATGGCACAATTAAGAACTTGCTAGTCCAAATTCAGAGGCGATCTCAATTATGGTGTAAGTTGGAACTTGAAATGTAGGCCCCCCAGTAGTACAAAGTCCCCTCCAAATGGGAAGGCTTGTATTGGCACAAAGTGTTCGCTACCACATTACAGCCAAGAGATTGATTGCCAGCCAGTGCACCTCCAAAACAGATGGCACAGGTCTGAGAGGGGGCTTAGCCAGAGCACCAGGGAGTTTGGATTCAGTGCATAGCACACCCTATGCAGGCAGGTCCCAGATAGACCTCAGACTGCATTTTAATTGGTGCCCTCTCCTGGTGGGGACCTCTGTAAACTGCACAGTCCTCTCCATGGGGTGAATCCCCCTGGTGTACAGCTCACCTGTACTTGCAAGGGTGAATCAAGTCCAGTGAACATATGCGGGAACCATTGCATGCTGAAAGGTGGGCTGTAATGATTATAGTAGCACAAGAAATCACCATTAAAATGTAAGATAAAGAGCAAGTGGTGCTTTATTTTATAATCTCCTGTACTTTCTTCTAGTTATTTCTCCTGTAACAATCCTAGCCTTCCACACCTTTGACATGTAGGTTACACTGACTTAGATTGACTGGACCAGATGTACATATTCCACTTCCATGCAGCTACTTGGCCCCCTTCAATTCCTAGTGAAATTCACCTGAGGGAACGCCCATTTGCCCACTTTTGCAGACTATGCATGGGGAAGGTAGCTTGATTTTCTGCAGATAAGCCCCCTATTTGCCTTGTGCCACTGCAACCCTTTCCTGAAGGACTTTTCACTGCAAGAGGCCCTTTTCTAGGGTATGTGTGGATGGTCTGAATCAGACCAATTTACCAAGATATGATTTTCTCTTCTACTTACGTTACCTCTGAACCTGCCTCCTTAAATGCACCTTTCAAAATACACCCCCAGATTAAGAAGGTCAAAGTCCAAGAGGTTTTTTGTGAGAGGGAGAGTAGCTTATTGGACGTCTGAATGCTGAGCACATGGGTTGTGATATCTCATTAACAGAAACATTATGACATGTGTCCTTTTTCATTATTAATTTTTACAGGGTGACCAGCTTTACATGTCAGCAGAGAGACACCCACTTTTAATTAACTGTGAATCCATTCTTTTAAAAAGTGGCCCTAACAGATACATAAATAGCTTCACTGGGATTGGGAATTGATACACTAAACAGCACATTAGAGTTCTTTCTAGCAGAGCCACTGAAGTTTACTTTTATCACATTATTATTACATGTTTTCAGCCACAGCACTGGAGAAAACACTAAATCATGTCCGAAAAGTCCACTGGAAATAGATATGGCATAATATCACTGAGTTTTAATTCTTTGTGTGACATTTCTGGAACATGTTGAAAAATAGCCAAGGATCACCTAGATGTTCCTAATCCGGAAACCCAGGTAAAATTGCTTACTTGCTGAGTCCCTAGACTGTCCATTGTGATGAGACCGTAATACACAAAGTACAATGATGTAACAGAAAGATCTGCACCTATCTTCAGTGTTAAGGTTAGCTACTGCGTAATATGTATTTCACTTTAATTGTTTTTCTATTCAAATGCATTAGGACAGTCATAATCCTTGATTCAAACTGACATCCCCTTCTGTTGTCTTGTTATAAACGTCACACAAGAGTTTCCCCTACAGGAGTCTCTTAACTATGAACAGTCTAGATTTGGCCTAAGATGCAGATACTTTGGAGTCATTCAAATACATTTCTATTCAGATGTAAGCTTTTAAAGTAGTTTTCCAACATAATTTTCTGGCTCATCATAAATTTATTTATTTTTATTTCCCTTTCAGTATTTCTTGTAATTCAACAAGAGCCTTTGTGAGAAATTTGGAACTAGTTTAGACAATCCTCAGACCCACTGTTAGAGAACATGACAATATGACCTCCATTCTGTGCACATATAATGGGCCCACCATTGTCTGTCTCTGGTAAATTCTGTTCTCCTCCCAAACTGTAATAAGAATAGGGTGAAGGATTCTTTCTTTGCTTTACTTCCAAGGGAGAAACTTCTGAAACAAACTGACTTCTTGTATCTACAAGAACAGCATAGCAACATACTGTACATGGTAGTTGTATGCAGTGTTCGAAATATTTTAAATGAACTTGTTCTTACAAAGAAATAAGTTATGAAGTTAACTTTTACGTGTGTGTGAATAATTAAACTATTGTCACTACTCTAAATTATCATCCATTGTTAACTTACATCATTAAATCTTGCCTCTTTGCTAAACAATAATGAAAAATACACTTAATTAACAGTTATTGCAAGCTCCAGGCCATTGATAACACAGTTCTCAGATTGAATTTCACAAGTGTGTTTTGTACTTGACTTTAAATTACTTGCTTTATACCAGACCCCTGCTTGGTGATGTGGGCATAACAAATTTTGTATCAGAAGAACAAATTCCCCCAGTAAATTATGTCACTATTGGTTAAAATTAGGTTCCTATAAGCAAACAACACCAGTGTTATTTTTTCAATGCAGAGGGTGGAGTTATGATCTGAATCTGCTGCGTTAGTTCCTTTTAGTGAATTTATGAAAGGCCTAAACTAGCTGCAAAATCTGACGAAATCCCACTTTCTCTGCCTTTTAGCTTCATTGTAGCAGTTCATCTGATGATTTTGGGGAGGTTTTGTAACAGCTCCCTGAGGAACAAGCCAGAGTTTTCGAGAAGATGACTGTTGTTAATTTCCTTGTTGTTTCGATTAAGGAGGTGATAGATTTTTTTTTCCTTGAATATTGTTAAAGAGGCTTGCCAGCACTGTAAAGAATGTGCTGCATTCTTCAGATGAAATAAGGCCAATCAGTGGAATAATGAGGAAAGTAATATCTCCCCAGAGAGTCTGATTGGGTTTTCATCAAATCAGCCAACCTTTTCCAGTCATTTACACCAACGTTCACTCCATGCAGGGTGTTATGCTGTCTCAGATCCTTTCCGCTTTTTAAATCCCTGGTGATTACTACTGATAACTGAATAATTGGGATGAAGTCCATTTATGTATATTGTATATGTTCTCTATTTTAAAATTAATTATTTTGGGCTTATATTTTTTAAAATATATTTTAAATGTCTTTCCTATGCTGGAAGCAGTTCCAAAGAGGAAAGGGGTATGCCAGGGCTCTGGAGGATTTATCCCTTTCTGACAGTACATGCCTCTTTTATTTTTAATGTGTGGGGTTGTCTCTCATGGACTGAAGCTTATTTAGCACTAGGTCTACCATCCTGTGACCAGACACCCAAGTCTTGTTGTAATTAGAGACTGACACATTTATTTTTATTTATGCATTAATTTGGCTCTCCAAGATAAACCTCTAAAATGAGCCATTTAATTTACCAGGGAGTCCAGGAGAACAACAGTTACCAGGATGTTCCATTATTTCACTTTTTTTTTTAAATCAAAGTCACAGTATAAAATGAAAGTACAGCACCCTGCTGTAGACAGACACAAATGTGCACACGCATAGGCATCTATTGTGCAAAAGAAGAACTTTAAATATTAATCATTCTAGACTGGACTGCTATGCCAGTTTTGCCCCTCTGTCTTGCTGATGGTTTCCAACTGCACCTGTGCAAATCAATAATCTTTACTGACCAATGTTAAAATAATATGAAGGTTTAAAGGGCCAGATCCTCAGATTGTGTAAATCAGCATAGATTCTCTGAAGTAAAGGGAGGTGTGTCAATTTACAGCAGCTGATCATCTGGTCCGGTATGTGTCACTTAGTGTATATGTAAATGTATGGGAATGACTGGCTCACCAGGGCTATGCTCACGCAGGACTAATAATCCATTTCCTATGAACCCATGACTTCTTTACCAGCACCAGGAAACAGCTAGTAGCACAAAAAAGACAGGCTGGAAGAGAGCTGTGCCACTTAAATGCATCTGTGTACTGAATGTTGGCATTCTTGCTGTCTGGCTGGCAATTGCATACATTGCTACACAATGTATTGTGAAGACATTTCTTTTTCTTTTGAGATGGTAGTCACTATATGCAGGGTATGTGGAGTAGCTGAAAATCCAGCATCCTATCCAAGCTAGCTTCCTTCTATGGACGAAAGAGTCAGAGACAGCGTGGAATCGTTATACACAAGCACATTTATGGCATATTTGACAAGCTCCTGGACCACATCAGGCATGATCTCATTACATCACTAAAATTAATGTGCTCTTTGGATATTTCACACAGTGATCTGGGAGGCATTTATTTCCTGCACTGGGGGAAACATGTTTAGCATGTGAAAGTTTTCAAAATTAACTGAGTTCCAGTCACACCAGTCCTCCCACACTGCTCAGCAAATGATTCAAAGCCTTCAGCGTGATTTCATCTGTGCAGGCTCTAATCCACTTACTTAATGAAATACATAATTAACATATTATAATTGCAGTAAAGATGGTTTTGACAGAAATCATTTCCCGTATCTAATACCGTGGTAATTTAATCTGTTCCCCACTCCCTAACACGACCCTCCGTGATTAAGTTTCATAAGAATTTTTTTGATTGATTGATTCATCTGACGTGCCTGGGCCCTGCTAAAGGAGTGTCTGTCAGTTTACAGAGCGCCACGTGATGTTGTGGCAGATGGTTGTGGAGAGGCTCTTTGCGCTGTCTCCCTGTGTGGTCGTTTTTTTGGGTTTTTTTCCCTTCTAAATGCCCTGATAATCCAAATACAGCTAGCCTGATCCACTAAATCACTACATGTTTTTATATGCTGTCTTTTTAGTTCTGTGTATGGTTATTAAATTGGGGAAGGCAGGATGTGTTAAACTAGGAGGTCTAAATCCTAATGCTGACATTCACTTCCACAACAAAACAACCCACACAGATACTTTTCATTTGATTTTTCTTTCTGTTTGTTTTCAACACAATCTCTCTAGTCTGTCATTCATACGCAGGCAGTTACTTGAGTTGAAAGGGCCAGCAAGCCAAGTCATATAGACCTTCTCAGCTAAAATATCACTTGTTACCTGCAGGAATGGCTTTTCAAGTCAGACTCGAACTGCTGGTCTCTTCTTGTGGGTCAGGAGGTAATGTGCTCCAAAAAGGCTGTAGCAAATGCTCATGTCCTTTCCATGGACTGAAACCCTATACTTTTTTTAATACTGTCTGTCTCAAGGAGGTTATGGCCTGATGGCGCTGTGAAAAAAATGACTAAAGTGAAGGGATGTTGCATGACTTCCAATGAAATGTTTGAGAATACAGTTCATCCTCCCCTCTAAAAGAATTCTGCAAGCTCTGGTTTGCAATGTTGTTGTTGTTAGGGCTCTCACAATAACATTCTCCTCATGCAGCTCCTTCAAAAACAGGCTGCAAGAAACTAACCAGTCCTCAAACACCCCCACGTGGGAGCCAAGTGTGGTACCGTCCACACTTATAGTCAAAGAAAATGGGACAGAGGAGCTGAGTGACCTGACCCATAGTCACTAGTGACTCATTGCAGAAGTTGAGATTAGAAGCTCCTGGCTCCCATCATGCGCTAAATGCTTTAAGGCATCACACCCTCTAGTAGAGTCAGACACTTGAATAATCTAGTTTTGTGTGTCTCAGGAGTAGCATTCTGTCATCACTGACTAAAATGTGTCTGTACGCCCGAGAACAGTGGCAACATTTGCCCCTTACCTGCCTCTTACTTTTCACAAAATATCTGCATGCAGGTTTAGTTAAAAGGTAACATTAATACTCAGCAATAAGACAGCAGTTCTCAGTGATACCTCACAAAACACTTAACAAAGATGGTTATACATTATTATCCCCACTTTACAAAAGGGAAAATGAGGCACAGAGAAGCACCCTGGTGAGTTAATGGTTGGGCCAGTCCATTGCAGAAAGTAAATCCACTGTAGTCCAAGTAAATCAGGAAAATGTTTGTTTCCAGTTTTGTTGTATTATTTGATGATATCATTTAGTGCAACCGTTCGCAAATTGTGGGGTCGGGAACCCGTTTTAATAGGGTCACCAGAGCCAGTGTTAGACTTGCTGGACCTTGGGGATGAAGCCAAAGCCTGAATGCTTTATCCCAGTGCCGCAGGGCTCAAGCTCTATCCCCCCTCTCTGTGCCTGCCCAAGGTTATGTCGTAATTTTTGTTGTCAGGTGGGAGTCTCAGTGCAATGAAGTTTGAGAACTGCTGACACAGAACAGCCAGCGGGTGGGTGAAATGCAACCCCGGAGAATTCCCTTTGCATGGAATTGCCATAGAAGCTCCTACATCCCCCACCACTCATGGCCTGTTGAGTAGGTAGTGCACCAAGGATGACAGGCACATGGCTGGGATGTTACTGTGCCCTGGATTTCCCCAGGTACTATAACAGCCTCGAGGGACTGACTGTGGTCACAAAGTACATAATTCCCTCCATGCTTGGGATGAGCCCAGCAGCTGACAGCTACATGGGTGTGGGAAAGGAAGGGATAAGATGTACACCACCTGCCACCTTCCTTAGCTGCACCCAAATACAGCTCATCTGCAGCCCAGGATTTGGGCCCATATGGTGGTCATAATGCACCAAAGTGCATATTTAAAACTAGGGATCGGCCTGATCTCACCTCCCCACATATCTAAATAGTAGGGAATTTTGGATTTGGACTAAAAGTCCTTCACTGAGATTTGCCTTTATAAGGGACAACCAGAAAAGGAGAGACCAACCTCCTCTCACCCAGCTCAGGGGCCATTCAGAGCTGGATAAAATTCTGAACCTCACTATAGCCTGTTTAACGGCCAGCCTGGACCAACAAAGCTGAACATCACTGAAGTCTATGACTCAGGCCCTTCTCTACTAAAGAGTATTTTATTTTAGTCCAGTAATTTTTGACACATTAGAACTAACCTATAGTTAATTGTATCCGCTTCTGTAAACTGACTGGTAGGGCATAATTGAAAGCACTCCATCTTTTGTGGCATGCAGTAGCTGAAATGTGACAATGTAAAATGCAATGCATTAATTCTTCTACCTCTATGCTTTTAATACAGGATACCCCAGTGTTTCCTATATTGCCCTACTGTGTTTGTTTGTAGACTCCATCACTGACTTCTATAATAGTGGTGTTGTGTTCATATAAGAACTTGGGCCAAGATTATCCTGTAGCAAGTGAAGACTTTCCACTCCATGGCTAAGTCTCTCCCATGAATATGCTGATCTGTGCACCTGCTAGTGCCTTGGAGAAATGTACATTACTATTAACAAAGACTGTGCCATCCCAATTGTAATGTGAAGTACTTGCCAACGAGCAGCTACAGCACAGAATGCAAGACAAATTAAGAGCAGGAGTTTATGTGAAAAAGAGTAGCACAGCTCAAAAAAATTAATGTGAATGGTCATTTGTTTAATACACTCTCAAACCCACCCAGCGCACCCCCATTTCCTTCTGCAAACCCACCCAGAGTTCAAGAAGGTGCATGCATGTGAGTGCGTGTGCGCGCACACACATATGCACTCAGAGTGATGCACAACAATTCCCACCTCCAAGTCATTGAACTTGAGTCAAATTTCTTTTGCCTGGGAGCGGGAGACAGAGCAAGAGGCTCCTTTGTGAGTGGCAAGTGTACACGAACACCACCACATCAACTGCCAATATGTTATGAGGCCTTGGTAACAATCTGGAGTCTCTGGGGAGCTCTGCTGCAGTTCAAGTGAGTATCAGACAGAGAGAAAACAATTTCTGGTGCCAATAATGCAGCACAGATGAAAAATGTTTTAATATTTGAAGCTGCTTTATGGCAGAAGCAATGACAGTGATGGAGTCAATGTCAGCTTTTTTCCTTTAAATGTCATCTTTCGTCTATGAGTTTTTTCTGCTCTGGAGGCATGCAAGCCTGATGCTGACTGTTTTCAACCATTGATCATTGATTTTATTCTAAATGGAAGCTTGCCAGAAGACTAGAAATTCTGGAATTTATTAGGATTTCTTTAAGAGGCACTTTAGCTCAACAGTTCTCATTACTGTCTTTACAATGTTACTTATTTTCTTTTTATGTCATATGATTTGTAAAGGGTTAGTGCTCAGAGAACAATATACGATTAAACCATTGTGCATGCTGGAGTTGCCAGCTTAGGAGAAAAAAGCATTCTTACGAGAGCTAAGTATGTATTTGAGTATTAAACAGCAACTAATGTCTGTTTCAGAAGCAAAAGTGCTATTTTGAAATTTGTAGACAGAGATTTTGATTAAACTGCAGTTCAATTGCAGTTTTGATTAAATAAGGTCACTCTTAAATTAATAACTCTTAAATACATAAATAAAAAGGCTAAAACATCTTTATATTTTGACATTTGGTACATAAACATCGTACTGTATGTACCAAATGCCAGAATATAATGAAAGTTTGTCCTGTTAAACTAATACTACTGATGGACAAAAATGTCTTAGACTCTAATAGCATTTCAGTGTATTTATTTACAGTGACATTATTCTGAGCATGCCAACAAGGCGTGGTTTAAGGCTTTATTACATATTAACATTTAACATATTTGTGTGCTTATGTATAGGTGATTAGTCTTCATTTGGTTAAAAAGAATCCATTTATGATTATACAGTAGGCTAAATGTTTTCAGTTTCTGATGTGTTTCCATTGGCACAAGACTAGTTCAAACAGGTACGTTAGCTCTTGGCTGAGATGTCTGACATTCAAGCTTTATTACAGAGCAATGTATCCAGTGAATTATAGTTAGTATCAACCTTGGCCTACTAAAAGCATCATTCAGCCTAGTTGATTATGGAATTTACTCTGAGGTTTGGGCCTGAAGATCCATCTACTGAACTGATATTGTTTATTTGTGTAGTCACAAATATGTTGCAACCCAGACAAAGGAAAAATCATAGAGGAAAATATACTCGATGAAGAAGGATGACCAGAGAAATACATAAGAGTAAAGAGCCAGAAGTGAAGTTTATTGCCACTGTTTAGATAAAACTAATTCTGCCAAACCCTTTAATAAACCATCAAGTGCAGCACTTGAAATGTTTAAAAAAAAAAATACTTTCCAGAAAACAAACTGACCATCTTGGAAGCTGTAAACTGAGTTTCCAGTGTACCAGGGCTGATCATATCCCATTGATCAGACTGCTTTTAATGTTTGTAGAATATGAACTGTCATAGTCTGCAATAACATAGTCTGTGTAGCATACTGCCTGAACTGTAACTGGGGCTATAGAAACATCACAATATTCTCTGCTTGCCTCACCACCATCCACCTTTCACGGACGATATCCCCACATACCTCATATTTGTTAACAGGTGTGTTTCTGTGTCTGCACTGGTGACGCTAAGGTAATAAAAATGGCATATTTCCTTGTTATTGCTGGATAACTATGTTTACTTCTGTATAAATTGCTGACAGAAAGCCCATTTAAAGTTGTTCTACAATCAATGATCTGTTATTTCTGGCAACATTTTAGACATTCTCAGGCAAGATCCTATACTTTGACTAAATGGGAAATAGTGAATATATACTCCATGATTGTACGTGCAGCCATGTTCTTGAGAGCACCATTTAAAGTTCACTGGTACAAAGAATGTCTAAAGCCACAAAGAAAGACACTATTTGTTTTGCACCTATAGCTCATGTGCTTTTGGAAGACAAATCTTTAGAAGTATTTCATCAAATGACCTGAAAGTTTAAAATTTGAACTATCATTTGAAAAATAGCCATACATTTGTCCTAAAAAACAATTGGGGCTTTACATTACAATTTTAGTATTGGTTTGTGAACTAGAGCATCCCATAAAAATGGGTAAAATTTTCTGTGCATGCACATTGCAGTGACCCTGATTATTATTCTTATAACAGCACCTGGAGTTCCTAGCTGAGATCAAGGCCACATTGTGCTACATTCTGTAAATACATATAATAGGAGACAGTTCCTGCACCGAAGAGTTTACAATCTCAGTAGACCAGGCAGAGCAGAAACAGGGATGCAGAAAGATGAAATGACTCACCTACAGTCACACAATCTCTTGGGACTAGAGCTGAGGTCTCATAAGTCTCAGTCTAGTGGCCTATCTAGTAGGCCACATTGTATCTCTAACATTGTCCTGCTCATGTATTTTATGTATCAGAGGGGTAGCCGTGTTAGTCTGGATCTGTAAAAGCAGCAGAGAATCCTGTGGCACCTTATAGACTAACAGACATTTTGGAGCGTGAGCTTTCGTGGGTGAATACCCACTTCGTCAGACACAGGTAGTCTAGAGGTACATGTATTTTATGTACCTCTAGACTTCTGCACTGGAGACCTGGGTTCATTTACTGATTTTTGGCTCTCCTGTCACCGAGTCTGTGTAGTGATATGGAGATGGGTCAGCATGCTAACCTCCACAGAAGAAGGGCAGCCGGGATCCCCTCCAGCTGACTGAGAAATAACATACATGTACTATGAAGAGAGTTTGAGACAATCCTCTATGGTATTATTTGTTACTATTTGATAAGTGTTTACTGACTGTAGTAGGTGAAATGAGCTAGTGGCATTAGACTTGTTACTGAAAGCTATCTCAGAATAGAGGCCAAGAACTGTGGGCCTGATTCTCTGTCCATTGAGGTCAAAGTTCCTATTGACTTTCAGTGTTGTGGGCTCAAGCCCTGATTGACAAATGAACACTGAATTATCTTTTACATGCAGCATGGTGCTTCTTAGGTAAGTCTGGGGCACATTATCAGGGTAATGCAGGGATACTTGCACAGCCATGACTTGTCCTGTGCTTGTTCTGGGCAAGACTGTCACTTTATGAACTGCCAATGTAAGGTGCTGCAAGATGTGACTAGAGGAGCACTGGAGATTGTGATCCAGTCCCCTTGTTGCTCTGAGTAGGGAGTAAACTACATGGGTCTATACTAAGTGCAACAAACATTCTCTTACGCCACTGGGTGCAAGGCTCAGCCCACTCCCTACCCCCCTCCTGCCCTGCCCACCCACTTGTGTGAGACTGTGCATGTAGGGGCTGCATCTCACCCATGAGGTGAATGACAGTAGGGTGCACGACCATGCTAGCCAAGGTCCTAAATGAAGACAAAATTTCAGCTTCCAGGTTTTATAATCTGGTACCTTTCACTTAAAACAAAATCATTAGTGGCTATTTCTTTTATAAATGGCTTATGTATTATGACATAATTTGATTGAATACAGCAAAGTATTGTAGTCACCACAACAGTTTTACATTTCTAGTTTTCATAGCGCTGGTTCCATAAAACATCTACAATCTCTATCCCTTCCACCTAATGACAGTAAAATGCCTCCATTCACATTACAGTGTAAACTACGTCACACTCATGTTTGTAGTTTTCAAGCCCCCTGGACTTTCATGGCTTTACCACCTTCCAATAGAGCTGACCCTACTGAGGTTCATGCTCCACTATGAAGGCTAGCTACGTAGGGACATTGCCAATTATCAGGCAATAGCACAAGTCAATGTTGAGGACAGGGGGAATTGGGGAGGGTGTGGGAAGATGAAGGAAGTTTGGAAGGAACAGAGTGAATTTCAGCAAAGTTAGGCTGGCCTGGAAAAAGAAAGAAAAATACCTAGATATGAAAAGATTATCTTGATAGAAGAAGAAGATACTTCAGTGTGAAAGGATTGTTTGGATAGAAGAGACAGAAAATCAGCATTTAGAAAGACAGAGCTCTTGCAAGCAAAATGAAGAGGAATGATCTTTAGAACTTAAGAGACATTCTCAAGAAACGTGCATATTACAAAAAATTGCAGGAAAGGTGAGGGAACAAGAGATATTTTATAATGCAACTCATTTTCATATCACAGTAGAAGCTACAGTATCAGGTTTTGTTTGCATTGAGAAGCCCTGTTTTAAAAAAACACAACAGCATTCCTTTTTAAGCTTAACACTTAAAATGTAAATAAATATATTTGGGAAAGGGGGCAAAGTAATTATTTACTTATTTTAGTTTTAAAAAGCTGCAAAGTAACTTAAAATAACTTTGTATCAATAAATGCAATCATTTATGAATCAACAAAAATAGAACACGAGATCAGACGATCCCTCCTTATTAACTATCACACTTTTCCAAATTTTGCAACACGCCATTAAAAAGTGACCAAAATATATAGTAAGTGTTTTATTTGTTTCAGTTTTCCCCATGCTGAACCTGAACTCAGCTAAATGAATACCTTGCCATAATATAATGATATCTGAACTAGCACCCCTGTGAATAACCTTGTTTTGGAACCCCCCCCACAACTTAAGGTACTGTGAAATATAAACTACCACCATATAGTTGCCTGCCACAGCGCAACAGACATTTACAGGCATTCTTAATCAATACACTGGAGGAAAAGACTAATTCCTGATTATCTGTCATGTTCATGTACAATAAATGAAAATATTTATCAATGATAAGCTCACAAACTCCATTCATAAAGGAATGAAAAATGCTCTCAGAAATTTATCAGGCCTGTTTTGGACGTAGCTGGGTCAAATTTTCAACTGGGTCTTCCAAAATGTGTTGGCAGACTTTGCAAAAGCACCAATTTGAAGAAACAAAACCCAACAGTTGTATGGAGAAAGCAAGACACACATTTTTGTAAGCAAACAAGTCTTTCTCACAAGTTCATAAATACTTCATATTCCAAATAGACAATTGGGTTGCTAAGTTTCTGTTTAGATGTGAAAATACATGTTTTCATACACTGGCTTCACTTGTAAATCTGACTTTACTTGTAAAGCCCATTTTTGGAGGCACGTTTTGTAATTTAGCCTAATGTCTAATAACTTTTTGCTGCATGCAATGGCTTTGTGTGTTTTTAATCATGAATCATTCCTTATCTGTAAACCAATCATATTTGCCAACAGGATTGCTTTTGAAGCCCTCTTATCGTAATTACTGGGCCTCAGATGAAGAGTAAACAAACATTCTAGCAAACTACTATGACATAAAGGTTGATATTTCAGTTACTCTATCACTACTACTGTGAATACAGGAAATTTTGAATTAAATGCCTCTCTGAGATTTTAATGATCTCAATCAATAATGTTTTGATTAAAGCTACTAAAACTTTTTTTTTTCTTTAACAGAGCATGAGTAGACCAACTTGAGGGAATTATATTACTGTGAAAAAGATTTTTTACAATGATACAGACCCAGGCAATGTGGAGAACTGGACTGTACCATTGTGGACAAAGTGGATTATTTACCAATGGCTGCTGAAAACATAGCACAATTCAGAATAGTCATTATGATAAGCCTGAACACACTACAGAGCTCCATAGGATTAGGCTTCTGATTATAAGATCATGACTTATACCAGTGACAAAACCACAGTTCTCTCATCTTAATATCTGAGGTAACACTTACAAATGTCAAAGTATTTCAGCAGATATATTAACAATGTGTTGGGAGGTCTAGGTGGTGCAGTGGGTTGACTGACAGTCTTTTCATTTCAAAAGACTTGGGTTTGAAATCTGGCTGAGATCACAAGTGAACTGTTGGAGATCTGTAACTAGTCTTTGTTCCTAGTGATTTTCAGCCACAAACATTCATGCTTTACCCTGGTTCATTCGGTGTGCTGTACCACCTCTTATTTTAATAGGCCCAGAACTTGGGCGATAATCAATTCTGTATATCTCAGTCGGTGTTAGTATGAAAGCTGTATATAGAAAATTGTATAGCTGCTATACTTGACTGTAGCTGGTAGTATCCTTTACTTACAATTTACACTAAATTTTGAAAAATGTGACCACATGCGTATACACACACACACACACACCCTTTATTGGTCAAAATATCTGGAAAATATGTCTTGTAAAATGAGTTTATTGTCAGTGTATTAAGAAACAGAAACTTACTTGTCCCAGCTGACATCTCTTCATGTTGAAAAGAAGACATTTTCAAGGTAAAAGTGGCCTGAGAAACAAGTTTTTAGATGTTCATGCATCAGACTGTGTCACTGTTCATACTCTTTAAACCACGACATGCCACTGTCCTAATCTTATCTGTACTCTTAAGAGAGTGGAATGGCCAAAACATGATAAACCAAATACACAAAAAACTGTTGCATTTGCAAAGCAATTTCTTTACTTGGATTTAAAAATAGAGGCATGATTGTTTCTCATCTTAATGGTGTCCAGCCTCCTTAACCTTCTTGCATCACCCCACTTTCCAGACCGTTAATGTTTGTTTTCACAGATGAAAACAAGGCCTCTAGAGATTAAACTCACAATGGGTCAGAAAATGGGCTCCAGTAACAGATGGGCTCATTCCTAAAATATTAAACAAAACTAAAAATTATCTGATCTGCAAATGGAATTACGTGGCGACTGAAATCTGGGATGGAGCAAGAAAGGCAGAGAAAAGACCATATTTATTCAGTGAAGGGAACAGCAAATTGATAAAAAGATAGGTGTGTCTTTGACACATATTTTGGAAATCTTTTCTTCTTTCACCTCCATAGCTGCACCAAGAAAAGTGAAAAATCCTTCACATCTGGGCTAGTTTTCTAGAGATCGGACATTTCTTCCAACCTTCATTTAATTCTAGTGCAACTCTGTGCAAATCACTACCAAACTGTCATTTTTATGCTGATAACTTGCAGATATACTTCTTCTCTCCTGACTTGTCCACTTTTAACCTTCTTGCAGCTCCTCATGGATGTCCAGCTGTTGGATTAAGCTCATCCTGGTCAAAAAGGAGCTTTCTCCCATCCTCTTTTCCAGTCACTGGACAGAACCTCATCTTCCCTGTCACTCATAACCTATGAATATTTTGTCTCTCAACTCTCTCTTTAAATTCTCACAGCCAGGTTGTGTCTAAATCTTGCTATTTCTAAAATCTTGCCCTTCCTTTTTGTCCACACAGCTAAATCTCTTTACCAGGCCCTCATAATTTTATGTCTCGTGCTGCAATCACCTCCAGTCTTGCGAAATTCTATTTTACTCCACTTGTGTCTATGCAAAATGTTGCTGCAAAAGATCATTTTGCTGGCTCCTCACTACAACCACCTCACCTATCACATTACATCCCTCCTTTGACTTCTCCTTTCTAACATTTCAAAAATAAATGACTTTTCTTCTCAAGTCAGGCTCCTTGTGGCCCATTCCCACCCTACGTATCCGCTCTGATACACCATCTACATGTTAACCCTTGCCATAGCTCTACAAATTATGCCAGTTTTGATTGCCCATTTAAAAAATTCCAACAAGCATCTTTGCACTTTCTCCCATGCTGGCCTTTAACCACAGGAGGTGCTCCCCATAAAATTCTGCATGCCACCACATTACCCCCCTTCACATCCCTCTTTAAAACTCTCCTTCACCGTGATGGCTGCACAAATCTCAACAGTGGTTAGGCAGCTGGTGTGCTGTGATCACTGCTTTTTGTGCAAACCACAAACCATTTATTTCCCTCTTCTTCTGTCTGGCTGCTGCATCCACCTGTTGTCTCTTGTCTTATACTTAGATTGTAAATGCTTTGGGGAAGGGACTGTCTGTTATATGTAATAGTTGTTATAAGTATCTAGTATTATGGGGCCCTGGTCTGTAGTCGTATTGTTGTAATAATAATCAATTAATAATTAATGAATAATAATAAAAATAATGGAATAATGACAGTGGTTTCTCAGCTCCCAGCCAAGGGCCTGCTCCAATACCCATTAAATTCAATGAAAATACTCCCATTGTTGTCAGTAGGCACTGGAGCAGGCTCCAAGCTAGCAGCCACAAAGCAGCCTGTCTCTGGTGGCAAAGGCATGGAGGAAAGTTTCTTCCCCCACCAGCAGCCTCACAGCTCCTGTACACCTTCAGATAGGCTCAACTGATTGCACACCTCAGTGAGTTTCAAACCAGATAGCAGTGTGAACTCAAAGCCTAGAGAGAGCCTTGCCTATTCCCTCCACAAAAGCCTAAAGTGGAGGGGGGAAGGGTTTTTAAGGTTAAACATGGTTTGCAAGATCCTGCATGCTATTGGCAGGCTCTGAATATAGAGACAGGGCATCTTGCCCTGTCAGATCACACCAATGCAAGGTTCTCTGCTGGCATAGGGCTGGAAGAGGTATTCCTCTGCCTGCTACCCATATAGGGAACATGGCCAGAGGAAAGGGAGCATGCCAGGAATGTCCCTCCCTTGCCTTTGAGTTCAACCCTTTTGAGACCAGTAGCATCAGTGTAAGAGCAGTCCTCTTCCCCTCCAGCTTGTGCTGTACATAACTGGATCCCAGGATCTAGTCAGCTGAGCTTCCATGCAACCAGGAACCAGATCTGGAAAGGCCAAGTGATATTCACCAGGAGATCAATACATACTGATGCTGCATAGCTGGTTACAAATGCAGACAGGAGGAATGACACCAAAGAAGACCAGCTGTGGGCTGAAGGCATGGCACAAGATAACTGGTGATACAAAGCCCAGCAAATGGGAACCCATAATCTGTACAAGGAGGTAGTTAAAAAAAAAAATGGAGGTGTACTTCAGAGAGATTTTGTTTTGTACACATTTCGCCAGATTTGTAGGCAAAACCGTGAGTTTTTATTTGTCTATGCAAAAATTTGTTTATGCAAAATGTTTGCATCTTCATATAGGGTGACCAGATGTCCCGATTTTATAGGGACAGTCCTGATTTTTGGGTCTTTTTCTTAAAGAGGCTCCTATTACCCCAACCCCCATCCTGATTTTTCACATTTGCTGTCTGGTCACACTATCTTCATGCCAGAAAGCTGTGCTCATTGGTACAAACAGGGATAGCTCCTTTGGATCAGATTCATGAACACTCATGAAATTCTCAGCTTTTACTCAGGGATACTTCTAAAACAAATATCAGTGGCTTTGCCCATCTCTCTTTAAAGGAAGGAGCTGCAAAATAACACAAGAAAAAGGGACAACAATATTCATGAAGGAGGCTATTAAGTATGGAAAGGAAAATGCTATAGGTATTTTGGTTGAAACACTAGAGATGTTAAAAATAAAAGTTCAATGGAAATAAAGGCAGTCAGATGGTTATTAGCTGTTGCTACACAAATCAAGAGCTTTTAGAAAAGGGAGATCAGGCTTTGGTTTAAAAATGACAGGACTGTATGAATGTAATATTTGATTGATATAAATGTTAATTGTTCTGGTATTTACTGGGATGACAATTATTAGGAAATGGCATAGTGACAAGTGATGATAATGAGACTTGAGGCCAGGGGGCATTTTAGCTATAACCCCCCCCCCCATATATATTTTTTTTTTGGTATGCTTCTCAGAGGCTTATTTGAATGATCTTATACTTTGAATACTTAAATCTGGCTGAAAACCTTTCTTGGAGAATGGTGGGCCTTTCCCCTTCTGGTGAGGTGAGAAATACCGTGTTACTGAAATACTTTGCGCTCCATTCGCTTTCAGAGTTCATGCAGCTTAGGATAGGCAAGAAGTACCCTCCAGACATTATTTGCATACAAAATTGTCCCAGATTATAGATTTACAGACACAATTCAGTAGGAAAATACACGTCAGTCAAACCAGCATCTTCCTTAGATATTAGCAACTTTGGTGCTGTTTCCTCTAGTACTTCAGGTCTGATTTTTAAGGGATCTTTACCCAGCTTTCAATTATGTATACACAATTTTGCCTCATCAATAAAGGATGGGCTCTGTTCTTTGCTGGTAGAAATGCTAGTATTTAACCAGCTAATTACTTGATTTCTGTGCACAATCAGGCCATAGAGGACCAAATTTTAAAAAGTGTCCACTGAATTTGGGTGCCTACATTTTCTGTGGCCAAAAATCAGTCCTGAGTACCCAAATGGAAGCAGTAGGTGTTCAGCAAGTCTAAAAATAAGGCCACAGATGCCTGAGGTGGGCCCATCACGACCCAGTCTTGTTGCTCTATACATCTTTCTGCTGCGTGTAGAAATCAAATAGTTTAGCAAAATAAAAAATTCTGACTAAATGTTATATAATGCGCCATTCTTATTTCTTCTTCTTTTAACCTTTATTTAGCAACTTGTTCATTAAAAGGCAAGTGATTAGAATGCCACACCCATTTAATCCCTTGGCAATGGTCAAATGGAGGTGAACTTTTTTGCAAATCCTGGCCCAGCTCTGCAGCAGTCATTGCCATTCATTATTATTAGCTAAACCAGTTCCCTCAGGGATGCTCCAGTGAAGTGTTTGTCCTAGTTAAGCATTGATTAAGTGGAGTGTGTTGTGTTGTGAAAGGTGTATATAAGGTCTCAGGACAGGTAAATGTGGCATTTGTGTGGTTATCTACCTTAAAATATTAGGGTGATGTATAATTGTAACAACTGATATTGTTGAAAAATTATTGGGAAAGGTTGTAGTAGGAAAGTCACCACTGTTAGGCTGAGAACTGAGGGCTGAAACTGCCAAAGATCAGATCTCAAACAAGATTCACGCAGCCTTCTGTGCTCAGCTCTCTTTAGAGGGTTGCAGTCTTAGCAGAGAATGGTACCAAGGCAGGCTATGGTGCAACACTTTTGATTTCATGTTCCCACTGTGTATATTTGGGAGCTGTATCTAATCAACTGCACCATAAATCATTAAGGAAAAATTGTAAGAATCACTGACACAGAGCTGTCAGCAAAGGTCTGAGGGTTGGAAGGAAATGCGGCGCAAGAGAAGCTGCTGGGATAGGCGAGAAAGGATACAGTAGCTTGTGCCCTAATGGCTGAAGGAAAAGGAACCGGATTCATTCAGAGGCACTGGGCAAAAGGAAAGATGGGATTGAGAAGGAGAGGGAACAGATCTAGTTGTGTTGAAACTAGGAGGCCCCTGAAGGTCCATTCAACTTCAGATAAGCATGCAAGCTTTGGAGGGCTTATCTCAAAAACATTTCTACACCTTTTAAATGTTGTTTGCCCATCACTTTCACACAGGCTCACCCTCTCCATCTCTCTGGTCTCTGAATTCTTTCTCTAGAATCCCTCGATTCCCTTCCTTTCCCTCTCTATTTCTCCATTCTCTAGCCCCTTTCCATTTTTTCTCTTTCCCCTTCTCTCATTCTGCTCTTTGCCTTCCCCAACTTCCTTCCTCTTTCTAGATGCCATTTATTTCCCCCCAGCCTCTTTGTGGGACTTAATGCTTGGAAAGTGCTTTGAGTTCCTGCTGTGGAAGAAGTGCGGAGTATTGCCATTAAAACCACACGGAAATGGAGATTAGTAGCTTTCAGTAGCTGAGCTGTAGAACAGATCTGGAGTACTGCACTGAGTCAGGTCAACTCTTCCTACTTGACAGCTTGAACTTTAATATCAAACTTTGCACTGCAGTTCTGATTTTATTTTATTCTTCTCTGTGCCACGATGACCAAGTTAGTCTAACTATAGCTAATAATTATGAATCTGAAGATCCAACCCAGAATGGACAGCCAATGATCCAGAGACCTTCTGTTCATTGCATAACCTCCAAATTGTTAACGAATTTCTCTTTGATAGCAGCGTGTTTTCTTTCACACAGGTAAGGTGACATAACATAACGCCTGGCATTTGGGCTGAACATGGTTTGTTTTTTTTCAGATGGATTAGTTCAGGTAAGCTGATCTCAAATATTGCTCATAAAACAGACATTCATGGGAAGCAGGTAATTCTGAAGTGATCATAATACTTCACAAATGCAGATACTTCAGAGGGTACGCAACTCACTAAAAACTGAAATGGTAAGTTATGAGAAAGGTTTCATTGATGTGTTTGCCTAACCATCAAAAGATGAACGAGTCTGTATGTTTCATAAAATACATTCCCTATTTATTTTAACTCCTCTTTAAAAGTATTTGGCATCTTTTAGATTATTGCTTAAATTATCTTTTTGTTACAATTGATCTTGAGTCAACAAAATTTTATCAACAAAACATTTTCATAAAATAATTACAACGGTATATTTCTGTAATCAACGCATTTTTTCAGTGTATCCTTTAATTCGAGTATTCTTTCTTCATCTTGGAGCAGATACTAGCCAGGTATTTGCTATTTGACCACAGAAATGGGCTTGACTCAGATTACTTGAATTTGCACCTATAAATCATGGCAATTTTTTAAAGGTTAAAAATAGTTTAGTTGACTAATTCCCCAGCATATTTTTTCTTCACTCTGTAGTTCCTGGTTTGGGTTAGGACTAGTAAGAGTAGCACCAATTATTGTGAGAGAGTCTGTTCCAGCAGGGTTTCCTGCACGGTTTAGGAGCTCCAAGACATAGCTGATGTAGCTTGAATAATGTTTGACTAACAGGTAAAGCCCCCTTCTGGGGCATCCTGATCCCCCAGGGGAGTGGAGACCTTACTCCACTTTCCTCAGGGACTTGCTGAGTCCCCCTTTAGCTGCTTGGTGCCTCCACCTAGTGGCTGCGTGCATCAACCCAACCCCTGTTACCTTTATGATATTCTGTTCACAACTAAAAGCCCACAAACTAAATCACTAAAATGAGAAGCCCTCCCCGACAGGTTTTGTCTGGGTGGTGGGGCTGGACCATAATGTCAAGGCCTGGTTTCTTTCCTGGGAGGCCAAAAGCTCTCCCTTCCAGCTGGGTGGAGTCCTTGGCAGACTCGATCCCTGGGCTCCTGGTGGTGGGAAGGCATATGGGGCTCAGCTGGTTTTCTTTCCACACTGGCTCGGTGTCTGTGTTGTGGAGTTGTGGGAATGGATTGGTGTTTGACAGAGAATCAAAATGACCACCTCCCCTTCTACTGCAGAGAGTGACTCTCAGGCTGGGTCTCCAGCAGCTTGATTCCCTGCAACCAGGTCTCTCCTTGGCCATATAATCTCTGCCAGGCTCAGATTATAGGGCCTAGCCATGTGTAGGTTCTCAGAGGTCACCCAGGCATGCCAGTGCGGTTCCTGACCCAGCCCCTTTAGGCTATGTGTGTTGTTGGGCAGTGTGAGGGTGCTGGACAGTGTTGGTGGCCTCTGGGATACAGGAGGTCAGACTAAATGATCTGATCTTTTGGCTTTAAACTCTGACTCTATGTGTGTCCCTCCAGCACAGGTCAAGCTGGCATTCTCAGATGCAATCCCAGTCTCTGCCTACATGCTGATCTCTGAGGGAGCTGCTTCTCTGAAGCCCCTGAGCTGGAAAGGGGACTATCTACGTATTTGAACTTTTGGGTGCTTGTGAAGTTCGCCCATCACTAATGAACAGCAGCCTCAAATGGTCCACGCTAGACCTAAATAGACAGTTCACAAGCATTTTTACAGTGCATCTAGCCCTTTTCTTCTGTTGCGAATTGTCTCTGAACAGACCATGACTTGTTAGCTACATGTAACTGTTCAAATATATTTTGCAAAGAAATTTCTGCAAGTTTCATGTCAATTGCTTTCTGTGATGTGTTCCCTTGTTATATGAATGTAGGTGAAATTCAGCCCTGTGCAACGAGACACCACAAGGTCTGGATGCTCCTTAAATCACTCTCAAGCCCTCAAAATAGGCTCTAAGTAGGACTAACATGGTGCATAGGCCTGTTGCTAACCCTATGCCCAGAGGTGAATTTAATCATGTGGTAATGTCTTTCTTCCTTAATTGGGGACCTAACCTTTAATAAACTAATTGTACTTCCTGCTGAAATGGATTGCATTTAGTCATGATACAAATTGCAGTTTATGATTAAACAAATCTTGCTAACATGACTGTTTACAAAATGTAAACAGAGATGTGAGCACAGCTGAAGTTAAATTCCATCTCAAACTTACTGAACTGTTCATAACTGATTTCCCCCATATTTGCTCATCTTAAGTCGAAACTAGTAGAACTAAAGAAGTCTAACCTGCAGTAGGGAATAGGTAGCCATACATGCTTCCAGTAGGCATTGGTTCCCTCTCCTGGTTTTTTCCATCACTTTAACCTTATGTCTCCTGCTCAAATGCCTACAAGCCTCCATTATGTTGTCTGAACAGTGGTATTTTGAAATAATCCAGATATGTAGGTGCAACTAATGAGGACAATAACATGGGAGAAGCAAACTTCAGAGCATTTAGGGATTTGAAAAATACTATAGAATTAACCTGTCCAGGTTTTGATAGATGAAATCTAAAAACAAATGATTTGTTTGTCTTTGGAGCAAATGCATTTTTTTTAAAAAGAAAATCTAAATATAATGCACAAGGAAGGGTTGTACCGATCTGAGAAAGAGGGTAAACTGATCTGATCTTGACTATAAGTGCTTTATGCTGCTACTTTGAAACAAACAAACAAAAAAGTTAATATGAGCGCAGGGAGTGGCTTTTAACAGCTTAGCCCATGGGGAGAAAAATGTAACAGACAGACCTGGGGAATGTTTGAATTGTCTTGATTGTGCAAGATTTATGGTCTTTGTGAGGAACAGAGGGCCACATTACGTTTCTACTTACTCTTGTTCTCTGCAGAGCTGGGGGAGGGAAAGCAGCTAGAAGCAGCCTTCCCCAAATGTTTCCTGGAGCAGTGGCTAGAGTCAAAAGTCATTTTGTTTGGCTCTTGTTTGACTAAGCAATCAGGTAATGCTGAATCTGTGACACTCCAGGCACTTCTACAGCAGAAGTCTTTGTAAAAAAATGTGTTGTGAGATTGCTAAAATGTGCTCATCCCACAATCTCTGAATGCTGCTACAACAGAAACATCTATAACAATATATGTAAATTACTGACAAATGTCAGCCTTATAGTCTCCCAGACTGGGGGGTGGGAAGCTGTACATTTCCCACAACCACTCCCTCAGGCAAAAGATTGAGCAAATACGGTAGATGTAGTGCAATAAACCAAGATTATGGCACTTCACTTCCCAAGTGTGGCCTTAGGCACAGGCTAAGTAGGCAGTTACCCAGACGCTCTATTTAAAGGGACACTAGAATAACATGGGCAGCCATGATCACTCACCACTACTCCAGTTCTGAACATCTCTTCTGTGGCTGCAGAGCTTCCATACCATCTGTATTCCACCTTGTATTTTGCTTCACCTTTTGCATATGAGCTGGATACCTTTGTGTCTTAGGTCTTTTAGCCTAGGGTGTAGTGCACCAGTGCCAACAATTCGTATAGACCAGAGCTGCTTAGTTCAGATTCAAACCAATGCACATCATGCTGTACTGCTGCAAACCATATCTATACTAGGGGTTTGCAGCTACAATGGTGGCTAAACCAGGGAAATTTTAAGATGAAAGGACTATAAGCCTGGCCCCGAGGGCAAGTTAAAGAGTAAAAGCCGCCTGACAGAAATTGCTGGAGCCATTATTGAAGCACAAACATCTTTAATAGTAGCAAAAGGTAAACAAAAATACTAACCAACTCAATATGTTTGTGTACAAAGGATCACTTTTTCCTGATGTGAAATCATTTCCTGATGTGAAATCTTAGAAATCATTTGCATAGGAGGGACACTGGATAGCTATAAATTGTGTATTTAGTTATTGCTGTTTACATCATGACTCAAATTTGAGGAAAAGATCTTAATATGAGAACATTTAGTCCTCAACACTGTTATCATTTTGCTTTCAAATAAATGGTCCTAATCTCAGATACATGCACGCGGAAATTTTTGGGTGCTTTTCAATATGAAATACATTGAATCCCCAAAGTCCAAAAAATGTTGCTGTTCGGTACTACCTGAATCTCATTAAGCCCACGCTGTTAAAATAAATACAAAGTACTTGGTTTGAAAATAACTAAACTAAGCAGGGAAAACATAAATCACATACCCCCCTCCCACTGCTGTTTTCCTAAGTATATTTTCCCATAATGCTTCAGTGATAGCTGACAGTTGGATACAGCACAAGACCCTGCTGGACAACTGTCAGGTTTGCTGAAGGTTATTAAAGAGAACTTGATCATGTGTCAGCTCTCTTCAAAATACACTCACAATGGGAAAGTGATATATCTGTCAAAGCAAGGACTTCAGCATTTGGCGAACAGGCCATTTCCACAAACAAAACTGTCCAATTACATTAGAGGGCATGAACTTCAGGTGTGAATGCCAGGGACAGAAAGATCTGTAGCCACACATCACAGAGACTGTCTCCTTAAACCATATGGTTGGATGCAGGCTGAATCTCAAACATAGTTTCTTTATTCTTCATAGATTAAGAGTTAATTTAGAACTATCAGAAACATAAATCACAGCTTTGAACTTCTACATTAACTTTTTTTGATTTCAGTCAAGGCTGCCAAGAATTCATTTTTGGAGAGAGTGGAAAATTTATGAGGTTTGATTAGATGATTAAGGACCAAACTATGGTACATTTAATGCTTGTTTTGTTTTTTAAATGCTTTCAAGAATGCTAGTGTGAGTTTTGATTAAATATCATTATTGGTTGGGAAACAAATTATGTCTGACACAATAACAGCAAAGATTTTTTTCCTGGAAATATGTTATAGTTGAGTTGAGGTCTTTCTTGTCGCTTTCAAAAAAAAATGCAGGCATTTGGTGGGAGTGAGCTTTCAAGTTAAAACTGTTTGTTTCACGTACAGTGTGTTTCTGTGGATAACTAAATTCGAGGAAGCCATCAAATTTTATGGCTGAGGGTGGAAACTGTTTTGGTCACATTGTCTGTGCCAAAATGCTCATTTTTGTGTGCATGAAATATAACATTTCATCTTGTATAAAGGTAAAATCCTGCAGTTTAATATAGTGCCAATGGAGACCTTGACTGGGACAATTTGCAAAGAATATGCTCATTTTCAGGAGACACACTCTACTGTAAAGTGGGTGCTGCTGGCTTTATTTGATTGTGTACAATTTTGTTAAGGAGCTGTAAACATTTATTTAACCCTTTAAACAAATTGTATTAGAAAACAGAGAGGAAAACAAAATACAAAAATCTTTTTGTTCAGAGTGGAGATGTGAAAAACACCATATTAAGTTGAAGCCCAGCTAAACATCTGGGCCAAATTCTACATTGATTTATATCCTGTGCAATTCCATTGAAAGCTATTTTTTTGAACTGACGACTCTTAAAACTACTATTCTCCCTAGCCTTCCCAATTCCCGGATGCAAAATGCTCCCAATTAACAGCCCCAGTGCTGCCTTCTCCTCCTCCTCTGAAATGGAGCATTCCACTCTAATGTTTGCAGTTCCTGTTGGCCAGGGTATATCTGCTTCACTTCCTCTCTTCCACTGACTACAGGTTTGTCTACATGGTGCACTAGAGGGGTGAAAAATTCAAACAGTACTACATTAATATTCACTAGGGAACTTTTAGAAACACCACCAGGAGCCACAAGGGCCCCTTAGTGTTTCACTCTTCGAAGACTTTGTCTCTGCTGCCAAGAAAGGTATATTTTCACAGCAGGATAATGTTAGTTAACCATACATTACCCATAATTCCACTCTTCTGGGAGTACTTGCAATATTCCAAACTGCTGAGCTGCTTCAATAGCCACCATTTAAACCAACCAATGAGCTGATGGCTTCATTTTTTGGTCATGCTGTGTGCTGTAACTGATCAACTGTTTGAGGAACAGGGAGTTATCTGTATGGAGACCTTCACTAGGGGGCTCAATCGTATGTCTATCTGCTCATCCGCACAGGAGAGTGAGGGGGCATAAGAAACTCCTTTAACCATCTGTGTAGGCTCCTTGCATCACCAGAGCTGGGGGTTAGAGGAGGGGAGCATAGCTGCATTCTTGTTCAGATAGATAGAGTGGGTGGTACAGGCAGCAAGTAGGTGGAGCTTTGGTTCTTCTCAGTGCTCCAGCAAATGCAGCTGAGCTGATCCAAAGAGAAAAATAAGATGTGACAGCAAACGGGCATGTGCAAATTCCTGACCCCTGGTGGCCAGGGAAGGAGTAGAATTCAGACTGAGATTGAGACCCAGTCTCGTTCCTGGCCTGACCTTCAGCACAGTTACATGATGCTGGACTGGAAAGCAGGGTTACAATCCGGACTTACGTGTATGACTTTCTGAAGTCAAATGTTTCCTCCCGTGAAATCCAAACAAAACAGACAAAGTTTCTTGCTTTCACTGAACTGCTGAATTTTTTCAGCAAAATTTCACTGCCTGGGGCCTGGACAATAGTCAAAACTTGTTCCAGCAGCAGATTTATTATCTCACAAACCATCAACTGTAATAACTGGTGCTTAAATAGATAGAAAGCTCCTCTTTTCATTGGTATTTGGTTTTGTTTCTAGCCCGGCTATATCACAAGATATCATGTAAGACCCTCAAACTATAATGCTATTATGGATGAAAAAGCTATTTTAGGTCATGTTAGTGATTTTTAATATACCCTGATTATATTTTTCCTCTGACTTCAAGGCCTGAATAGTTGGCCTCCTATGGAAGCATGGCTTTATAGATGGATGGAAACAACTATAGGAACCATAACAAACCTTTCTATTGTTTGCTATTTGTGTACAGCACCTTATATAGCACATACAGAGTGAATGCTGGGGTTGTGTGGTACAGGTATAAATGTTTTTTTAGTACTTATTTGAGAGGAATTGTATATCACATGACTTTGGAACTCATGAGTTATATGGCCTTCTGAAACTCATGCTGATAAACCTTTTTAACTACACAGCAGTAGCACATATTACCTCTCACGCTCATCTTTCTGTTTGTACAGTAGGCATGACAATAGAAGAGTTATTTACACTGCCAGTACAATTTTAACTTTGCAATAACCTCAATTGACATGATGGCTATGTGGAATATTCAGAGTTACAGGTACGGAAACCTTCACAGGTTTCAGTTAGTGAAGTCACTCCTTCAGTTGGCAGCTCACTTGCCTGAAAATACTACAGGATCTGAAATTCTAGTTCTCCTCTGCCTTTCCTCCATAAATTAATCTCTTAATTGGCAAGCACAATATGTCCATTTATTTAATGAGCTGTGTGGTGGCCTATCCTGATTCTTAGAAAAGATCATGCAGCATTTGATGCTCAGCTTGCAGCCTATGCTAAAGACCCACAATGTGAGAGAGCTCATGGACAAGGGCTGTTTATTATTAGACGTAATCTAATATCTCTTAGAATCTTTACCAGGATTTTTGCTGGAGCTGACAGACTCTTGGGCTAACAGTCTTGGAGTCAATGGATTTCACCCAGGTTTACCCTCATGTGAAAGCAGAATTGGATCCCTTCTTTGGGAATGCTGGAGTGACATATTCTAATGATACCACAACAGCGTTTCCCCCAGGCCCAAATTATTGACCAGTATATCTGATTATTTGATGAGAGGTGATTCCCTACTTAAGGCCAATCACCTAGCAAGCATCAAAGGGGGAGGAAGGGGGTGAAGGGATGGATTTAGACATCTATACAGATAACAAGAATATCCAGAAATATAATCATTAATATTTTTTAAAATGGAGAGGATTGGAATAGATATACAATCTCAGGTTCAGGGCTTAATCCAATCTCTAACTATTTGGGTCTAGGACAAAACAGCCCTTTATGAGGACAGGGTATCCCACATTGGCCTATTGTGTGGTTTCTTGCACATTTCTCTAAAACTTCTGTTGCTGGACATTGTCAGCAGTAAGACACTGGACTAGACAGATTATGGGATCAATCCTGTTTGGAAATTCCTATATTCCTTCAGGTGGATGCCAAACATTTCTTATACATCCAAGGCTACATGTGTTGGAGCCAAAGCCCATTAAAGTAATGGAAATCCTCCCATTGACTTAAATAAAATTTAGATCAGGCCCTGAAAGCACAACTCACAGTATAAGAAGTTTTTTACAAGATGTGTTTTTTTTAAATAAATCTTGCAAAGTTTTGTTTTGTTTTTAAGTAATTAAAATTGCATTCAAATGTTCACAATATGCAATAAAACCAAGTAGGAACAAACAAGAAAGATCAGACACTCGTTGTAAGTTGGTGATAGCTGGTATGAACTTGCATGGTAGTATCAGTGCCTGATCTAGACTATGCAGAGCACTATAATGGTAGTGCTAGAGAGATCAGAACTCTACTTGCCCTTAGGCAGGTCGATCAGACAGGTCTGAGCCTATAAATCATATCTTCAGAATGGAAAAGCCAGGAGAAGGAGGAAAAGGAAATTTAGTGTACTCATGTTTGTTGTCTTTTTAAAGATTTGAAATGCACAGAATAGTTAGAGTACCAGGAATTACGGGACAAAAAAATAATACTGGGGGTGAGATTCCATACTGTACTTCTTAGGGATGTCTAGACTACTATTTTAAGCTGGGAGTGTGCTGAGCTAACCCACTAAAAATAGTAGTGTAGCAGGAGTGGTGGCTTGGTCTGGCCTCCTGTGTATATACCCAGGGAGTCCGGGTAGGTTTGTACTCAGCTGGATTGGCTAGCCAGAGCTGCCACCCATGATACCCCCAGCTACACTGCTATTTTAGTGTGCTATCTCCAGCAGAACTAGCACATGTCCATCTACCCTTGTTGAGGCACAGTACAGAACTAACAGCTCACAAGAAAGGGGCTATTGTGGCTTTAAGACACACTGTTGCTCCTGGTCTTGGGCTACTTTGGGGGCTGGAGAGGCCCATGGTATAATTTAGACAATATGGGGTGGGCTGTCTAAGTTACAGCAGTCTTTTTGGGTTTTCCTGTGGGCTGCAACATTGCCTGGAATATCCACAATACTGAGTGGTGTGGCCCTGCCCTGGACACAGACCTCTTCCAGCCAGAGCCCCAGTTCCCTTTTTACTCCTGTACTGGGAATTATGTGGGGTGGAGGTCCTCAGAGAACAGCCAGCTGTCTTCTGCAGTGCCTCAGATAGAACTGGGGCTTGAGACTGTTTACATTGCCATAGCCCTTTTCTCAGTGTAAAGGCTGCAGAACGGGGGTGAAGGTTTCGTGCAATGAATACAATAGATCTTACAGGCTATTTTCCCTTTATCGAGCAGTCACGGTTACACACATGAATCCAGTGCTCAAAACCAAACCAATATCACTAAGATTTAGATTTAAGCCCACAACTCCGAGAAATAGTTACCTCCTGAAATGTAGGTTATGAGCATAGCTGTGAAAGCTTGGAAAAATTTGCTTGGCAAGCAAACCTGCTTAAAAAAATTCAGAGCACTGAGTGTTTAATTAGCTTAATTTACTTCCTGTTACTTTAAAATATGCCCGTTTGAGCTTGACATTACAGTACTTCAAGAGGCTCCTGCTCTGATACTGCGTCAAAGCAATGTTGAAGGAAGAAGGACTGTATTTTAAAGTGGCAACTCTAAAAATTACTGTTCTCATTTTGCCCTCCTCAACTCCCAGCAGCAAAATCCCAACCCGATTAGCAAACTGATTTATTTTACATAAAAAGTAGTCATCTCCCTTTTGCTCTTCTCCTCCCAGTTGTTGAATTTCACTTGACATTTGCAATCTGATCTGGACGCTGTACTATGAGTTCTTCACTTCCCATCTTAAACTTAGGTAGTGTTGCTGGGCGCTATTAAACGTCTGCTTCAGTACACCTTAGAAGTGGGTGCAGTTCCATGATGGATGAAGTGATTCCTGTAGATAAATAACTTGTAAAGGTCTATTATGTATCCTTCATGATGAAATATACTCTGATCCTAGCATTTTTATTTATTTTCATTGTATAGTATAATCTTGTTACATTATTTCTATTGAACTCATTTATTCAAAACAATAATATAATGTGCCTTTGCTCTTTCTCTCACAGCTACAGAATCTGTGCTAATTCTTAGTTATCACATTAACTTAATTAAGTGAAAACAGCCCACAATGCAGTTTTTGGGTCAGCTCTTGACACCTTTGCATCACCCTTGCATCAAGGAGCTCCTCCCACCCAGCCCCGCCGGTCAGATAAAATCAAAGGAACTAATTCTACTCCATTCAATCCTCCCTGACATACCTGGGACCCAAGGTTCTGTGAGTGCAATGCAGAGATGATGGAAAAGGCTGTTCCAGCCAGCATAAATTAGAGCTACCCTGCGACCAAACAGGTCCCAGTATTTAGGGGGCAGCAGAAAGCTGAAAGCCATCCATTTTCCACTCGTGTGTGCAGCATGTACCTCCCATGCACCCAAGAAGCTGGCCCTGTAATTGCAATTGATGGATCTGGTTTTCCTCTCACTTATATCAGAGTGAGTCAGGAGTAATTCCATTGAAGTCAAGAGAGTTACCTCTGTATAAAACCAGTTACATCAGTATGAGGCCCAACATTTCTAAGCCTACCGGTGGTAGCCATGGTACTGAGAGTAACTGAATACGTGACACCATTGGAGTGGTAAATAGAGCAATACTTTCTTGTTTGGGTTCCAGGTGCCTTCAGTGAACCACACCATTTTGTTCAGTTTACCAGGTTTTCCATCTTCTGATGTTGACTCAGTTTAAACCTTGTGCAAAACCCCCAAAACTCCAAAACAATCTCAACAAACCTTGGCTAACCTAGTTAGTTTCCTAAGGAAATGGATGTTTTGTTGCTCCTCCAATCATAAGTTCTGAAGCCTCAGGTAGCGACAGGTGGGCTTTGGAAGTCTTCCTTCTCAAAGGCTTCAGAGGGGGATTAGCAAGTTCTATTCCTCATGGATTTTGTAAAGAGTGACCTGTTGGTTTGGTCCCACCAACCTCAGTCTTCAAGGGGACTAAAAATGGGGCCAGTGCCTCTCATTCAAAAGCAAGGCTTTCTAGAGAAGTAGATGATTTGCTACCCCCATTTAGCATCAGGAGTGAACATAGTCCTGCTTCCACTGCAGCCAGTGCTTTCCTGGGTATTACCATAAGGTAAGGACTGAGATTGTCCCATGGTGCTAGGTTATATACCTGATATAATGAAATTCTTCACATTACTGCCATGCAACCTTCATGACTCAGAGTGGACAAGAAAGGAAACATCTATATCAGGCCTGCACAACATAGGGCCCGTGGGCCGCGTGCAGCCCCCGGAGCCTCACTGTGCAGCCTGCGGGAGGATTCTAAATCCCCCGCACACAGCGCTCTGTGGGCAGCTCAGAGCCCTTTAAATTCCAGCTGCAGCGGGGAGTCAGAGGGCTCTGGGCTGCTGGCAGCCGCTGGGAGCCCTGAGCCCTTTAAATCCCAGCCGCGGCAGGGAGTCAGAGGGCTCTGGGCTGCCCGCAGCCGCGGGGAGCCCTGAGCCCTTTAAATCCCAGCCGCGGCCAGGAGTCAAAGGGCTCTGGGCTGCTCATAGAGATTCCCAGCCGCGGCTGGGATTTAAAGGGCTCAGGGCTCCCCGCGGCTGCGGGCAGCCCAGAGCCCTCTGACTCCCTGCCGCGGCTGGGATTTAAAGGGCTCAGGGCTCCCAGCGGCTGCCAGCAGCCCAGAGCCCTCTGACTCCCCGCTGCAGCTGGAATTTAAAGGGCTCTGAGCTGCCCACAGAGCGCTGTGTGCGGGGGATTTAGAATCCTCCCGCAGGCTGCACAGTGAGGCTCCGGGGGCTGCACGCGGCCCACGGGCCCTATGTTGTGCAGGCCTGATATAGATGCCTGTCTAAGCCTCCCTTCTCCTTGTCCCCCTCCTTCTGAGACCTCCGCCCAACTTTCCCCCCAGGACCCCACCCCCTTACCTGTCCCCTGATAAACCCTGGACTCCCATGCCTATCCAACTGCTGCCTGTCCCTGACTGGCCCCCTGAACCTCTGCCCCATCCAACCCCCCTGCTCCCGCCCTTGACTGCCCCCCTGGAACCCCTACCCCTTCTCCAACCCCCAGCCCCCTTACCGTGCCACTCAGACCAGCGTGTCTGGCTCCGTGCAGCTCCAGACACGTTGCTGCCATGCTCCCCCGTGGAGCCCACAGGCCCCACGCCCCCCAGCACCTGCCTTCCAGATTTGAACACCTCAAAATTCAGGAGTGCTCAAGCTCAGTTTGGGCAGCTGTTACTTCATTTCTCCCAAATCAAATACTGATCCACTGTAACTTGCTGTAGAAAAAGTAGGATAAAATTGAGCAAGAAATGCTTATTAGGACTGGAATTGCTATTTTCAACAGCCATTGCCTTTTTTTGTTTGTTTAAAAGGAAGACAGTGATATTGCATTGGCAAATTCCCCATAGAAAGAAAGAGTGGAAAAAAGAATAATAAAGGCACCTCAACTTTTCCTCATTTATGGAGGAACAGTCTTATAATATGCATCCAGATATCCTCCAATCACACAAGCTGAAAATTGTTCACTTTACTGCAGCTCTGTAACCATATGGGAACCAATCCTGTCTGTGTTTTGTGGCACATCCAAAATTCCTGCTGAATGACCCGCCCTGGGAGCGTTACCAGTGACCCAGGGCTGGGTCGGCAGCAGAGGTATGTGTGTGGGGGGCACTGGTTGGGGGGAGCCCAGGGCTGGGGCAGCAGCGGGGTAGGGGGGAGGCACTGGTGGGGAGGAAAGGGGGAAGCCCAGCACTGGGTGTGTGTGGGTGGCAGGGGGTATGGGTCGGTGGGGGAGAGCCCGGACAGCAGGAGGGTACAGGGGGGAGCCCAGGGCTGTAACAGGGGGCAGCCAAATTTTTTTTTGCTTGGGGCAGCAAAAAACCTAGAACTGGCCCTGCTGGGTTCCCCCAGCTGCTGGAGCGCCGGGCCCTTTAATTTGACCCTGAGGGCTTCCAGCCACCTCTTCAGCTGGGAGCCCCCAGTTGATTTAAAATAAAGTATCACCTCCCCACCCCCAACCTTCTTTTTTGGCCCACAGCTGTTTTCGTGGGGCGGCGCTGGGGAAGGAGGGTTTGTTTCCGCAGGGCTGGGAGGTTGCGGCCCTCAGCTGTTTTCTTTGGAGTAATGTAGTCCTCGCCACTTTACGAGTTGTGCAGGCCTGAACTATATATATTTTGTTAATATTATGTGCACCTCCGTTTATCTGGCTGATATCCTGCCTGACTAGGAGTTAAATCAAAGAAGGCTGTAAAGGGAAAACCAGTAGGAAACCAAACAACGGCAAAAATAACATACTATCATAGGGAATACCAAGGGTCCTCGGGGAAACAATAGGGAGGCTATTAATTGGGGAATACCCTCAACCTGACTTCAACCAGGTTGGCAAAGTTTATTCTTCCCAGGGCATCAAAGGAGGTGCTAAACCTTAAAGATGTGGGCTAGGGAAAAAGGAGGTGTGGAGAGGAGAGAGAAGTGACTGAGCTTGTCAGCAGTTGCCCAGGAGAAAGAGAGACAAAAACTGCAGCAAGAGGGCTATCCCTCAACCTAGGGATGGAGGGAATTTACAAAAGCTTGAAAGCAAAAATGACAATGTAGGTAAGAGTTATCATAGAATATCAGGGTAAGAAATACCCTGAGGAGATCATCTAGTCCAACCCCCTGCTCAAAGCAGGGCCCCTCCCCAACTAAATCCTCAAACTGCTGCCTCAAGGATTGAGCTCACAACCCTGGGTTTAGGAGAGCAATGCTCAAACCACTGAGCTACATCCTCCTCATGCAAGTTATATATAAATCTTTTTCATTCTAACTCTTTGCTCTGCATGCTGCCTTTGGGTAAATAAGAAGAAGCTGTTTTTGAGTCACTGTAATCAGCTCCTTGGTCACAGACTCCTGGCAGGAAAAGTGCTTACAGGAACCATGCACATTTGGGCCTGTCATATTGACGTGGCTGGTAAACAGGGGGCTGCAACCCAGCAAGCCAGTCTCAGAGTAGTTGGATGATATGGGTTCACCCTTAAGAGAGGAGAAGGAAGTCAGGCCTGTCACCAGAGGGAAGCACCTTATGGGGACTAAAAGCGGTATAAAGCATAGCTTGCCCTATAAGCGTGACACTGGGATTGTAGGAAGGCGAGGCCATGTCCTTGTGCCACATTTCAGTGGGTGAGAAATGAGTAGGTAGTCGGCTCCCCTGAAGACTCTATGGACTGAAAGGGCAGCAGGCCTTAGGTTTGCCTAAAACCTCTGTTCATCCCCTGACTGCTAGTCTGGCACAGAAAATGGGGATTGGGTCAGCCACTTGTCACCAAAGATGTTTGGGGGGCAATAAAAAAGACCCTTTTTATACCCCTCCCCTAGATACCTAGAGGTATGTGGAGAAGGGTTTGTGTGAGGGCTCCTGGAGCCAATTAGGTAGAGACATGCTCCTTTGGGATTGAGGGGAAGGAAGGATGTATACAAGAGAGTTAAAGGTCTCGAGTCAAACCAGGGCTGGCTGAAATTATCTGAGGTTTGTGCATCCCTAGAGAGTTGCTTTTACATCAGAACCATGAGATCTTCCTCTGCTTTTGAGAAGAAAGTTTTGCTCAGTATTAATCACGCTGAAAATCAGTTTTCATCCTGCTTCGTTACCGACTTCAGGGGAGAGTGAACTCAGAAAGTAGGAGAATAAAAAGGAACTTGATTGAAATATTTAAGACTAAGAAATATGTAGTGAAAACTGATCAGTCCTTCCTGTTCTTGATATCTCACAGTACAGCAACAACTTGTTGCTTCATAAAATTAATGTCAGGTAAATTTAGAACAAATGAAAGGAGCTGTTTCTTCATTGAGGATGTCACCTGCCTCTGGGATTCACTTGCATAGCAGGTCATAAGGACCAGCATTGTAGCAGGAAAAGAGTTGGATAAGTTTATGACCAAATAATACCATTCATATTTACACTTGCTAAGTGTAACTTAACCACAACTCAAGTTCAGTGCCCAAGATGAACTCTAAGCTGGCCAGTAAGGAAATTGATCCCATAGATAATCCAAGGTGGCAGACAGTGTTATTGTTCTTGTATGCTTTAATTCTTTCTGGTTTTGTTATTTTTGTAGTTTGATGGCTTTCATTTCTACATATCCTTTAAAATGATAATTATGACCAAAATAGTCTGAGATACGCCATGAAACTTCTACTCACCAGAAAGTTTTTAGTTCCACTACGGCAAACAGCTGCATGAAAATTGAATATAGGGTGCTAAAGATCGATGGGCACAACTGATTGCTGTTTTAAATGAAACAACGAAGCACAAAGACATTGAGAAATCAAATTGATGACCTGTAAAAGATAAGTTCTGATTAAGAAATATTATGTTGATAGAAATTCCTGCAGGCAAGAAGACAAGGGAAGATGATGAAATATTTTGAGAGTAAATGATGAAGCTGTTTGGTATGGATGATTTTTGAGCTCTCTTTACAGTGTGTTAGAGCACATCAAATCCATGGCTGATCAGACAACACCTTGCATAATGCGTGTTAAGTCCGTATTCCAGTTTGTTTAGGCTGCAATTCTGAATTGGCAGCCTGTATAGCTTAGTTCCCTCAACAAGTAAATGTCTTTGACGCACAAAAATACCCTCACTGCATATAAACATACATAAGAGTATTCTGCAGTAATAACATCTGTACTGCAGTATCACTAATTTGGACCATTACTATAGAATTTAACAGTGATTTTTTTAGTGAGGGGATTTCTGCCCTCTGTAAGGCAGTGCAGTGCCTGTGTGGGATCAGGCACCAAATCAATATGCAAATCCTTATTCATGTGATTAGTTCTTAGTTCAAGCAAACGGTCTGTTGACCTTCATGGCACTACTCATATGTATAAGACTCATCTGAGTAACAATATGCAGGATTGGGTCCTCTATTTGTAAACTCATTGAGGGCAAGAGGTCTCCTCTTTGTTCTCTGCACACTTTTAACTCTCCAGAAGCCAAATGCAAAATAAGCCAATTTTTCAAACAGTAGAGACTGAGGTTGGCTTGTCCACATGCACTGACATTTGTATTCATGACGGATAATTGCACCAGCAAATGCCTAACTGCTTGTATAATTACATAAGTACAAATATGGGTTTCTTTTGTTATTTTACATGCTCCTACTTTTGAAAATATCACACCATGGGGCTGATTCAGTGCTGAGTTTCTCCAGGTGTACACCGTGGTAACTGCAGAGCAAGAAGTGGAGTTACACCAGGGCGAATCTAGCGTAAGGCAATGCTGTATCAGGCCTTGTGGGTCTTTCTTTTACAGAAGAGCTGATGTTTCCAGAAGAGTGGAGCCAAATAGTACCTGAACTTTGTGTACCCAAAGGCTATTAGGGGATCCAGACTCATGGAAAGTTCATCTTTCCTGATGTGGATTCTCATTTGCTTTTTACTGTATGTTTTCTAAAAGTACTGGCGCTGTGTTTGTTCAACCGAGTATATATGATGTTATAATTGTTTTGTTTAGTACTGTAAATAGTATGTGTGATTAATCTTTTCCATGCTGGAAAGGTATTTGAGTTTCTTACCAGGCGGTATGTGTTTAAGGTTCTGCTTTATTTATGTACAGAAGAGGACAAGTACTATAGTTGGGAGTACAGAAAAATGAGGGATGTGGACTAAAATCTGTTTTGTTTTTGTTTTTTTAAGGACAGAAAAAGACTGGTTTGGACATTGGGCCAGAATTATGAGCTCCTGCTGTGCTTCAGGTTGAGGCAAAGCTGCTAGTAGGGGCAGAGCGCTGGAGATTGCTGGCATCTGTCGCACCCAGCGTGAGATAAGTAATTAACGGTAAGGAGCAAGTTGAGCAGGACATAACCCTAAAGGCTAAGGAGAGTGAGCCAGCGAGGGCTTGCTCACCAGAGTTTAAATCTTTTGTAAACTTCTTGTTCCAGCAGTGGGACTGATACCATGACCCTGAGCTATCGAAGTTGCAGTTTTCGATAGATCCTGGCGGTTCCATTAATACCGCTAGATTATTCACACTGGGTGACTCAATGGTCCTTATTTTATTTATTTATTTATTGTACTGCCTGAACAGTGGGTGTTTTTTTCAAAAAAAGCCTTCTCCAAGAGAGAATCTACTTAAAATGCAATAATAAATTGTACCCCATTAGAGTTAATATAAACATAGCTACAGCCCAGCCATACTTTGGGGAAACACCGCTGTTCTATTTTATTTCAGTCCTGCAGGAGTGTTTTGATCTCACTCCACACCAGCCTCACAAATCACTGGTGCAGTGCTCTCACTAACTTGTCTGTATTATGTTCATTTTCTGGGTGGCAATAAATATTAGAATAAAATAAACTAAAGACTGCTGGCTGGGGCTCTGTTAGCTATCTTTATGGTTTCCACAGCAGCTGAATGACAGCTCAGGCTGGAAGCAAGCAGCCCCTTTTCACCAAGTAAATTTAGCCTTGGGAAGGATGAACATCATCTAACTCTTGAGCTGTGATGGTTGATGCCAGTCAGTAAATCAGTCAGATTTTAATTATCGGACACATGACGGGGAGCAGTGACAGGCTGCAGTCCACTGGAGAGCATTCCTTCAAAGCAACTTTAAAAACAGAACAGCACTTCAAGAGAAAAACCAAGTGAACAGAACACAGTCACAGCTGAATTGCAGGACATTAATAGCATGATGGAATTACTTTCCTCATAATTTTAACTGTTTGTTGGCTGTTGCCCTACAGAGGGCATGTATGTAATGCAGCATTGCTGGGAGGTTTTGGGGGTGTTTTTAAGCCCTCTTCAAGAGACCTGTGGTTTCTAATAGTGTTTCACACAGTACTTTGCATAAACAACTGTTAAGTGCAATGAAAGCAGTTACAGACTTGTAATGCAGAAGACGCACCTAATTGGTTAGATGAGGTTGCATTTCTGACAGTGGCCCCTTTATGAAAATTGGTAACATACCTTAAAATGACTTGAGTATGTAAGAACATTAGTATATATGATTGTTTTGCATTTTAATGATTAATTCTCAGATAATTATCTAAAAGCACCTTCCTGGAAATCTCTTTAGATAATAAGGCCTCATGTCAGGAAAAAGTTTTGGGAATTTCACAAAATCTATTTGGAGAATCCACAGAATTTTTAAAAAATATTTTTGTAATTCCATGTGTGTTTTGGGGTAAGAATGGGAGATGGCAGAATGGCAGCTAGATTATTGTCTGAAGAGTCTTCTAGGGAAGTGTTTTTTGGAAATCATCACTGAATTAATAATATGAATGTTGATGACAAAATAAAATAAATAATATTAATTAATTAATAATATATCATAAAGTTCATAAAAACACGTCACTTTTTAACTGAGCTATCCATAATGCATGAAGGGGAGCTTGAATGTCTGTAATCTTAAAGCTGGTGAGATCTTTTTCTCGCAAGGCATAGGTTCAAGTTGAATCTTTGGGCACACGCATAATATGGAGTCAATAGGAAGTCCTACATAAAGCTCAATAGCAGGTCATGCTGTAAAATCTTTCATAAAAGCAGCATGTTGCTATTTCATTAGGCCATGTTATGGAATCTTCAGACACAATATAGCCCAGTTCAATGCGGTGCATTGTTTCTGCTCAGAATACATGAAGCCTTGGAAACAAAAATAACGTTCAACTTAATCTCAGTGAAGATCAATAATTTTCCAATGGGTAAGTCACAGCAAACACAAATGAGTCTAAATATATATGGTTATATCTTAGGTTATGACTGTGAAGCACTTTATTATTAATATTATTACTGTAATATCTAGGAGTTGTAGTGGTGGAGCAGGACCTCATTGTGCTAGGCACTACTTGGTGGTAGCGTGTGGAGAGCTAGATGATCACATGGGCCTTCATCCTGCACTATTAAATTCAGTGGGAGCTTTCCTATTGATTTAAATGAGTGTAAGATCAAGCCCATGGTGCTGGCTCTCTACCTGGTTTCCAGCTGCTAAATTGTATTGGAAGCTAATTAAAAATACATTAAATAGATTCCTAATGCTACTTCCCCAGCTAAGCACTTGCTGCAGTTGCCCAAGGGATATTATTTGACTGCACACGGGAGTGGAGATGGGAAGGGAAGGGAGGTTGTCCTAGTGACCATAAATGGGAAGGGAAGTGTTCATGGCATCAATTTGTCTGTTAATGTGTGGTTCAAGCTATGAAAAAATGGTGACCATCTGGCTTACATCAGCTGAGAAGAGAGAGATTGGACTAGAATCAGGTTTCAAATACACCAGTTATAAATGAGGTAGTCATTACTCCAGGGAAGTCAATGGAGTTATTTTGGATTTACACCAGTGAAATTTAGAGCTGAATCTGGACCAGAATATAGTATCATAGTAATATATTTTTCTACATTGTGGAGGTGTATAAATTTAGTTACGCAGGTGAATTAAATAGTTGACTGTATTTACTAAAGAAAACAGACTTTTAAGTAGAGTGCAATATATGTCAGTGTTCTACAATTATTAATTAACGTTACAGGAAATATAGTGCATAATCTACACCTTTTATGCTTTTTCATTTATAGATGAACAAGATAATATAGCCACAAACAACAACAACAAAAAGAAAAAAAAAAGGAAATCACCTAACACTAACTTTGATATAAAAACAAAGCTCAACAGAAGCCACTTCTACAAGACAGTCATTCCCTGCTAGTGGATAAACACCACGAAACAAAGGAAAGTGTGTATCAAAAGGTGAGAAAGTAATGGAACAACACAAAACCAAAAGTCAAATCATCAGCTGGTATAAACTGGCATAGCTCCACTGAAATTTACACAAGTTAGGAATTTGTCTGATTCTGAGAAAGCAATGGAACGCTAAGGAGATTCTATAGCTTGTCAAAATCTTGCATCCTGTCAATGGCAAAGGGTAGGAATTAAGATTTTGCGTTAAGAAAAATCTATGTAGTTTTCTATTAGAAACATTCTACACTGAATGGAAAATCTTACACTCCCAGTCAGAAAAAAGATAAATAAAGTCTCTGATCACCCCACTCTCCACTCCCTTCAAGTATTTTCAGAGCAATATTCTTGAACAGTAGAACCTCAAAGTTATGGACACCTTGGTAATGGAGGTTGGCCGTAACTCTGAAATGTTCGTAACTCCGAACAAGATGTTATGGACTTTGACCACGGGGTGTGTGTTATTGCTCTGGGAGGGTGGTCTGGGCTTCTGACCCTTGGGAGCACCATGGCTCAGGGCTTTAGGTTGGGGGGAGTGCTGGGGCTCGGGGCTTCAGCTCCATGGCTCCACTCCTGGTTTCAGCTCATGGGGGGCATTGGGGTTTGGGGCATCAGCCCAGTGGCTCCATTCTTGGCTTCTGCCCTGGGGTGGGGGGCGGGGGGAATGCCAGGGCTTGTGGCTCCAGCCCTGCAGCTTCATTCCAGCTTTTTCCCTGAGAAGTGGGGGAGGGCATCAGAGCTCGGGACTCCCTACAGCTCCGCTCCAGTGGCTACAGTTTTAAGCTTAATATAGTGAAAGTCACTTCTGCTACTTGCTTCAGATTTAGAGTCTCTAGGAACAGATAAAGACCAAGGGTAGTGACCACACAGACATTCACAAGTACAAGATTTAGTTTATTTTACAAGTTTTGTTAAAGTTAGGATTACCCAAGCATATAAAATGCTATAAAGACCTATGTAAAAGTTACACATATAGTTATACTCACATCCTTAACAACAGTGTCAGGGTCTGATGCGTCTTTCATGGATTGATCATCAGTAGAGGGATGGTTCCTGCTGGAGATTCCCACAGGGAGCTCAATTTTCCTAATCTGGGCACCCTCTTTTTATAATGAGATTCTGACTGTGCCTCATTAGCATTTACGCACATTGTGCACCTTGCAGTTAGGGCATGTGTTAGGAAAATGTGATTACCGGGTAGCTTGTAAGCAAAAATTTACTCTTACTGTTAATTTTTTGCAATATCACCCATTGGTACATCTTTTTCCATAAAGTTAAGGCATCGGGTTATTCTTTAATCACTTATTTATATCAGCATTTCTTAACTCAATGGCCTAGTATGGCTAAGCCAAAATCTTATACGCCTCAGCCTTGCATTTTAGCCCTACTTACTTAGATACTTAATACAGGATTATTTCCTCTAGGTCAGGGGTGGCCAGCCTGTGGCTCCGAGACACTTGCAGCTCTTCAGAAGTTAATATAGGCACCGACTCCGGGGCTCGAGCTACAGGCACCAACTTTCCAATGTGCTATGGGGGGAGGGGTGCTCACAGCTCAACCTCTGGCTCTGCCACAGGCCCTGCCCCCACTCCACCCCTTCCCTTCCCTGAGCCTGCAGGGTCCTTGCTGCTCCCTCATTCCCCTCAGAGCCTCCTGCATGCCATGAAACAGCTGATTTGGAAGTGGGGGGGGGTGCTGATTGTCAGCACTGCCGGGGAGTGGGAGGTGCTGGAAGCCGGGGGGAGGGAGGGAGTTGATGGGGAGCTGCTGACATATCACTGTGGCTCTTTGGCAATGTACATTGGTAAATTCTGGCTCCTTCTCAGGCTCAGGTTGGCCACCCCTGCTCTACACATTGATCAATCTTATACAATCTTATACTTCTATAAACCTACAATTTACCTGTATTTAATATATGATTATATATGAAATAACGTGTTAGTTAAGTATAACATCACATAATAAATGAACATAAACTAAAATCATTGGCTACAAAAGTTTGCAAGGAATGTGAGTGTGACACTCAGTGTGTGTGTGTGTGTGTGTGTGCACGCACACGCATGGGTGGGAGGGGAGAGCAGTGGGAAGCTAGAGCTACCAGTAAATTGTGTCTGGGTGGGGCTAAAGCCATGATTCACACAGCCTCCCCCCATCTTCACTCCCTAGTCATGCATTGGCAGGGCTAGAGTGAAGGCAACTGTCTGGCACTTTCCCTCCTAAGATCCTAGGAGGCAGTAGTGTAACCTAGTGTAACCATTTACACCTATGCAAAGTGAATGCAAATCGTGCCATTTTGATTTGATAGTATTTTAGAATGATTTTGCACTGTGTAAATGGCTGCCCAAGGTGCAAAGAAGACTCATGCCCAGTCATGTCTGGCTGACAAAATGTCTCCAGACACTGCCACTTAGGTTCTTCATCTCCTTCTCTACTACCTGGAGAATGAAGGGGTAGTTATTAGCGGCCAGCATGGATTTACTAAGAACAAATCATGCCAAATCGGAGTGATTTGCTTCTTTGACAAGATGACTGGTTTGGTGGATGGGGGGAATGGGATGGACAATATACCTGGACTCCAGCAAGGCTTTTGACACAGTCCCACATGACATTCTGATAAGTAAGCTGGAGAAATGTGGGCTTGGTGGAACTGCCATTAAGTGGATACATAATTGGTTAAACAAACACGAACAAAGAGTAAGTGTTAATGGAATGATGTCAGATTAGAAGGAGGTCTCACGAGGGGTTCCGCAGGGATCGGTTCTAGGTCTTGTGTTGTTTGACATCTTTAGTAATGACCTGGATGTAGGAATAGAGAGCAGACTGACCACATCTGCAGATGACACAAAGCTAGGGAGGCTTGCCAACACTTTGGATGATAGAACTAAAATTCAGAGAGATCTCGCTAAGTTGGAGAACTCAGCTATAGACAACAAAATGAAATTCAGCAAAGACAAATGTAAGGTGCTACACTTAGGGAAGAAAAAACAAATGCACAAATACAAAATGAGAGATAACTGGCTTGGAAGCAGCACTTCAGAGAAGAATCTGGGAGTTGTGGTGAATCACAACTTCCACATGAGTCAGCAATGCGATGCTGTTGCCAAAAAAATAAAAAAGGCAAATGCAAATTTAGGTTGCATTTACAGAGGCATAGCATGTAAGTCCTGGGAGGTGACAGTACTGCTCTACTCAGCACTTAGGCAAGTTTTGTCACCGCTATATAGAAAGGATCTAGAGAAATTGGAAAGGATCCAGAAGCAAGTGTCAAAGATGATCAAAGGGATGGAATGCAAGCCATATGAGCAATGACTGAAGGAACTGGATCTGTTTATTTTGGAAAAGAGATTAAGGAGGACATGATAGCAGTCTTCAAACACTTCAAAGATTGCCATCAAAAAGATGGAGAAAAGTTCTCACTTGCCACAGAGAGAACATTCTGCTACTTCTACTACATTTCAAAGCACAGAAGATTTAGATTAAATCTCAGTAAAAACTTGCTAACTGTAAGAACAGTAGAACAATGGAAGAACCTGCCTAGGGAGGTCGTCGAAGCTCCTTCACTAGAGGTTTTTGAAAAGAGGCTGGAGAGCCATCTGTCGTGGATGGTTTAGACACAGTAAATCCTGCAGCTTGGCAGGGGGTTAGACAGGATGACTGTTGCAGTCCCTTCTAACCCTATGATTCTCCTCCCCTTTATCTCTGTCTCTGAAGAGGCACATTTTGGATTAAAGCATGTTTCCCAATATGAATTCATTCATTAAAGCTCACAACATCCTTGTGAAAGAAGTAAAGGCTCTCTTCACCCATCACCAACATGTAGCTGCTCTTTTAATAGCACACAACAACATTACTGAACAGCTTGGGGCAGGAAATGAAGAACACTGTATTCAGTTTAAAATGTAGGTAGGCAGAATGGAGCTGGCATGTGGCCAGGATGCTGAGGTTCACTGCAAATGGGCAGGAATTCTGCTTTACATGTCATCTGAGAGATCACAATTCTAGCAGAAGAGTACCTCCTCAAACACCAAACGTGGTTGTTTGCTCAGTTGTTGACTCAGAGAAGCATATGACCCATTAAATCATCCTTACAACATCCGGGATCATCTAGGTGCTGACTGATCTTGGCACTGCTTAGTTTTTGAGTTCTTATAGGGTCTAAAAACCTTAAAGGTTTCCTGAGATGTGATGAGCACCTTGGCGTCAGAGCTCTCCAATCCCCTCATAGCCATATAACAAAGCACCGAACAGTTTCTACGACATATGGCTCATTTGCTAAATGAAAACTTTGCTTATTACCAGGAGAAGTGACTTTATAATGTAGGGAACAATAAGGTGCTTCTACTATTGTGTCTCACTGTGAGTGCACAGATCTGATCACCCTAAATATTATGAAAGATTGGATCCCAAGCTGAACTTTAGAGATGATGAACACCATACCCCAGACCCAAACAGCACAGAACTTCTGGGAAGTTCAGACCCAGATCTGCACTTTGTGGCAGGACTCGCCTCTAGTTCTCTGTGGTGAGAGGGTTTATCTCATGAGAAGCTTAGATAACAGAACTGCCAGCAAAAATTGCGTTGACTGCAAACTCTTCTGTCCCCTCCCACTCCACAGTGCAAAAACTACCTTTGGCACAGTCAGACACCAGAGCTTAAGCCTTCATTCTGTAGGGCTGTTCCAGACAAAAGGAACAATGTTCACATCCTTTTGACGGTATTAAAACCAAAACTTTATGGAAGTGGGAATAGTAACACAAAGCTTATTATAGTCCTGAGCATTTGAAAAGCACCGGGACAGCTGTCTGATATATTTTTCTAACTGGCGGGATCATATTAGACTCACTTGCAAAAAAAAGGAATGACCAGGTAGAATCAAATTACACAGAGTGACTAGAGGAATGGGAAGGACTGGAATGTATAGTGTGACTGGTGGGATAAAATACAGAAGACGGTGGTGGAGGGTTCCAAACCCCTCTCCACCTCCCCAATTACAATTAATTTTAGTGGACTTGGGCCTACAAGTCCCTGGCCTAGGGCACTTTTCACATCATAAGAGTTGTGGGGAGTGAAACTGCACAGATGAAATGCAGCCATTGAAATCTAGCCCAAAGCTGTTCTTGCAAATAGACAGAATTTTCTCATTTTCATGAAACCAATGAATAAATAAATTTCACTGGATTCACTTTTCTGTGACAAAGAAGTTAACATAGTTCAGCTTGGCATGTTCAAAATTGGAAAGATCTGATTGACAGAAAAGGAAGATGGCAGATTTACAATATTCAGATCTTGCTGATGCACACTTCCCTACAGTACAGAAGATGTACACGCAGAGAACTATTGCTGACAGTCCACTTCCCTGTGCCACACACACACTTACACTATACTTCCTTTAAAATATTTCCTGACTATTTAGTGTTATATGGGCTCTTTGTTAGCTCATTAACCTCAACATTATATTTTCACAGCTTTTAAAGCTTCTTTAATGTGTACAAACCTCATGGGTCACCTGAAAGTTAGAGTCTTGCAATTCTATTTCCTTCTGCTTTGCAAAGGCTTAACCTAAATGCTTTTCAAATTTCCATACGTTTAGATCTTCCTGAGTTTCACTTCTAGTTTTTGGATAGAATGGAAACAAAACTCACCTCAGAACTGCCAGGTGTTCCGTAAAAATCATGTTTGGCAGACTGACAATATCCTGCAATGTCCTGGATAAACCCTTATGGAATTAAAATAAACTGATTTACTGATTTAAGTTAAACCTTATTGAATTAGGGTTAATACCTTTGGGGTCCATTGTATTAAAACTGCAATTGCGTACGTGTGTGTGTGTGTGTGCACGTTATCAGGAGCAGCGCCAGAGTTTCTGGCGCCCTAGGCAGAATTGAGGGGGGCGGCATTATCCCATGGGGCACGTGGGAGCTTCCAGTTCCACTCCCATCACGCCGCCGAAGAAGGACCCGCCGCCGAAATGCCGCAGGCGATAGCGGCAGTCATTGAGCTGCTCAATTGCCTGCCTCTGTTTTCCGCAGAACGTCGGCAGAAGGTCCTTCTTCGGCGACACGACGGGAGCGGAACTGGAAGCTCCCCTGCACCCCGTGGGGAGCGCACAAAATGCTGCCCCCCGAATCCTGGCACCCTACGTGACCATTTAGGGTCACCTAATGGAAGTGTCGGGCCTGCACACTATGTAATTCCTCTGGTATCAGCCCTTTTGAAGCCACCCCCTGGAGAAGTTCACATATCCTAGTTCAAACTTGAATCTCCAGGGACTAAGAGCCAAAGAAAGGATTTTTGGATAAATAGCCTGGTTTTACACAGGGCCAGGCCCTGCTTTCTTCTTGGACTGGACCCCTTGACCACAGAGCACCCTGTCCTTAGAAAAAGGTTAGAAGGACTTGGTCTACTAACGTCCCATAAGACTGAGCGCTTGTTCTGAGTGGAAGCTGTGATGAACTTGAAACCACAAGGGCTCCCCTTAGATGGGATTATGAAGGACTGCTCTTGCCAGAGCCCATATTAGTGGTGGGGTGGTCTTGGTAAGCTCATTAGCATGCATGTAAGTTCTTTTATTGTTTTTAATGTTTTATCTGTAGCGCTGGGTCTTAAGAATCAATAGGCTGACACAGGAAGTGCTGTGTGGTACGTTATAACAGTGAGTCACACTTTTAGCAGTCTCTGAAGAGAAGGCAGGAGAAACTTGCTTAGGCAGCCTGCCTTTTGCTGTGGCTAACACAGTGAAGGCAGGATACTATTCAGCCTGGAAGTTCCCTGGTTGAGAGGGAGAGAGACATAGGTCTCCACCCAAGCGAGTCGACGACCAGGGGAGCTGGAAACCTGAGGGTGGGTGCCCTTGCTGGACCACTGAGGGGAAATACAGGTGATGTTGCCCTGAACTTTGACACCATGAGACAATGTTAGGTTAGGTGTCCTTTCCAAGCCATAATTCCCTTCCTGGAACCAGCAGGAAGCAAATATGCAAAGTGCAGGTGATATCTCCTGACTAAACCTTTCAAGTGGTCAGAAAGAAACTGACAGAGAACTTACTGAAGTTATACCCTGAGACCATGCGTGGTGGAAGAGGACATTGGGAATGCAACCAGTAGTGTGTGGATGCTCATGCTGTGAAAACACTGGGGCTGATGTTACTCCACTAGGGCAGTTCCCATAATCCAGAGTGTGATTCTGTTCTATTTCTGTTCTTCACCTCACTCTTCACTGTAGTGTCTGAGTGCCTTCCAGTAGTGCATTAAGTAACATACCATCTGTCATATGGTGTGTGTGCCCGAAACAGCAAACAATGAGCAAGTCTGGGTTTGTAAGGAAACCAGGTTAGTTCTGGCAGGGTCTGGGTTTTGTTATGCATTTTTCACACTGCTCTAGTTAAAATGCTTTCCCATTCCCTGCTTGATTGCCACCAAGTGATAGTTCATCAGGCTTTCTGTGTTTTGCATAGTCACTCACTTCTCTTGCCTTTTTCTTTGGCAGGTTTCAGGATTTTCAAACACTGGTTAAAAAAGTTAATGCATGTGGACCTGAGAGCTCATTTTAACAAGTGCTCTGTCCACCCCTAAATCAACTAAGGTTTGTCAGACTCTCCATGCCATTTATTTCACATCAATCCCATGATTAAATGGTCTTACCCCAAAACCTGTAGAAAAAAGCCTCCTTAAAACACACAATAATCTTCACACGAAAAGTTTTCTGTCAAAAGGAGATTTCTAGGTATGAGACATAACAGTAATTAATGCTGCTTGGTAGAATCTTTCAGAGTACATTGTAACAGTGCTATTTGCTCTAAGCACTGCTTTAAGCAGGAAAAGGCAATGGATTCCCCTTCCAATAGCTGATTTCATGTTTAAGAGCTAATGAACTGAATTCTTCGTAAACAAGGCAAAAGATACAAATGAACAGACAGATTCTCCAAATGCAAAGGGACACATGAGAAAGAGCTAATTTTACACAATTGACTCGCTAACCTTTTTGGATCAGTGGAATTAGAGGCTGATTAATCTGCCATGATTAGCATTTATTGAATCTTTTTGACACTGCTGCATTGTTTTTCCTTTCCTATTCTTTTGTGTCTCTGAGAGTTAACAGTTTATAATACATTTAACTGCCGGTCCATCACCCTGACAGGGTCATAGCTTTCCTTTATGGACTTTTAAAATTAATAACAGACAGTTCTATTTTGACATGTCCTTGTTTCTGCTGCAGAACTTGGCTGTTTAATTGTAGAGCTGGCCTCTTGTGGCCAAATGCTCCCAATGTTTAGCAGGGGCTGAAAATATGGATGTTAGGAGAAAAACTGGCAGATGGCTGACAAGGCATTTTTACTCATAACACACCAGTAAAACTTTAACTCAGAAGATTTAGTGCTAGAGCTTTCCAGTCAGCAAGCTGCAGCCATATGCAGATTTTTTTTCAAACTTCTAAACTGATGGTTTTGCAAAGTGTGCATAAGCAGCCTTTATTGATTATGATGTTAAAAATTGAAAGCGTCAGTATCATTTAGTTTGAGACACTTTTAAAGAAAAAATGAACATTTGTTTTCATTATGAATTCCTGATAGGTCAGATACTAGAGAGGGCCATGGTCTTTATTTTTACAACTAAAGCAAGAAACTCTCTCGACTCTGGTTGGTTAAAAAAAAAACTAAAAACCCATAAAATATATATTGATATATACATACGTAAGAATATGAATCAAGCAACACCTAGCATGCATAGCATAACTGTTGGCTGTTACACGGTCAAAGGTTCCAGATGATGTCAGAACCCATGAAAGTGACTTGTTAGCTGGTTATAAAATCACAGACACCATAAGCCTGAGTGAGAGCTTCACAGCCCAACTTGCAGACACAAGCTAGTATTTATAACATACTCAGTGCCTATCTATCACCACAAAAAGCAAGTTAAATAATATTAACGGCCTGACAAACCCACAAAACTAGCAAATTCAGATTTAGGAGTATTCTGTGCACAAATTTGTGCCATCGTGCCAAGGTGTTTCAGCAGACATGGACATGACATACATTCTTCTTATGTAATTGTGATGTAATGAGAGCATATTAGCACAGATAACTTGCAGTGGACTGGTACCTCTACTCACTATTTTTGCATTGAAAAACAACATTACTTTTGCTTGTTAGCAAAGAATAGTATGAAGAAGCTGGTTGTTTTAATCTTTTTTCTATATCCAAAGGCATTAGCTCACATTATAGGCTATCATAAATATTTTAGTTTAAAAAAAGGAAATATGTTTAAGTTAAAACCTGCACAAAGAAGAAAATTCTCCTTGTCTCTCTTCAGTGTGAAAGAACTAAAATAGATTCTTTAAAGAGTTCTTAAATAAAGAGAAGGAAGAACACCTTCTTGCCTACAGTCTTGTGGGTCAAATTTTCAGCAATGCATATGGTGTTGGTGCAAAAATGCGTTTCTAGTCCTTGCTGCTGACAGGCCTTAGATTTGTGAATGCACAGCAGCATTTGTGGATAAAAATTGTGCACCTGACTAGTCAATCTATCGTTACAAAGTTTGAATCTTCACCTGTGATGTTGTGGGTGCAGTGGATGCAGGTGCCTCTTTTGCTGAGTCTCCTATTGCACCTAACTCAACCTTTAACCCAAAGTTGATTTTTACATCTGAGTCTAAAAATAGAAGTTTGTAATGGAAGTTCTGAAAGACCCTTCCCTATAATGGTGCTAGCAGGTGCTACTATATCGTAAGGTGACTTAATCAACTATAGTTTACAATTTACCAAGGGCTCTAGAAGTCCTGACAAATTCTGTGCTACCAGCAGAAAGATTTGATTCAATGTTAAGGAGAGATCCCTCTCCACCTAAACTACCAGAATCCAGACTGGGATTTTGGAGCAAGAGGATACCTCCTTTGTCCCAGAGATTCTGGAAGAAAGACAAGACATTAGGAATGTGGTTTAACTAGGCTGCAACTTTATTAAGTAACACGTCTGGGAATTATCTGGCAACAACTCATCCTGGGCAGGTCATCCTTCCTTTGTAATATGTAACACCTGGTGGAAGTCTACCATCAGCCCTACATCCCACCTGGTGGGAGGCTGGCATCGGCTTTTCATCCCACCTCTCTCTCCCCTCATATGAAGGTTAATGCGATGGGGAAGATAGGGTTGCGTCCTCAGTGTACTAGACATTAGAAATACCAACCTCATTCCCCAGCTTCTCTTTTAGATGCCTCTTCCTAATCCACTTCCAACTCCAGTTTATCAGGGAACCAGACCACCTAGGAAATGAGTACTTGCATTGGACACCGGGCAAGTTATGACTATGATTTTTACAACCTAACCTACCCACTAAGACTCTGGGCTGCTGAGAGACAGGCAAAAATACCAACAATACTTTGGTCAGTTTGGCAGTGAGAGAAAAATTCCACCTATCCCCACAAAGTTATCCCAAAGAGAGAGGGGGAGCTTTTCTTCCCAGTGCAGAGTGGCAGTAGCTGAGCAAGGATTTTGAGGATGCTAAATATTGGATTTAAAGTGGGAGTTAGGCCTTAAATTCTTTGTTGATCTGATCCCAGTGGTTTTCTTTCCTTTGCAGGCCCACAAAGTCTCCCCACCCCTGAGGCTGATAGGATGGGGGACATTCTTTGTACAAACCAAGCAGGAGGGTCAAAGGAATTTGCTGGGAGACAAGATTCCTAAAAGAAAACATCAACTTTAGAGAAAAGCTGCTTTAGTTCATAAATTCCAAGCTTGTGGTTCTGAGACAATAGTATTCATGTCATTGACAGAACAATTGGGTCCATGGCCCTGGCTTCCCAATTATTTTGTCCTTATAAATATATTACCGCATTCTATAGTAATAATCACGGTGCAAAGTGCTTTGCTACTACTGTTAGGTATAGGGCTACAGCCTCAACTGTGGGCTGATCAAACAACCCACTGAACTCAATAGGGTCTTTCCACTGACTCCAAAGGACTTTGAAGCAGGTTCTGATGTTCTTATGTGCAGGTCCATTGACTACATGAGCTGAATCCAATTGTACTAGCTGGGGATATGGCCCAGGATGTTTTGAACCATTACTGTATAAAATAACAATTACTACAGTACTCATTAGGAGTAATTACATTTCATGTATATATAAAATATCCTTTGCTTTTTGAGCATCTTGAAGAGATTACAAGAATAATTATTGTGAGGTTTAATATGGAGGCAAAGTCAAGTAGCCTGACATAAGAACGAATAACACAATTACATAGATGAGGCAGCCTTTAAGCGACGCAGGTCCGACCCTTTCAAGTAACTGAGAGTCAGAACTGCTGAAAAACTGGCTGTGTTCCCTAATTTAGGAGAGCTTGTAGACATTTGCCCCAGCCATTGCCATATAGGGTGTTGAATTATTTCCGTTAGAAAGGACTGGAGTCCATTTTGCAAAATAAAAGTAGCCCAAATACCACTTTCCCAGGGAAGCAGTGGTGTTTGTTAGCATAAAGCACAAAACCCCTTTAACACCAGGAGTTGGGATTCCTCAGTTTTTATCCTATTGCCAATATTGGGATGTGCCAGAGCCCACCAGTGCCAAGGGGCTAATGAGGTAATGTGCTTGGGTGATAAAATTCTGGCTTGCTGCCCAGTATATATGATGGCACACACCTATCTTCATCTGGAAAAGCTAGTGTGGGACATTCCAGCAGCTTTTCAAATAATTCATCAAAGAATGAATGAATCAGGCATCTGACAGAGAAAAATACCTTTAACTGTTTATAAAAACTGAAAGAAAACTGAACTTGCAGAATACTGGTCCATTTCTAACCCAAAATCTGCATTAACTAATGCTTGTTAGGTATTGAATTACAACAGAAAGCCTATGTTAATGCATGTGAGAGTCATATGAATATCAAACAAATTCATTATGATTAGTACTATTACAGTGAATACCAAATGAGTTCATAATGATGGAACAATGAAAGTGTTACCGAGAGATTTTATTTCTGCAACAAATCCTCCTTATAAGGGGCCACTCGTGAAGTATTAATTCTAATATAAGATTGCATCTGCATATTAGCATCATCAAATAAATTATACCTTTCAATAGCCTCAACTATATGGTTCAACATTTTTTTCTCCACCAATACATCAGTTTTCTTTAGTCTCAATTTGTCCTTAAAGTTTGATGACTATTGTATAGGGATAACACTTTATTTTAAGTGTCCAATCATTAGGAATTCATTTAGTATTCATTGCAATAACGCTAATACAATAGAATGGAATGAATAAGAAATTCATTTAGTATTCATATGGATGTGATATGTACTTCTAAAAGACTTCCACTCTACTTCAGCATTAGTTTAGCATTATTTAATGGACACTTAAAATAAAGGTACTGGTAAAGATGACTTAATTCCTACACTTCAATAGCTAGCTTTTTTTTTTATTAAAGAAAGGCTTAGGAACTTATGGCAACTTCATTGCAGTATGAAACAAAAGTCTCAAACCTGTGCAACAGCATCAGACTTGTGAAAATGGTAAGAAAAAAATTTGAAACCTTTTTTCTGATCCCCTGTGATGTACTCACAGAGCAAGCTCGCCACAGAGCTTGCAAGAACTTTGCAATAATTACTTAAGCATAACCGGACACTGCTACATTCAGTAGTTATCGCACAGATTTGATGCTGAAATCACAGAAACAATCAACAAAAAATGATTAGCACAGATGACCTTCAATATACAAATTGCACCAGTTAGAACAAAGGCAACTCAAATTTCTTACAGATTATTTTCTTTTGCTTTAGAAAGAGCTCAGTCGGTCTGCAACTTCTCCATACAATGTAAGTAAATGGACAAAATGCCTCTAACTAGCAAGGGCAAAGGTTTATAGATAACCTACACTTCCTCTTTAATCCAGCTCCCTATTATCCATTAGTGATGGTTACCAGCAAACTGAAGGCACATCACTGAAGCTGATAAAGTTATTTTGAACCCAGAGGGATTAGAGGGATTTTTCTATAATTTTTGTACTGCAACAAACACATTTATGAAGTACCAAGTCGCCTTTCAGCTAACTCTTCATTAAAATATATTTAGATGTCCTTCAATTTAAAAAAAAGCATCTTAAACTGAAACTCAAACTGGCTGATTCCCAGGCTTACAGTTACGTTCCTATCAAGAATTAATGCAATATCATGCACACACCATTACTGAAAAATTCTACGCTGTTTTTTGCCAAGTGTTCCTATATAACAGTTTTATCACAAGTCTGACAGCCGCCATAAAAATTCCAGGCATTCTATATCAACAGCCCTCTTTGTACTAAGTTATTAAACATTAAATTTTTATTCGTCATTTGTATTCTGTTATGCAAAATAAGCTCCTTGATAAGATGTGTCTTCTTAATTGGGCCCTTGATGCTTCTTGGATCGGAGTTGTCAGATTAGCTGGAAGAAGAGACTCTGCATTGAGCCAGCTCTCTATCAGGAGACCAATAGCTTTGTAACAACGATATTAAGTTAGAGGGGCCAAATGGAGGGCAGCACTAGGCTCAGGTGAGACTCTACATCTGTGCATGTCTTATGCTCAGGCACTTTTCTCATAGCATCAGCAGGGCTGATGGAAATAGATTTGTTTGTTGTTTACAGCATGCAGCTGTGGCGGTGGCTGCATGGGAGTTGTATAAGATTGAAGCAAATTTGTACTGAGACTAAAATATTGAGCTTTTCTCCAGTCAGCAGTCTCTGGAATCTTACTGTCGAAAACTTTATCCAGTTGTAACCCTCCCCAGGGTGATTTTCATTTGCAGCTGCCCTGTTCTGTCTCTCACTGCCTGTCCCATACTGCCTCTGTATTAGTCAGTGCAAAAGTAGACTCATAGTATACAAGCTACTGACTAGGCTGTGCAGAAGGAACAACAACTGAGTCAACCATTTTATTCATTGAAAATGTTGTGGTTTTATCCAAAAAGCACTCCCATTTCCACAAAAGCTGTCATTTATGGGGTTCACCATCTTCTTTTTTATCTATCACATGAAAGAAGGCATGTAGCATTTAGTACTGTTTAACAACAAAGCATAATCAGAAATCTCGCAAGCACCATGGAGAAGAAACCTTGGAGAAAATGTAGGATTTATTATTTTCATAAACTAGGGCCAATTCTGACAAGGGGATCGTATATTTCCAGACTAGGGCTATTTAATTGTTTAATGCTACTGGCAGTTGTATGCCTAAATTCTCCCATCACATGAGGGAAATTATCTTTTCATATGATTAGCACCTAGAGGCCCAAATAATATTGGGGAGCATTTGTGCCTGGTACTGTACAAACAGATTTTAATCAAGAGTTCTTGCCCCAAAGTGCCTGCAATCTGAATAGATATGACAGACCAAGAGTGGGAGAAAGGAAGTACTATTGTCTCTCATTTGCAGATCAGGAACTGGAGATTAAATAATTTGCCCAAGGTCACAAAGGAGAATCTGTGGCAGAGCCAGGATCGAACATAGATTTCTGCATTCAGCCCAGTGCCTTAGTAAATACAATGCCAGAGTCATTGTATTTACAGCTGACATGTTCAGGAGTAGTTTATTTACTAAACTACTAAATTTCAGGCTGTACTCCAACCTGTTAGTGCACATGGGAGGATGATACAACATCCTTTAAGGTTTTTATACAGGAAAAGTTTAGAAAGTTTATTCAGATGTTTCAATATTTACATGTATGATTTTCCATGAGTAATTTTTTGCATGAGAATGTTTCGAGCCGTGTTTTGATCTGCACATTTACATCTTACGGGGTGAGCCAAGCTATAATCATTAAGTCCAGCTTTCACCATACCATCGCATGAGCCACTGAGTTGCTACAACTTGCATCCTCTACACTAGCTGGGTGGATCAATTTTTTCATATCCGGCCTAAGAAACAACCTCTACACCACAAATCAGAAATAATAAGTTCACTGTACACATCACACACACGTGCAAATAACAACATATACTTAAATATGCAAAATCAGAATGATGCAAGACTAGCTCTGCTAAATCTCCCTGTAAGGTTTTGTATAGGGGCCTTCCCCATTAGACATTTCTGTGTTTTATCTGTAGATATTTGCTTGTAGACTATGTAATTACAGGACCTCAGTGTGTCCCCAGATATTGCAACTCAATAACAAAAAGAGAATATCAGTTTATACTTGACATAACTTGGCAGGGTACAAGATTCAAATAGCAGGAGAGTGAAAAAAGCTGCTCTAATGCATAGTGAGGAAAGACAGTATCTAAAACATATATGCTTTGGCTCAGACTAAGACACATACGACGAGATGTCAGGAGTCACTACCTGCTCCAGTCCTATTATAAGAGCATGTCATCTGAGACTGATGTGCAAATATAGCTAAAGATGTTGTCCTGTTCCAGTAGAAGGAAGTAAAAGTACTCCAGTACAATGGAGAAGATGCTTGTCTACATGGTGAAAAAGCCCACAGTAGCTGGTGTGCTCTCTCTTCACTAGCTCTGCATGCGGACATGCTTACTGCACACTAAGCATGCCTGTGTGCACATTAGCTCTCCACACTTTGGAAGGGTATGTCTACACTATGAAATTAGGTTGAATTTATAGAAGGCGGGTTTTAGAAATTGTTTTTATACAGTTGATTGTGTGTGTCACCACACAAAAAGCTCTAAATGCATTAAGTCAGCAGACTGCGTCCACATTACCAAGGCTAGTGTTGACTTCCGGAGTGTTGCACTGTGGGTAGCTGTGAGTAGTCATCCCACAGTTCCCACAGTCTCCGCTGCCCACTGGAATTCTGGGTTGAGATCCCAATGCCTGATAGGGCAAAAACAGTGTCACGGGTGGTTTTGGGTACATGTTGTCAGGCCCCCTCCCTCCCTCCATGAAAGCAACGACAGACAATCGTTTTGCACCTTTTTTCCTGGGTTAACTGAGCAGATGCCATACCACGGCAAGCATGGAGCCTGCTCAGCTCACCATCACAGTATATTTCCTGGGTGCTGGCAGATGTGGGACTGCATTGCTACACAGCAGCAGCTCATTGCCTTTTGGCAGCAGACGGTGCATTACAATTGGTAGCCATCGTCGTCGTATTCCTGGCTGCTGTTTTAGCCGACCTCAGTGAGATCGGTCAGGGGCGCCTGGGCAGACATGGGAGTGACTCAACCAGGTCATTCCCATCTTCTGCCGAGCGCCCAGGAGATGACGATGGCTAGCAGTCATACTGAACCATCTTCTGCCAAGCATCAGGAGATGACAATGGCTAGCAGTTGTTCTGCACTGTCTGCTGCCAGCCTAAGATGTAAAAGATAGATGGAGTGGATCAAAACAAGAAATTGACCTGATTTGTTTTGTGAAATCAACAGCCTGCTAAACCCAGGGTTTTGAGTTCAATCCTTGAGAAGCCCATTCTGTGTGACAGTTGTTTGTGTTTCTCCTTGATACAAAACCACCCCTTTTGTTGATTTTAATTCCCTGTAAGTCATGTCATCAGTCGCCCCTCCCTCCATCAGAGCAATGACAGACAATTGTTTCGTGCCTTTTTTCAGCACAGATGCTATAGCACTGGGATCATGGAACCCGCTCAGATCACCGCGGCAATTATGAGCACTGTAAACACCACGCACATTATCCTGGAGTACATGCAGAACCAGAAGGTGCAAAAGCAAAACCAGGCAAGGAGGAGATGGCAGCGTAGTGATGAGAGTGATGAGGACATAGACATGGACACAGACTTCTCACAAAGTACAAGCCGGGCAATGTGCCCCGGCAATGTGCAGCTCATACTGATGAGCTCTGCATGGCCACGTGTGCTGATCAGCTCCCCATGCTGGCCAAACAGGAAATGAAATTCAAAAGTTCACAGGTCTTTTCCTGTCTACCTGGCCAGTGCATCTGAGTTGAGAGCGCTGTCCAGAGCGGTCACAAAGAAATTGATTTAAAGAGCCCCGTAAGTCGAAAAAAAGGGCTTCATCATGTGGACGGGTCCAGGGTTAAATCGAGGTAATGCTGCTAAATTCGACCTAAAATCGTAGTGTAGACCAGGCTGAAGTGTACTAAATTAAGCCACCCTTAGTGTGTGGCAAGAGTGTCCAGACGGGGAGTTAGTGCTGAGTAGATAGTGTGCTTTAAATTCACTCCCTAGCTTACTGTGCACTAACTTCCCCATGTAGACAAACTCATAACAACAACATTAGTGAGGGAAAGGAGGGAGATTAAGTTCCCATTTCCAACACATTTTCTCTCTTTCCTGAACCATATAATGCATCTTAGCCTCAAAAGACAAGACCTGCTGTGGGAGACAGTTCTCACATCAGTTCCAGCTTTTCTTTGCTGGTTTGTTCTACAGAGCTTCCTGGAAGCAAGCCCTAGGACGTGTCTGGAAAAAACTCTTTCCAGATCAATGTTGAAACAACAGAGCTAAGAACAGAATAGCTTGGCTCTATAGACTAGGTGCCCACCTCTCAGGCAATGGATTGCACAGTATAACTGAGGATAGAATTTGGCCCTAGGATAGACATTGTATAGATTGGCCTATATTAGTGAGCAGATTTATAACCCTCAGCTAGTTCCATGGATGTTGAAAACCAACAATACAATCAGTCAGGCATTTCCTGCAAAATATTGACCACTCTCCCCTTCCCCCACCCCTCTGAAATTACAGGTACGATGAATGAGACACTTGCAGGACTGGACCTGCTTCTTCCAGCAAGTCTCTTCGTAGAATGGGTCAGAAGACCCCTTTTGTCATCCAATGCTCCTGCAGCGCTAATCTACTCTACCTCAGGTCTCAAGAGGGAGGGGTGTGTTGAGCTAGTCACCAATAGTCTGTCATTATCACTCTTATTTTTGCTATCCTTGTGCTCTATTTTACTGTACCTTAATATTGCTTAACACAGATTTATCAGAATGTCCACTCTTTTAATGTCTTTGTTCTTGTGAACACATAGTGAGAGACAGTCCCTGCCCCAAAGAGTTTTCAATCTAAACAGACAAGACAGAAAAGATGAGAGTGTGTATGTGTGTGGGGCGGAAACAGAGGCACCAAGAGGTGAAGTGACATACAGTAGCAAAGAGTAGCTCAGTAACAGAGCGGGGCCGTAAACCTCAGTGTCTGACTCCCAGGGACATGCCATACACTGGAGACATAGACTGTATCAATAGAGGTACAGCACATTTGATTGTGGTTCTCATTCTAATGACTCCACAAATCCATTGTTGCTCCCCTTTGAAGGAGTTTCAGAATTAAGAAGATTTTGAAAGGGAGGGTGGTCATTAAATTCTGCTTGAGGGGTAGCCCATTCAGGTATTAATACAGACCTGTGAATAAAAATACCAAACAGCTTGTAGTAATCCACAATTCTTACCACAGGCATACATTACTCATGCCTTAACATTGTTGTAGAAAAGCATGTGATTTGAGCGGCCATGGCTCCAGCATCTGGCTGTATTTTGACATTTCGAAGCTGTAAAGGTACTGTGTGGAATTGGAATGTTTAGCTAAAACATCAGTGATAATATTCCTGGCATGCTCATGCAGTGGATAGTCTTGTGCCTAGATACCTCATTATCTGCAGGTGCCATAATGAGAATATGAATGCTGTCAATCACTTTAAGACACTTGTTAAAGCAATAACAGAGAAAAGTTTTCCTTCGTTTTCCCTTGCTGTAAGCATGGTGGTTGGAAAATTAAGAAATGGCTGCAAGTGTTCTGGTATATTGTTCAAAAATCAAGTAACTTGTCCCCTACTCCTGTCTCTCTCTATAGCTGGAAAGAACTTGTTTCTTACCTTAGTGAAGAAAATATTTCTATGGTCCTGGAAAGGCATAACCTTTCTTAGACTCGCTCTTTAAAGACTTGATCCTTCAAGGTGCTGAGCAACTCCTGCAGATTCTGAGTGCCCCTTCTTCTCAACTGAGTGCCCCTTGACTTCAGTAGGAGTTAAGGAGACTTAACTTGGAATTGCACAGCACCTCGCAGGCTTGAACCCGAACCACCTATAGAATAGATGCACTGGATCAAACAGAGATGTGACATCAATCGCTTCCTTTTAATCATTCTAAGTTCATGCATTTGAGGTCTGTGGACCCTCACACTCTACTTCTCTTCTGCAGACAGCTCAGGCACAAACTGGAAAACTATTGTCTCATGGTAAAAAAGTGATGTACTCTGAGCTAGATAGAAAGCCTGAATTTGTCCCTGGAAGCCACCTTTTTATTCTGAAGAACAATAGCTTCTTCTGTACAGGTGTTATTAAAATTCTACAGAAATAAAGACAAAAATATCTAACATTCTTGATGGTTTGATAATTTTGTTGAGATTGATTTAGAAAGGAATATTTTGTAAATAAACATCTTATTCTTCTCCATTATCAAAGGGGAGATACAGGGCCTGAGTCTCTTCTCATTTGGGTTTTCCATCAGTGCAAAATTGTGCTACTATAGAGTGATACATTGCTGGCACAAAGCTGTCCAAAATAGGTGAAGCCAGCAGGATAGCTCGCCAAGAGAGGCGAAACTTCAGGTAGAACTGAGATGGTGGTGCTTACATCACTCTCCTAGGGAGAAGGTCAGGGGAAGGATGGTATGGAAGGCCTGCTTTACATTCTGTCAATTCCCAGTTGCCATTATTAACCTCTTGGGGTTAGTTGCTGGTATAATTTAGAGCAGGCTGCTGTAGGTTACGCTGTGTCCATCTGGTTCAGGGTTAGGGGAGCACAAAGACTATCTTTGTCTCCCAAGCTATGGTTGCACTACTAGCCTAATGCACACGTGGAGAGAATCAGGCCCACTGTATTCCACAGAGATGGTGATTTTCCTGCTCAGTTTCTGAAGGCTCATATTTGACATCCCATCAGTAGCTTAGCTACTGAAACTTTAAAGATGACAATGAATTTAAATAGGTCTGAACTGAACTGTTAGTGCTGTTTTATAGGTTGGAATGCTGTTTTATATGCTTGGTGCCATTTTCATTAAAATACCATTAATGCATTAGGAGGTGTGCAAAAATGTTGAAAGGGTACAGATATCTGAGCGGTCATTGTTCTAGGGCCAGGTGAAGCTGCCTCAGTCAACTGCAGTACAGTAAGAGAACCAAATTACCTTCTGAATAGCTACCAATATTACTATATTGGTAGTGTTGTAACCACAAACCAATTGTGCCTTTTGCCACAAATCAGCTGCATTTTCATCTTGACTTCACATCATCCCCACTTGCAGTAGGTTTCATTTTTATAAAGCTATAACATTGTCTAACACATTTGCAGTGCATTTGGTGAACTTTCCCCTTCTCCCATCTTGTCCTGACATCTAACATCATCATAGACATAAACTTGCATTGATCATTTTCATCAGGACTAGGTACTATAATGCAAGTATAGTATATAGATTGTCACTGAATTTGTTTTCCCTTTATAATCTCTTGTTGTAATGGCATCGCCTTGGGGAGGGTCACCACAGACTTGCACAGAAATCATGTTGTCATTCTAAGCTTCATGGTAACGGGATCTCCATACGCAAGGGCTGAAATTGTTGTGATGATAGTAATGCTTCATTCAAGCGAACGTTGAGTTGGCATCACAAAAGGCAGCAGAAAAACAAGCAAGAAACCTGAAAAATGTAACTCTTTTACAAAGCAGAGAAGAGATCTGATTTATCTTGTTCCAGAACAGAAAGAGAGCTTACGAGTTGAAACTATTTTAATAGTTGTACTACACCAGCAATAATAAATGTGACTCTCAAGAGAGCAATAATAATTTATTTTAATCCATTTCATATATAGCAAAAGACTTATTTTGAATTTATTTTATTCAAAAAAGTAGGCCCTTTGCACAAAAAATGCAGGTGGAATTACCATGAATGCATGCACAATCAGGTAACTGTGCAGGCAAATGCCTCTTTCACTACTTAACTAAGCTTTGGCATAGACCACCACATGTTCTACTTCTGCAATTGTGGTAAATGTACGTTATAAGTGCACAATTGTTTGTAGACTTTTGGTCTTCCTTTTGTAAAATTTGCCCTTGAGTATCAAATAAAAGAACGTGTAATTTGTAAATCCACTTCTTTGTGTGTGCCCTTGCCACAAAGTTTGTGTGCAAAACGGTATTAACATATGCACAAATGGTTGTGTAAGATCAACCGTGTGCAGACATAGTCACTATGGCGTGTACTTCTGCTAACTGCAAGTTCAAAGAGGTATGGATTTTCAGTTTAAAATGCTGGCAACTATTACCTCCAGCCAGAAAATTAAGGCGGGCATATTTTATTACCCTGAAAATAGAGGACATTCTATTCTATTTTACTCAAACTTTTCTTGAGTAGTGGAAGTATTTCATTTCTAGTTACACTGATTTTTTTTTTTCTGACAGTGTTCTTAAGGACTGGTTTTTTTGGTTTTTTTTCAATCATGAAACAGAATCCCTGGGTTTAAAATAGGAAAAGATTTGTTGTATTATGTTCCAACTAGACTTCATCACATTTTATCTTACAGGACACAACGTTCACAATGTGACACAGTTTAGCTTTTTTAATTAAAAGAAAAAAGCCTGAACAATTCGTTTAAATCCTAGCTTAGCTTTTTAAGATGGGCAAATCACTTTGGGAAAAAACAGATCATCCTGAATGTTTGCCCTTGCCTACTTGCAGCCAAACTTTGTTATAATGACAGATTAGTTTAGCAAAATCCTTTGTTCCTCCCACATGCCTCTAGTTCCCTTGCCTGGACCTTCCTGCTGGTTTCCATACTTTATAAAATATGGTGGCATGTAACCGCTGGGCTCTGCTACTGATCCTTTAAAATTTGCGGCCACTGTTTCCCATTTGAGTTGCACCTCTGGAATGCATGGTACATGTCTGTGATTCTCAGTGTTATTTGTGGCTTCATAGATAGATACATAATATAGAGAGAGGCTGCTCATCCACAAAGCCAAATCATCTGCCTGTGTGGAAGAACGAGGGTTGATTAAAACTATTATTTAATCAAAAAATGGGTTTCAATTAAAAAGGGGTTTTTTTGGTAAATTTTGAGTTTTTATGAAAAGCTTTTCAGTAAAAATGGATTTTTGGGGGTGGGGGGAAACCAAAGTTTTGGGGTATCAGTCTTTCAATTAAAAGTCAAAAATTTTAAGTGAAAAATGGTGATGAAAATGATATTTTTTTCTACTGTAAAAAACCCGCCATTTTCTGACCAGCTCTAGGAAGAACCTCTAGCTTATAACTTCAGGAAATTGGTCTCCTTCTGAAAACTTTACTGTTAGCATATTTTTAAAAAGCTTATTCATCAGTTCATTTAGAGAAGTAGACTACTAGGTAAGGTGAACTTATGCCTATTTTACAGATTGTGAAGCTGAGGCAGAGAGTAATTAAGTGATTTATGCAAGATCATAGGGTGAGTCACAGTGGCAGAATTAGAAAGCAACACCAGGAGACCTGAACTCCCGGTCCCTGTTCTAACCAGTAGACAAGACTCTCTCAGGGTGCTTTCTTACTCTGGGGAATTCAGAATGCTGACTAGCTTACAAGTAGATTCCAATTTATATATGGAACATTTATTGACTCTGCAGTATCCATGAGCTATGAGTTAATGACTGGAATTTTAAGTCTATTATAATCATATGCTTTTAGAAAGGCTGAGAATTGCAGGTACAGTATTTTAAAATCAATATTGACAAGAGCTATAGAAGAATAAGGTATTTTATGTATTTATATCACCTTCCACTGAAGGATCTAAAAGCATGAAAAAATGAAACCTCTCTGAATTAGGTTTCATTTCCATATAACAAATGGGTAAACTGAGACAAGTAAGTAAAGTGACCTTGCAGGAAGTCTGTGGCAGAGCCAGAAATATAACCCAGGCATTCTGACGCCTAGCCTTGCGCTTTCACTGCTAGGCATGCTGCTTCTCTGTCAGTACTACAGATTGTAATTTTATGGATGGCCCAAGATTTCCACCATAAAGTTAACAGGAACCATCAAACTGGTCCTCACTCTTTCCTTAGCTATATTTCTCTTAATGTCACTGATTGTTGCCTGCATGTGTTTCCAAGGACAGAATCTGACCCCTAATGCAGATATTAAAAGAAGAGATTGATTATTAAGGCAGTGTGATTTTTAAACAGCTTGGCTGACTGTTAAGCACATATGTGATTATGTCAATTTAGCTTTTCTTTAATATAAAGGCTTCAAGCAAAACATTACACAAGACAAAAAATAGAATGCATTTGCGTGCAAATAACATCCTTTGGACAACTATCATAAAAACCTGCATGTGATTATACACTGGGCTCCCTTTTATTTTGCAGTCTTGTGCCCTGGACTGAGGTCTACAGTTGCTGACCACTGCTGTTGATTATCTCACTGTAGCACATAATGTTTTGTACTAGGTGAATGTATTATAGCAAGCCCCTAAATTGTATTTGGACAAAGAATAATTGAACACTGGACAGAATAACAAATGCTATGGTCAAGTTTGCTTCATGGGTTTATCGTGTTGTATTAACATGATAGAAATAGGAATACTTAAATCTTATCTCAGGTATAGTTTATAACTGCATTAATCATTTACTGTATTATATATATTTCATGTCACTAAGATTGTGAGGAAAAGATTCAATTTTCCCAGTGCAGTCAGCTGAATGTGCCTTAGATAAGTTAAAGGCATTGCATTAAACTATTCCAACATGGCTTTCTCTTACAGATCCTTCAAAAGGAGGGGAACATATATCAAGCAGTAATAACCAGTATATTTTATACTTTTTTCTTTTAAAAGATGCACCAATACATTTTCCATGGTCAGTGAAATCAGATAAATGAAGTTACAAAGTTTTCTATTTATTGGTAAGTGTTGCCAAATTGACAGACACTTTTACCACTCTTACATGACTATATTTGTTTCCCCTTTGAGATTTAAACACTCTTGTACCAATTAAGGTAGTAGCTGGAAAGACACCAAAATTACCTGGAGGGATCATAGGAATAGACTACACATACCCGAAATATTTAAAATGACATTTCACTTGATTGGCATTTTTTACAGGGGTTATAAAATTCAGGCCCTACATGTAGAGAGGGGATTGCTTGCATGAGTCTGTGAGACATTAGCAAACAGGAGAGCACACCCGTTTTAATCCACATAAAATAAATATGTATCAAGATATACATTATGCCTTGCAGATTGTCTTTTTAGGTCTTATATGAACATTGCACATTCATTGCCCAGGAATTAAACGCAGGTCCTAGTTTGCAGGACTGATACTGATTAATTTCCTCAAAATCAAAGGAAAACAGCAAAGGAAAAGGAACGATACTCCAAAGAGAGGAGAGAGACAGCAGCTACACCATTTTTTGCAGTTTGTGGGAGGGAAGAAAGGCCAGATTACTAACCTACGTGCTCAAAGAAGTAACCAGATCAGGCTCCTGGTGGCACAGCTTATGTGTGAAAACTGCTTCATAAATCTAAAGTAGTTAGAGACACAGGCATGTAGATTGAGCAATTAAGTCTGTTTTCAGTGTCTATTCCTTTTACTATCAATGTGATATATGGCCAGTAGGGCTCATATCCCGGGGTAGTCTATTCACTTTGTGCCACCACTGATGGTGGAATTTGGCCATATAAATTCACCCCAGTGCTGGAGGAACATCCAATGGCATGAAGCCGACCTGGTAGCTCCTGTAACAGCCCTTCTTCCTGCTGCCATTGTTGGCCAGGAAAACAGGCCTGGTCAGGGCTTCCCTGTTGATCCCCAGCTCCCACAGGGCTACAAGCAGCTGAAGTAACTTGGAGCAGCTCTGTTATAAAGGGAGATTGGCTCAGCAGACAGTTAGTGCAAGATCACCAAAAGCTGCCTTTGCAACTCCTTCTAAACTACACTGTGCAAGCCTCCACCATAGCCAAGTATCTGGGCCTCTTCAGTGGGTTCCAGAAAATGTGAGGCTTTCAATCTGATCCTGCTCTCATTGAAATAGTCAGGAGTTTTATCACTGATTTCAGTGGGACCAGAAGCAGGGATAATCCTTCCTTTAGCAGGGACTAATTCTGCCTGGCCTAGAGTAACTCCCACTCAAGCCAAAGAGTTATTTTTCTTCCATACAATGTACTTGTGGACTTTATAACCTTCTGACAGTACCCTGCTTGTTGGCAAATGATGCAAATTCCTAGAGTAGCTGAAGCATACATATGCATAAAGTCATAGTTACAGTAAGTGGTTTCTGTAGAGACTTTGAATGAAGATTGTGATTAGGGAATGAGATAAACTGGTCCAGCAAACTAGTTATCTATGTATGTTTAGGTGTCCAGTTATATTACAAAATAGGCATTTTATACCTTCATTGCTACCATTATTTTTCATCATTCTCAGCACTCCTATTTTCTAAAGTTTTACTGCTAAGAAGCCAATTGCAATGCCAGAAATACTTATGCAAATAACCATATTCCCAATTATAAAACTTTCTGAAATGACTTCTCTCTTGTATGTTTACTTTACTCTGTTCTGTGTAAAGAGCATGTATTTTCAAAGTATCTCACTGTGGTCACTTATTTTCTAGCAGCTTCCCTCTAATTGAGATCATTTGAGTTAATCTTAATAGCAGATTCACTGCCATAGAATGTTTATATGAATTGAATGTTTGTAAGTGGCGAGCAAAGTGTTTGCCAGTACTCAATTAGTAGCTCTTATGTCATTGTTGAATTTGTTTTAGGGTTTTTTTTGTAGAACTTCTTTGAATTACAGTTTCACAGGCTGCCTAAATCAATGACATATGTGTCTTCATAACTACCCTGTAAAGATGACTATCGTGATTTTTTTTGTGTGGGCCTTTAAGACTTTATGTTTACTTCAGTGAAGTGAAGCAAAGGTCATAACACAGTGTAACTTATTTCTTAAAGTTTCAAAAAAAATCAAAACAGCAGGCTGTAGAATAGAAAGGTGAGATTCAAAGACACAAATCACTTCACAGTCACAAAAATTGCCAAAAAATAGCAGCTTGCAGCTGTGCACAGCAGGGACAGAAAACATTAAACACATGTTAAATAACAAATAGGAGACTTAAATATAGCTAAAAGTGGTCCTTATACTGAATAAATCATGTAAACTGCATCTTAATGGTCCTAAGGAATGTAATGGATCATGTGAAATCTTCTAAATTTATATTGCTTAAAAAAATCCATAGCTTAGGCCCCAGATTTTAAAAAAGAGACTATTGAGTCCACAAGTAAATATTTTTTCTTTCATTTTCTTGCTACATCTACAGCTGGATTTGAGAAATTTCATTTTAGTTAAAGGCAAAATAGGACATGCATTCAAATCAGTTTGAATTTTGGGTGTGAAACTATTTAACATTCTCTTTACAGTCCTTTGGCTTTTAATGAAAATGTCCTTTTCCGTTTCTGCCATTACAAATGCAAAGAATGTGGCTTATCCCATTTTTTTATATATTCCTTGTAAAGTGTTTCAATTGGTATATCCAATATCCCACATTCATTTGTAGTGTCTGTGAAAGGGCAGCCATTGCTCAATGGGCAACAAGATTCTCATTCCATCTTTTCTACTGTCTGGGAAAGAGGAGGGGTGGGGGGGGGGAAATCTCTTCTTTTTATGAGAAGCATGACAAATATATCACCAGCTTGAGTATTCAGATCAATCCTGCTGGCAACTATCCTTCCCTTGAAATATTTGTAGCCTGTATTTTCTGTCTTCTGAATATTTTCAAGCCTTCTTGCTTGCTTTCCACACGGAGAGTTACAGTTCAGTTTTTCTGTGTGTATCTTTTTTGAGATTAATGTTCTTTAATGACATCATTCTGTGCTATGACGGGAAGGTCCCCAAGTTTGCCTTTCTTCCCATCTCAGTAGCACTTCTTTACAAATCAGCTGTCAGACTTTGATGTTTTTCCTTTAGGGCTATCTTTCTTAAATACAATACAGCTTACCTATAGGTTTAGCAAGCCCGCATTCTCTCATTAGATACATTTTTTGTCATCAATAATAAGTTGCCAAGGAGCGTAATGTGAGGGGTAACTGATACAGTGTGGAAGAGAGCCATTGTATGCTAATGTGACTGTCTCTCACAACAATGTAAATAAGAGGCTGAATATATTTCAAGGCTCCTTTGTTTTCAACATTGTTAGATGGTGTTCTATTTTCAGTCTGAATATTCATAATATGCTTCTAGAGTTCAGCAGCGAAATAAGTGGCTTTGAGGAAAAAAAATTAAAAAGTGGAGGAGGAAAAAACAGAAAGAAATGAGTAGTGTTCTAATGAGGAACAGTTGAGTAGTATGATGTAGCATACTTCTGAGGTTTCTATCAGCCTGGAGCCGTTCTTTCTTGGCTTGTATACAGTGCATTCACATGGAGCTGTGTTTGGATGAGAGCCTTCCAAAGTCAGTAAATGCTCTAATGTACTGAAAAGTGATAAATATGAAATATATATATATACACACACACACACACACCCCCACATAGTTGTTTCCATTTCCTCTATTTCTAGTAGATGGATGAAATTCCAGAAGACAATGGTGCAGCTACAAAATAAAATGATTCATAGTTTACTTGGTGATCACCTGGCATTATGTAGCACGAAAGTATTGTTTAAAGACAAGCGCTCCATTTATACATCTTGTCTCAGTTTGTGCATTAACAATAATAATAAACAAAGTGGAATAAAAATTGTGTGTCTGTCGTCATTTCCTCAGTGACATGAATGATCCTGTTAACCTGCAAATATAGCAAAGAAGAGATCAGTTTTAGACCTAGGCAGCAAGCAATTTTGCTAGAAATATATTATAACTTCAGAGGAGGCAGGAACCATGTGGCTGTTTACCAAAGGAGGACTCTTTTGAGTGACATTATGCACTAACAACAGTAATGGCAGCAGACACTATAATTGTGATTTTTATGGCACAGCTTTTGATAATTTCTTTTGACATATTCCCTGGAAATCTTAGGCTACCAAAACAATAAAATAAAATAATAAAATAAAATAATAAGGCTGAACAGGTTAATGAAATCACAAAAGAAAAGTGGCCGTAATGGAAATGCAATTGCTGACTGAAATATTTATTACTTACATTTATTTAGATCCTTTATGCAAGATGTGTCTGTTTTCCTATCCTTTGATTTTGCTCTGAAGTTTCTAGGAATTTTTGTGCTTTTTCATCTAATATTCCTCCTCTTACTCTCCCAATGTGATTCATTTCTTTAAGATCTTGTTTTATTTTTAAGTCATCAATTACTCAAACTTTGTTGGCCTATCTATTCTCTGCCATCTGGACCCCATACCTTATTTTAAAGCATGTTCAAATAATGACAACCTTCTTTTCTCAATTAATTTATGGGCTGTGGGGACCATTTTTCATTTGTTATCATGCACTTCCATTTGATCTCTCATATCTTTCTTCTGCATCTGCAACCATAGTGTATAAATCTTCCTCTCTAGCATTGTCATGGTGTCCAAGATATATAGGTATAACTCCCTGTTAGTTCCACAAAATTGACCTTAATTTCTAAAAATGGTATCAGATGTGAATAAAGTTTGGTAAGATGATTTGTTTTGATTTACTTTGTACCACTTATCTTTGAGTTTTCTTCCTACTTTTCTTTTATCTAATTTAGACAGTACAGTCTTGCAAGCCCAGTTGCATGTTTATCCATTATCTTCCTGCCAATGCTGTTCCGTGGAGAGATAGGACTGCAAGATTTTGGCTGTTAGGAATAATAAAATGGCGTTTTCAGTAACCTGTAGGCTAATAAGCTTGCAATTTCTTTTTGCATTTAAAAATGGTAATTTTTTCTCAAAATCTACAGATTTTTGCAGCTATTATTGAGGTGACACAAGTCCTATAACATAAACAGAAGCAGACAAATCCAAAAAACTTTCCTTTTATTTTGCTGTGTTGACAAAAGATAAGACTTAAAAATCTAATTCTCCCACTGAGCATTTACAAGAAGCTGGTTTGGATTGCTGAAGGGCTGTGCTCACACAACAAAATCTGAGCGTATGTGTTTTGTTTTACATAAACAGACTTCAGTCCAAACTAAGGAATGCTAATTAAGCAAAAACCATGACCAGATGTTTATTAACACCTCTCAGGTTCATGGGATTTCAATAGTGTGCAGTTTTCATGGACTAATTTGAGAAGAGAAACACCTTTATTGGAATAATGGCCAATTATAATTGCCTACTTTGCCTATTTTTCTTTTATTTCATGTGTAGGGGAAAAAATAAGTTCAACCTATCATCCTAGTGCTGTTGATATTAATTCTGCACATCATTTGGTACATATTATTAATAATAAATACATTGTAATGTACAGATGAAAAACTCCTAGTCCATTTACTTTACGACAACTTTTTTTTATTAGTTTATCATGTGCCAAAATTGTTAACCTATTTATATGTAGTCTGCCATCAGCTTTGCCTCTGCCAAGGGAACGATGCATCACTTTGATGCCAAAAAAGCACCAAAACAGGAAGAGTTGCTGTTGGGTCCCAGCATGGTGACTTCATCACAGGCCACAGCTTCAAACTGTGGAGTAATAAAACTGAATAGCACAATATAAAACTCCATGTTTCATAAGACAAATATTGCTTTACGCATTCATGTCTCTTGTACTATGTTAACTGTAGGAAGAAATGGAATACAGTTTTAGTGACCCCCTGGGACCTATAAAGGCTATTTCTGAGTCTGAATCTTGCTGTTTAATTTAATCATTTATTATATTAATATTCAAATAGGCTGCATCTTATTAGCTACTGCAAAGATGTTAGTATGTCTGAAATAAATACCTAATTATGCTTTTGAAGAGAGAGGTTCTAAAGACTTTCCTATTTTTGTGCTAATAGAACAGTTCATTTGCAGATTTTTTCTGTAGAAATAAGCAGTCTGAGCATCTTTTCCCTCCTTTACTTTGAATAAAATAAAAACAAAGCTCAAATATACCATTGTGATGCCTAAATAGCAGGTATGCATTTTCCTTATTGTATTTTTAGGTTTCATTCTCCAAGCTGGTGAGTTATACAGAAGCAAACTGACCAGTCCCCTCAGCTCCTAGCTCAATAACACATTAATAAAAATAACTGCTTTAACCAAATGACCATGAAATTAAGTATGTTCTTCTTCAAATTAAACAAATGGCTATGCTTTTGAAAATACACTTTGAGCCTGACATGGTTGTGTTTAAAACACATTGTCATTTTGTTGTTTTAAAAACCCATTATTATTTTTTTCCTTGCACGCAAAACAAAAAGATGAGGCCATTGGCTTCCACAAACAACGGGCACTAGCATCTTGCAAAAATGATAGTTGACAAAATTCAGAGCAGGGCACAAGCATGTGGGCAGAAGGAAAAAGAGTGAGTGGATTTCTAGTGTCAATTTTTCTCCAGGATCCGTAAGAAGTCCATTTTACTAAGTCTTCATGAGGATAAACTGAACTGCTGGCATAACATACACAGACAATGCTAACAAACTGTAAATTAAATATATACACTGCATTTAGAGTAGTACAGAAATCTGCAGTAAATGCAAAAGTTTACAGTCTGAAAAACTAGGAATTAGAAGTTACCATCTTTCAAAAATCACCACTACCAAACCTTCAGTAATCCTTCAAAAACAATCACTAAGTATGAGCCGCTAACTAAGACAATTATTTGCATCATAATTTATTTTCTCTATGGATGCTGGTGCTAATAAAAGGTTAAAGGACAGAGAGTGCTGGAGGATGAACTCCTCATTTTATCCACAAACAGCCAAGTATAGCTGACTGCAGCATGGGTTCCTCCAAACTGACCTGCAAATGGCCTTATCCTTGACTAGGAACTAGCTTAGTTTTCATGCGACTGCTTCTATGCATGTTTTATACGCTGGAACTGCCAGGTTTGTTTAATTATCACAGGCGTTATTGACATGCAAATTATCAACCTTTAAGAATTTGGGGGGGGCGGAGCAAAAGAAGGGGTGAGCTGGGTCAATTTCCATTATTATTAAGGGAAGGTTTGTGTGACACATGCAACTGCTGTTATTGCTAATGAGAGTTGTGTTTATGTCCCAAAGGTAACATGGACTCCTAAACTGGGGGTCCATTCCATAGCCCATTCATTAAATCGACCAGTGCTTTCCTGATGTTGTCCCTTCCTATCCCTATCAGCCCTACAGTGTTACAACAGACGTGTTACTATACAGTAGCCACCTTTAAAATAGATATGATAAAATAGCTAAATAGATATGGTTACATCACCACCTGCATTATTTGCTACACTGGGGTGAAAATTATTTAGTCCTCTAAGGCAAATGACAAGTTTGTAAGGATGACTACTGTACATTATGCAGTGCAATGCATAATGTTTTCCATAATACTTTTCTTCTTAGTTACTGACCAATTGATGTTACTAACAGTGGTTATCTGATGTATACGGCGTATACAACGATAGCTTGTTAGGTTTTACGTGACACAAATAACGCTTCACCAAGGAACTAACTAGTTGATATATATTTTCTTGTCGCTAGATACTTGAAATACACATCGTCTTAAATTCCAGTTTACCTTCTTTTTTTCCCTCTAGAATATTTAAAGATTAGATTTTCATTCTAGAGCTAATGAGTAGAGGCATAGCTTGCTAGGGTGTCAATAGTTAACCTGTAATATACACTTATATCACCCTCTGTTGAACAGACAATGTAAGGGTTTAAATATCACACCACTAAAACCACGTATTCCCGCAGTTTTAGACTAGTCATAAGAATGCTGTGTATATGTTTTCCTCATTATTTGGATGTGCTGTTTGAATGTTGTGATCAGTGATTCAGAGCACATGATTCATCAGGAAGACATTTGCTAGGCAGACATGTGAGGAGCTGTCTGCCTCTTCAATCTCACTGACAGGGCAAAAATGCTGATTTATAGTAAATCATTAAAATCTGCTTATTATTGCACTGCTTGTTCCTCTTCTCCACTTCAAGCCAGCATCTTGATCTGCATCATGTCTCTTACAATTTTATACTACAGCAAGCAGTTATTTAAACAAGAGAGAAATGATCCTTAGTCTTTATTAGTGCATAGGAAAAGATATTTTGTTTAAAGAAGACTAATTAAGAATGCAGACTATTTTCTTGCTCAGTTTAGGGAGAAATAAAGATTTAAAACATCTAAGCACAAAGAATTATTACACTAAAACAAAACTGTAAAATGATTATTGAATATCTTCATTTTTAAAAAAATCACAAAGTTACAGCTCACACATCACCAAAAATATTGGAAAAGGGGTGCAGGTGATATGGAGGTATGCTGTGAGAATGGAGTCAGGCAATACAGAGCTAAATACAATTTGAATACTGATGAAAAGAATAGACTGGTATTATGTACCACTCTGACAATGGGAGCATTCTTTTACCATCATTACAAAAAAAAAAGTTTTATTTGTTTACTTTGAAAGAGATGAATTTGGTAAAATAATACAATATGTAAATACACTGTATGCTAGAAAAACAAAGAAACAATACAAAAAGGTCCATATTGTGTATGTGTTACTTACAGTAAAAATTTTAATTTGACGCCTGGGGACAGAAATCCTTGCCACTGAATTACAAAGAAGTGAATAAACTGACTCAAAATTAATCCATACAGATCTGTCCCCTTAATAATACTAATTCCAGAGAACAAAGCAGTGCATAATGCATTTTAAATTAACTTGAAAAATACATAATTTATATTTGTTTTATTTCCTAATATTTGAACACAGGTACAGTTTAGAATTCGAAGGGCAAGAAAGAGAAGGGCAGATTTTTATCCATATATATTCAATTAAAAAAAAAAGGCAATATTTTAAGCTCTCCAAGAAAAGGACTTCAGCTGTAAAATATTACAGAGAAAAGATAAACACAGTTAGGGGAGAGCAAATGATTTTAACATGCTGTGAAATGAATATGTTTGGTTAAAATATAAAAAGGATCCTAATTTCTAATAAAACATTCTAAAATAGATAATTACATATTAGGTTGGATCTAAAATAATGTCCCTAGTCATGAGAAGCAATTGAGAGATACCCTGCAGGGTGCCCATGGTGGGCATGGCTGGCAGATAGAATGTTGTATGGAAGAGGGATAACCCTCTAGGAAATTGCAGAATTCTACTCCCTCCCCTTACTCATGCCCTTCAATTGCACATGTGACATCATCACCTCTGTTTTACATATCAGACTTTTATAGCTATAGAGATATATGCAAGTCAAAACACAGGCATCCTGTATGTAATCTAAAAAAGATGTGTATGCGGTATAGGTATATATTTATCCCTAGTTACTGTGGTATCACAGTATGCTACCTACATTCTTCCAAACACTTGCCTATGATTTAGCTGATACTATGAGGCTTTACAGCTATCAGTGTATACTAGAGAGGTAGAGTGTGTATGTGAGAGAGGCAGAGATGACATTTCTCTCCTTGGATGTCATTTTGAGTAGTTGTTCATGAAAGAAAGACAACATTTAAGCCTTTTCTACACCAAGGAAATTTTGCTAAGATTTTCCATTAGTGGGTCAGCTTTACAAGCATGAGCAATGTTAGAAGCCCAAGCAGGGATAGGCCATCTGTTACTTCCCTTTTTTTAAAGTGCCATGTTGATTAGACCTGCTCAGAGCACTATTGGATCACCAAGTGTTTAAAATGTTGGCGGCACATATGCACTAAATACAAGTGGGATGGAATGGATGTTAGAAACGAGTTGCAAAATCTGCCCTAGTGTAGACTTTAGGGGCTAATCCAGCTCATAGTACAAATCACACAAATACTAGATCATTATAAAGTGACCATTCACATGGCAAAGAACATGTTTGCCAGAGATCTGCTAAACTTTCACAAGGAAGCACAAAACCAGAGTGAAATTTGCACGGGTCCAGGCTTAGTTACAAACCTGAGTCATAAACACTCCTGGCAAGCTTAGGCAGAACATCTAATTAACTTGAACTGAGTCTTCCCCCAAAGATGCAACGTGGTGATTTATAGTGCATCAGAAACCATGTGGTTTTGATCTTAAATCAAGAACGCAGATTTTACTTCAAGTGAACCACAAAAAGTGGGAAAATCAAGGAGTAAAAAAATCTATCCAAAATGAATCCTTCACCTCCCAATACTGGTTGAACACTAGGTTCCTTCATGAACCACAATAGCTGAATTTTGCACAGATCAGCTATTTATCTTTTTTCCTTCCTTTACATTTAAAAAAATCAACTTGTATAGACCCACTAAAAGCCCCAGTCATATGCAAAATGTTGGTTGTGCAGAAGAAAATCTATTTCTAGTTAAATTCTTCCTTGGCACTGTTGACGTGAGTTATTTTCAATAATAATTCAAGTTTACAGGATAGCCTTATCATGGGCTAATGCAAATTAATGCTTTGAGTCATAAGTGTTTCCCTTGGAAACAGTAATTTCAAGTTAACGTCTCTTGATGTGAAATGGAGTGCATTGTTACAAGCTCTCTCTCTCACCAACCTACAAATTAACTCGTGTCCCCACTGTACACAAATATGGATGGCATCCCACTTTACTTCTTCATCTTAAACTACAGGGCCAAATTCTGCTCTCAGTGAATTTGTCTGGTTTAACTAAAATTGGACTATAAGGCTTTACGCGGCTATTAGTAGTAACAGGATGGAGAAACTGCTAGTGCCTGCAAAAAGTTACTACAAAAATGATTTCCGTAAGATACAATATTTATCCCATGCCCAGACTCATTTGAGCAAGTGTGTGTGTGTGGGGGGGGGACTTTGCTCTTTACTCTTCTAGACAATGAACATAATGAAGTACACACAAGAGCCTTAAAATGATGAACTAAAAATGCTGCTTTTGGGGGCTTCAGAAGCACCCAGGGATAACTGGTTACCTGCCCTAGTTGGTGCCCACCAAAGTACAAAGAAGGTATTTGCCATGATAACAACAGCACATTCACCTAGAGTCATTTAAAGTCATAAAGAATAAGGGCAGGAGGGGCCAGCAGATCGTCTAGTCTCACCTCCTGTATATCACAGCCCACAGCACCTGCATCCCACAGGGTTGTTGGATCAAATTCTGTCTTCACATCAACATTTATTACCATTATAAGAGACAGAAGAAAATTAAGAGAAAAAAAAAGATAACAAAAGCAAGTAGAAAGAAAATAATGTGAGAAACATTTGTTATTTCTTAATTGTATTGTGGACTCTTGTGTGACACACTGGGAATGAATCAGTGGTGGGAAAAATAACAGGGAACACAGGGGTTGTGATGCCATCTTCAACTGCTAGGGAGCCAAATGGCAGAGCATCAGTGGTGCTATGAGCCACAGGGGAGTAAGGCAGTTCAGCAGAGAAGCCTCAGGACAGCTTTACCAGCAATGCTTCTCTGCATGGATCCCAACGTAGGCAGCTGAGTTCCAACTACAACAGAAGAGATGGGCAATGGGAGGAAATCCCTGTTCTTCTGGAAGTTCATGCGTAGAGGGAATGCACTGGCCAGTGTGAGGGGAGCTATCTGAATTGAGCTTAGATTTCTATGCTATCCTTGGTAGTGCAGGAAGAAGACCGTGTGCCCTACAGAGACCTCTCCCCTGACCTGAGTGAACACAGATTGAAGTGAGAGTACGGAAATTGGTGGCAAAGCACAAGATGGGGTGATCTGGGAAAGAAAAGCCCAAGGCAGTGATGGGAGTGGGGATAAAAGGGAGCACGACACTGGAGGATGGGGGAGAGGGGAGAAGAGAGAGATTAGAAGAAAGAGGGATGGAGGATAGAGCACCAACGGGCAGGGTAAGCAGCAGACGGAAGAGGGGTAAAGATAGGATAGGGAGAGGGATGCAATAGTGGAGAGATACAGGAAAGTGGACAGAATGTAATAAAAGGGCAAGGAAAACAAGAGGCAAAAGAAAAGAAACACGAGTAGGGGAGATGAAAGGAAGAAAGAAATGAAAAAATAAAGAAAAGTTAAAAGAAGACAACCAGGCTGATGGGTAGGTTGATGGTGTCAGAAGGGCTAAATTATGTCGGAAGGAAAAGAAGCAGGGAATGGAAAAGTGTGCTGCTTCCTTTGGGGCTTAGTGGAAAGGGACACTGTACAGCTGTGCCTTTTGGACTGTGCCTTGTTGAGGAGGCTTATTAGAGAAGGGGAAAAGGAAGGTGACTTATCATGGAGGATATTTTGGGGCAGATATGAATAAAAAAATTCTGTTAGCACTTTCCTTGCACGATGTCAATATGTGGGGTCTCCAATGTTTGTTTTTTGAGAGCACTCCAGTGATATAGGACATCCAGCAAGGATTAAAGAAAAAATACTTGGATTAGGATTCACGTATACACTTTGACTTTATAGATGTCTTGGAACATCCCAAACTTTATAAAAAAACAAGTAAAAAATAATAAATAGCCTTCTATGAAGCTGGGAACACAGTGGCAAGTCAGACAGGAGGAGGTTAATGAAATCAGAGTTCATAAAATTGAAGAATATTTGTATTAAAGAGAATGAGTTTAGATGGTAGAATATGAGAAAGCTTTCTAATTGCAAGAACAATTAAACAACAATTGCAAGATAGGTCAGTGGAGTATTCAACGACAGCTCATATCATGCACTGAGAGGAAGAGCACAAGGGATAATGGGTATGCTTACGCTGCAGTGTAAGCCCAGCTGAGACTCTGGCTTAAGTCTGGACACCCCCTCCATCTACACACTATTCTGTCTAACTTGGGGCCATGCCCCAAATCCCTGCAGGGCTCACAATCCATCGTTTTGCAGTGTGAATACAGCTCAGGCGTGGACCACCCAGACTTCATATATGGAGATATACCTATCTCAAAGAACTGGAAGGGACCCTGACAGGTCATTGAATCCAGCCCTCTGACTTCACTAGCAGGACCAAGTACTTATTTTGCTCCAGATCCTTAACTGGCCCCCTCAAGGATTGAGTTCACAACCCTGGGTTTAAGCAAACCAATGCTCAAGTCACTGAGCTATTGGGTTCTGAGAGTCTAACAACAGAATCCCACAATTCCATGGGAGAGTGCCCTCTGTCCTTTTCATTCCAAAACTGTCCAATTGGCTTCCAGGAAATGGAAGCAATCTCCCTGGCTGAAGTACAGCTACTTAGCATTTAACCCTTCCATTTTGTTCTGACCACTGTGCTGCAAGCAGAGTGAACCTTCTTCTGCATTTGTAATGGCCACTGACAAGACGAAGTCCTTTACCAAGCATGCTGCTGGCTGTGCTCCTGTAACATGCAGGGTGGACAGTCAAAATTTTTGACACTGCACCATGAACCAGGGCTATAGCAGCCACAGCTAGGGAGGGTGCTAGAAAGAGTGGGATAGGGTGGTTTGCCTCAGGTATGCATACTGCAGTGTGGATGCTGGCCAGGGGCAGCTCTAGTTTTTTTGCCACCTCAAACACAGCAGGCAGCCTGCCTTCGGTGGCTTGCCTGTGGGAGGTCCCTGGTCCTGTGGCTTTGGCATACCCGCCACCGAATTGCCGCCGAATCTGTGGGAATGGCGGACCTCTCGCAGGCAAGCCGCTGAAGGCTGCCTGACTGCCATCCTCGCAGGGAGTGGCAGGGCACCCCCACAGCTTGCTGCCCCAGGCATGCTCTTGAAGTGCTGGTGCCTGGAGCCACCGCTGATGCTGGCACCCCATGTTTGGGGTCTGGGTCCATAAAACCTAAACACAGGGTCAATTTGAAGTGTGGACACTCAAACCTTGGGCTTGAAAACCAGGGTCCATGGACTCAACTACCACTAACCCTGTGCTTATATTGCAGTGTAGACTTACCCATAGGGTATAAGGTCAAAGGAATTGGCCTAACGAGGGCCCTTTCAGACAAACTATAGAAGGCATTACCGGTTCAACATTCAATACATGTTTCTATCATCAAAAAGATGTTTCTTATTGTCAATAGATGGCTTATTTTGTACAACTCTAAATCAACTTTATGAATAGGACCAAAATGTACAATTTTGGTTTTTGCATTTGGCAGAGATAATTCATCTTGAACAGACTGGATAGGATTTACAGGAAGATTTCATTTGATATTCTGACCTAGATACTTCAGAATAATTGAAAACACACACACATATACAAATATAAACACTTCAATGAATTATATTTGCAACTGAATTTATGATGTCCAGAGATATCACTGTAATGTACAAACATCACTGCTCCCTTTTGGATATTTGTCTTGTGGCTTAATTCTTAAAATTGTTCAGAATAAGATGAAGCACATAAAGTGTCTGGTTATCATTTCTCTTAAGTACTACAACACGTTTAAATCATAATGTACATTACATTGCAACACCTTGCTTTTCTTCCAACTAGTGGCAATTCTATTCCCTAAGGACCATCATTCTTTAGAGAAAATAAGAGATTTCATCTGTAACAATCCCAAAGAGAATTCTTGCACTTGAGGATGTTTTTTAGAAAGACAATTTACACAGAAGAGTAGGGCTGTTGATGTGATAATTGAGTACCACTTGGTGACAATGTCTTTCTTTTCACAATTACTACCTTTATACTTTGTTCTATGGAAGAGGAAAATAGAAGGGCTGGCAAAATTTCCTGTGGCCAAATGATGAAGGAAAATAGGCTGCTGCTTCCAGAACTTGTTGATAAAGCACAACAAAGAGGGAGTTAGCCTTGGGCCACAAAAATAAAGAGCAATTAGCTTTAATGACAATGGTGGTCCTAGTGTCATTCAAGTTAGAGCTCTCCTCAGGCTGCCTTACCTCAACCTGGGGATCTGCCATGTTCCTGTCCCCACCCTCTTCATTTTTTTAAGCCAGTGACTAATCAGGAAGTAGGACATATTGATTTTCTGAGTCAAGATTTCCGTAAACTCAAACTGCAGGTATTTATTTCTAAAATCAATCATGTATTTAAGTTTTTAGAAACAACCTGATTTAACAAACAGGTTGCTAACTTGTTAGACTTTGCCCAACAGGGCAAATTATTCTACTCACAACGTCCCACCCTTGTATCTCTGCGACACACAGACACAGTCCTGATGATGATATTTCAAAACTGTGATGTAAGCTACGGATACATCACAGCATTGTAGCCTTGTATTGAAACATCATCTAACATAATGAGACAATATGATGAAGTGTCATTGGCTGCTGAAAGTGCTTTTAGGATCTGGAATATTCCACATGATACCAGATGTCTTACAAAAATGGGTTTGTGATCCAAGAAATAGCAGGGCCTGGGGCAGCCCTTGCCAAACGTATTTCTGAAATATTTTTAAAAATGTATTCACATAGGGTGAAATTGACCCCTCCTGAATGATTACTAAGTAACTGGGCTCTCTCTGGATAGGATGAGGAGGCAAAATGCATCCTTCTCACATGAAGCATTTGAACAAGTCTGGCTGGAATAGCAGCTGCTGCTCCACCACGCCAGTTGTACAGAACACTAGGGTCACTGAATCCATGCAAATGTGGACTCACTAGCCTTCCTCTATTGTGCTTTTTCATACTGGGCTACGCAGGGCTGCTACAGAGACCATTTCTGCAGCATGAAGAAGCTCTAAAAGCTCCCTTCTATGACTGCTGCATCTACTTTCCCTCTGCAGAGCCTCAATGTGGGTCTTCTGACTAATTTCACCTATAAGTTACAGGGCAGCCCCTTTCTGAAAAAAAAATCCACACAGTTCAAAAGTTTTCCTTTTTATAGCACTGTGCTTTCTCAATGCTTTACTGAACACAGCTCTATTTAGATTTTCATAGAGCAAGTCCAGCAGTATTTGTACAGCTAACAAGTCAAACCATGAACATCAGTGGGTTTTCCTCTCCAGAAGAAAGGTCTATAAGTCTGTAAGTCTGGAGACCTGTATGCTTTTCCCAACTCTGCCATTTACTCTCTATGTGACCTTGGGCAACTTACTCAACCTCTGCACGCCTTAATTTTTGAAATTACAGGTTAGCTGTAATATTGGACGAGTGATATTTCTGAGATCTCTGGATGAAAATACTGAAGTTCTAATTATTTTGTATTAAAAATATTTGTATAATCAGACCTGATTTCACTGAAAATTTACATGTATATGTCATTGTATTGCTAACAATCCTATAATACCATATCCTGTATCAGATTCAAGACGGAGTAATAGCTGAAAGCAATTTTTTTCCCTCACAATTCTGCCAAACAGCACCAGGGAAAACTGCATATGTACACACAGAGCTACTGTGGAACCACAACTGAGAAGAATGAGTTTAATTCAAATAGTTTTCAAAAACAGCAATTCCAATTGTTGTAAATGGGAGAATCCCTAGAGAAGCAGATGTTAGTTCTACTGATAACAGTAAAACATCTCAACAAAAATCTTGTAAATATGAGCAAACTTCCCTGATGGAGTGAAAGAACGAAAAAGCTACTGCGGCTGTCATTCAGCTTTTTCAAATAGTATCATGTGTGTCATTAAAAAAGAAATATTCCCTTAAATGCCTGTTATTTAGTTTTGAAATGAAAAATATCAAATAGTTAAACTTTATTAAGTGTAAAATTGGTTTTTAGACCACGTGTGAAATGTTACGTACAGGAAAGCACACTTGGGGAAGTGCTGAAATCAGCTTACTCCAGAGATGTTAAAAATACTGTCAAGGTTCCTTCCCCACTCTGAACTTTAGGGCACAGATGTGGGGACCTGCATGGATACTTCTAAACTTAATTACCAGCTTAGATTTGGTATCGCTGCCACCACTCCCAAGCACTACTTTTCTTCCCTGAGTAGTCTTGAGAGACTTCACCAATTTCCTGGTGAACACAGATCCAAACCCCTTGGATCTTAAAACAAGGACAAATTAACCATCCCCCCTCCTTTTTCCCACCAACTCCTGGTGGATCCAGATCCAACCCCCTTGGATCTAAAAACAAGGAAAAAATCAATCAGGTATTAAGAAAAAGGCTTTTAATTAAAGAAAAGAAAGGTAAAAGAAAACCCTCTGGGAGAGACCAGCACCAATACTCACAGACAATAGATCAAACACACAGAGGTAGTTCTACTGGCAAAAATCTTAAATACACAAACACAAGAACCCAAGTTTGATAAATTCCTAATGTACCAAACAAATTACAAAGAAATTAAACATAACCTATTACCATTTCTGAATTATACTCGATAAGAGCTGGTTCCTTGATCTTTTTCACTCCGGCTGAAACTGAGACTCTGAACAAAGGAAAACTTCCCTCCTTCCTTTTGAAACATCTTGTTCCCCCATTGGTTCCTCTGGTCAGGTGTCAGCTAGGCTAGGTGAACTTCTTAACCCTTTACAGGTAAAAGAGGCATTAACCCTTAATTATCCATTTATGACAAATACGAAAGCTAAAAGGATGTTTTTAAGGGCAGTGAGAGCTTATGCAATGATGATCTCAGAAAAAGGAGGGCCGGGGGATGTGATTTGATTAAATAACTGCAATGTCATGCTGATTACAAGATATTCTGTATGTCAAATACAAAGGGGATGTAAAGTGGGAGTGATTTCCAGCCCATCTAAGGCATCTTTACATTGCCAGAAGTGCAAAAGGGCATTACCGTAAAGGCCCCTCCAGCATATTGTGGCTCACTATATCATAGGACCAGCTTTTCACCTTATCGAGTGCACACTAGAGCACCGCAGAAAGGTCTGCCAATTTTCATCTTTGTGTTGCAAAGGAGGAGTATGACTATTAAATAAATATTGTCAACAAATGATAAACTATTTCAGTAACCCTTCAACCGTTGTCCAAGTACACTATTTCATGGAGCTCTGTCAATTTCTGCAGTTTGTTAGGCTAGCTTTTCAGATGGAGTACCAATATGCACATGTACCGTAAGCTATAACAATGTACTGTACTTGAGTCACCAAGGTAGGTGTAGGACTGTAGTGCAACTATACCAATAAGATGAGTAAACTTCAAATTGGTACTGTGCAAATGGTAATACTTTTTAAAGAACTATATAAGCTTTCTACACTTTTAAGCACATACTGAATTTAGTCGGCCAGATTCTCTCTGCTCAGTGCAAGAGAAGGGGAGGGGGCACCAGGAGCCCTTTATACTTCCCTTAATTCTCAGAGTCATCTTTCATCTGTACTAGCCTTGCAAATATATAGAGCAGCTTCAGGGCTGCTCTAAATTAGCCACAAGTGTTGGGTCCTTAAAAGGACTCTACATCTCTGGACACTAGGCATAGAGGAGTTACACCAGTTGAGAATCTGGCCCATTAGTTTTAAAGCAAGAATCTATATATTTCAGTTCCCATGCAGATTTCCATGTTATTGATCCATAGAGTTTATGGACATAAGGGACAATCAGACGATGATCTACTGTGGCCTATATATTTTTTAGAGCTAGAGAGTGATTTAAAATATCGGTGCATAGCACTACTTCTTAATCCTTCAAAGGAGCACAGTACTAAATTTTATCTTAACAAAAGTTACAAAAAAGTAACATTCTATTTATTGTATCCCCTTCTATAATATATTGCTTCATTACACATTTTGTTGAAATAAATTAGGGCTCCATTCAGAATAAATTTGGCTCCATAGATGTAATAAAAATTTAACTGGCTGCAGCCAACCCATTACCTTCCTCAGATGCTTTGCTATCTATTGTCACGACAGTACTGCAGGTATGCCCACTGGAGCCCTCTAAACAGACTAGATTAGGCCCCGATTTTGTAAAGCTTTATGCACATGCTTAACTTTATGCCTTGTAAACAGTCTCACTAAGTCAAAGGAAGTACTCACATTTCATAAAGTTAAGCATGCACATATATCTTTGCAGCACTGAGATATTACATTTAAGACAAAGCAGAGCACAAAGGGTAATCTTAGCTACCAGCAACAAGGATGGCTACAATAGGGTGTGACTTTGTCATTAAAATAATTGTGATTCTCTGGCACATTAGCAAAGTGTGGCTAAAGCTCAGTAAATATTTTTGAAGAAAAAAAATCTTAGGTTTCAGGCCACATGTTTAACATGTAATTGTAACAGATTTTACAATAACAAACTACATTGGTAAACTACACTGTGACTTGCAAGTGTGACATTAGAAGAAGGACAAAGTATTATAAATGTGTGAGGATATAAAGATATTCACCATCTTTAATTACCCTTGAATAGAAGTAAAAGTTGCCATATCTTATTGGTAATCAACCCCATTTCAAATGTCAAATCACATTGGGTTATTCAACAACTCATCAAGGGATGGGCTGAAAGTCATCTCATTTCTCCAGAGACTTTAAATTGCAATTAAGACTATTGAAAAAAATCTGGCAGATTTGTCTTCTGAAGAAGCCCTTATTGAGAGTTGTACAAAAGCTATAGAATTCATACTCATGCTGATAGAATGTGTTTTGTTTGCAATTCATTCAACCTTTTCCCTGATTTTGATGTATCTTCACAGAAATTTCCCATAAAACAATTGTTCTAAGGTACTAAAACCAGGTATTTTTTCCCTCTGTCTACTGGCAAACTGTGTATTCTCTCTCTCCATTTCCCAGTCTCAGTCAAACTGCAGGGTACTAATAAAACAAGTCATGACTAACAAATTAAATTTCTTCTGTATTAATCTTAAACTCTGTGAGATTTATCAGGGTCTCTGATTCTTGGTTATAATGTGAGCAAGTATTCCTATCTAATGATCACATATATCACCAGGTGATAAAGTTTTGATAACAGATCTGTTGTTGTACCGCAGCAATAACAACAACATTCTGAGGTGAGCTTGACTCATTTTGGTCATGCCTCAAGGTTTCATTGTCCTGGGTCAAAATATAAATTATTATTTACATCTTCTGCAATTTCTACTTACCCCAAAATGCACAATTAGTCGATTTTGTGGGACTTTAATATTCTCCATTCTATCGGGGTTCAAAGAGTGCCAAAAGTCACAGTTCTAACAAGTTCAAAGATGCTGTACAAATGCAACTCCAGTCCTTAACCATAGTTGAAGCTGCATCTTTTGGAAGATTAATTCATAAAATGCAACATGAACTATCAAAGTATATAACAGCTTATGTTAAATTTCTTGGATCATATGAAGACTGACTCAAAATTGACCTGAAATCCACACAGTACTGAGGACAGTGAATCCAATCCAGTGACCGTTACTCATTTAAGTAGTCCTTTCGTATAAGACAAGTGACTTAACAGACATCAATGGGCAAACTTGAAAGTGTGAGTTAGGATTGGAGGACTTGATCTGGTTGTGAAAGTAGAATTATATTGTGAAAATAGAAAGGATTAAAGAAATGCTATCTGTACCTTTAAAAAAAATTGTTGGAATGCTGCAATCCAGGTGTCAGGAATACAGACATTAACATAGAACAATTGCACCATTTAAGGGCAATTGGTGAAGTATTAGCCTTAGATCGATAAGAGTTAGTAAGGAAGTAGGATATGCATGCTGTGCCCCAGGTGAATTTTACTGTTTTGCTTTCTTTGTCCCTTTGTCTAATACCCGCTCTTTTATCTGTATAAATAAGACTGTTTGGGTCTTGTATGGCCACTCACATTATCTGGGTGTTATTAGCAGAGCACTGTGCTAATAAAACAGAGTGGTATGACAAACTGTGAGTCCTGAGTCTAACTTTGACATAGTGTATAACTGTACAGTTACCACAGTTATCACTATTCTGTGTAAAGATGCACCAGACTCACTCTCAACTTATACTTTCCATTATTTTACTATTGACTTTCATTTTTTTCACGTGTTATTTATGAGTTTTGGTTGACTATTGTGTTATTTATTTTTTTTGTGTGCAGATTAAAACCTATCACGGATAAAATGTACAACCCTAATTCACGTTGTTAAGCACTTTCATGGGCTCGATTTTGCCACCCTTACATACGTTAAGTGCACCTTACTCCTCAAGGGATAGCCTGCTGTGCATCAGTTATGCACTGACTTCACTTAGAGCTATTCCTGGAGGTGAGTGTTCAGTATAAGGATTGCACAGCTTAGCCCTGCACTTGTACTTTCATCTTCATGGTCACAATTCTGATTTACGCTAGGGCCTGTTGTGCCACTTTGAGAGTGTAAAGAGGCCTAAAAGTGCTTGCAAGCATAACTTGTGCCCACTTTAAGGTCCAGATAGTCAAGGTCAGAGCAGTAAAAAGGGGCTTTAGTATAAGTGAGAATACGGCCCACTGTGTGAGTGCTATATACATCTTATTATGGCATCTCAAATTAGTGAAAATGTTTCTAAAAGTGTAACGAAGAGATTAATGTGATTTAAAATATCCTCGGGATAAAAGCTGCATGTAAGGAGAAGCAGTGTCAAAAAGTAAAAGAAAAGCATCACAAAACCATCTTATTTGGGAGGACCACTGAACCAAATTTATGAAACTAGGATTTTAATGAATTAAATGTCATTCTTATTTATTATGTACTAATTTCAAATTTTACTGAAAAGTAATATTGAGAATTATCAAATTTCTATACTTCTAGAAAAACAGCACTTCATACGTTCTGAACTATGCTATTATTTACACATGTGCTGCCTTTCTCTAAAATATATATAAATTTGGTATTTGCCGGTAGAATTATTACAATTTAAAAATGGATAAATAATGAATAGCAATGCCATTTCTTCATTAAAATTCTGCAAAAGAAAAATATATACTCGTTATCCCTCTCATGAATTCAGCCCATTGAAGGGTCATAAATAATTGTGCCTCACAATTGTGTCTAATTAGCAATGAACTTAATCCAAAGCATCCAGAAGCCTGGAGCAAAGGAATCTTTAGTTTGCTTTATGTCACACTCTCAATGACAAAGGTCTGATTTCAGAATACACCTTTGCTGATAAGAGCTAATGATGGATCTTCAAAGATTAGTGTCACATACAAATGTCAGATATTGTCATTTAAAGAACTGATTCTTAGCCAGCCCACATGTGGAACTTAGAGTTAGCTCAGTAGGAGTTTAGCAAATGTAGTGGCTACTAAATGGGTCTTTAAAATACTACTTTATAATGAAAAATTATCATAGCCAGAGATGTACATGTATTTTACTCCATAATGCAGACAGTCCTGCAGTGCTGTTATGTTATTCCCAGAAGTATTGCTTTCTGAGATTACTCCTTGGAATCAAGTTAAAGCAATAGCATCTCTTGTGGGGAGTGGGAATTCCAGCAAGAAAGGGTTGTGTAAAGGTACAAAGGGCACTTCCTTTATCAGCTTGGTGCAGTACCACCATATTTGGAGTCATTGCTCATATTTTATTCATTGTGCAGGGCTAATCTATTAGATCTGACACTGTGTGTGTGTGTATTTGTGTCCATTTTTTTTTTTTCCTAGAAGAATTTGATAGACACAAGCAGGAAGTTTTAGAAAGAAATTGAGGAGTAGAGCTGACTGAAAAATAAGAGAACAAAATTGGGGATGTTTCATTTTTTTATCCATTGTTTGTAAAAATTGGTAATTTTGATGAAAAAATCTAATATTAATATTAAATTTTAGAAAATGTTGACAACTACGTTGAAAAATAATTGCAGCCTGACACTTTTCTGCTTGGCTCCTCTTCTTTATTCAGAAGGAGACAATATAATTTCTTCTATATGCATCTGACAAAGGGGTGAATCATACAAGATCTTGAACAAGTTGACAGAGTTTGGTTCAAAGTCACTCAACACAATCAAAAGTCTTCTTGGCATCACCAAGAGAGGATCAGTGGAATGTTCTCATAACTATGTGTGGTTCATAAGATGGAAGATCATCCCAATAGCCTCACCTACTATAAAATACTACTGATTCTGACTGATGGGAGTAACTGAAAGCTCATAGTGATTTCAATGGCAGCAGAATTGGGTCCTAAACCTAGAAGAGAGGAGGGAAATGGATAAAAATGTTACACTGAATATTTAATAAGACATTCAAAGCTGTCTTCACATCACTCAGGATAACATTGTATTAAAAATAAAATCTCTTTATAAACCTGCCACAGGAAAGGGAAACATTTCTAATGAGATCCACCAACATTTTAGGAAAATCCACTCTGATACACATTGGGACCTGGAATCTGATGCACCACTGTGTTACTCCAGGTTTAGGATGGTATAATTCTATTGAAAGTGTAATTACATCAGCATAAACCTGGAGTAATTCAGAGATGAATCATTTGTCTACATCATCTGGCTGATTGCTAATCTCAGTTTCCCACCTACCATCATTCTTCTGGTCTCAGATTTTGAGGTGAAAGTTTTGCAGTGTTAGCCAAACAGCCAAAACTAAAAATAGGTTAAGGTATATCTTCACTTTTATTTTTTTACAAAATGCACTCTATCACATTGTTAATAACTCACATCAACGTGCAGTGCAAAGAGAGCATTGTGCTCTGTCTTTGTTATTTCAAAGCTCAAGATCTCATGTATTCTTTCCTTCAGAAAGTTGTTTGGTGTTCTGGTCAAAATCTAAGAAAATGTTCTTTAAAACCGTCTCAGTCCTTTAAATCTGTATCCTAAATTCTACTTGCTCCTTTTGTTCTTCTTTAGGTTTATAGCTTCTTATCCTCTACTTGTCTTCTCCCTTCTGTTCACTCACTGAAGTGGATTGTTTAGTCTCTTTGGATTTCCACTTTTCTTGTAGTGAAACTTGAATCAATAAGCAGGTGACAATAAGGTCAATGTAAAGAAAAGAAATGACTATGTGCTTAATAGATATTTCTCACCTTCTAGGCATATTCTTATGCCTGGAAGCATCATGAGATTCTTAGAGAATAATATATATTTGAACATTTCTCTCTTAGTGTGGATTCTCCATTACTGGAGATTAGATGGTATAAAACTTAAACTAGAAATACAAAATGGCCTATATCACTTTCATCTCTAAATAGTTGTAATGTCTATGGTGTCTATCACATGCCTGTACTACTGCTCCCCTCTACAGATTCTCTTTAAGCTTGATGAAAATCCTAAATATAGTCATTGTTTTTGTCTTTTCCCAACTAGTCAGTCATCAGTAATGCTGTCATCTTTGGTCTTGGTACATTTTCAAAGGGACTTAAGCTCTTACTGTCACTGATTTGATGTTATCTGATTCTTAAACCATCGCCAGCTATGGAACATCTAAGTCTGTTATGAATAGTCATTTAAACAACCAGTACTTCTTTATGAGACACCAGCAGGGTATTTGATTACATTACAATCACATGCCTTGGAACTGAACTTCCCTGTTGCCAATGAAAAGCAGAGGAGGGAGGAGGAGCAAAAGGATTTCTGCCTTTATTAGGGAGGGTTTTTTTTAACTTATAAGACTTATACAGTGAGCACACTAGACAATGTCTTTGTTGAATTTATGCCATCAAACAGTTTAGCACAAAACATAATATATTTTTAACTGGCATTATCTTAGAAAACAAAGACAGACTCCAACAGATTTCCTCTCATATCACAGCTTCAACTAAAATAAACATTCCTTTTGTTTTTCCTTTATACCCCTAAGAGCAAAGAAATGGCGAATAAAAGAAACTCCCTGATGGACTAAATTTACCTTAAAAAAAAAAGCACAGGACATCATTAGAAAGATACCTGCCCATGCCAAATTAAGAAAAAGTGACACTGACAGTATCATGTCATCCTATTTCAATGCTGAAACATACAGATCCTTGGATGAGTAAAAACTGTAAAATAAAACTGTAAAATGGCTCTTTTGACATAGGGATAGGATGAAAGATCACTTACAGCCTTACTGTGCCTGAGTTCACCATCTCTAAAATGAGCATAATAGTACTTCCGTACCTCACAGGGGTGTTACTGGGATAGACCCACAAATGCGTGGAAGGTGTTTAGATACTACATTGATAGAGCCATATAAATAGGTAGACAGCACCTTACACCATTTCATTCAGGACACATCCTTACATTATCTACCTCTGGCATGAGATGTAGGTGTACAAATATATTGTAGTGGCTTATTACTGTTGTATGGGATTTTAAATCTTTGCCATTTAGACATTTACAGAAACTTGTCAAGTATGCCACACATAGCAGCCACCACTAAAAAGTCAACATTTACAAACTGTTGCCACACATCTGTCATATCACAGTTATTTCTGATTCGAAGTTTAGGGAAATGCTACAGAATCTTATAAAGCACAGTGATCTTTGATTGGTGTTCACTTTTTAATTAGCACCATGATAAACTGAATAACTACTAGATTAACTAAATATTGTCTACATGCTTACAGGGCAAGCCTGGGGGCAAGGAAGGGATGGAGATCAGGAAGGTTGCCCTGATGCCAGCTTCTGGGGGCACCAACTCAACCTCTGGGTCTGAGGGCACACTGCACATCATTCAAGTGTTTGGCCTTCTGTTTTTTAGGGAATTTTTTTTTTTTTTACTTGGCCACTCAGGGGGCACCAAAAATGTTTTCAAAACTGGACCTGGCTTGCCTAATAACTACTGGGGAAATATTCACATATTCTCACCTAGATTTAGCTTGCAAACATGGATGTGCAAGATATGTATTTGCATATACAAAGCACATAAAACCTATGTAAAAACTATTACCCATTTGCACCAATGGTTGTCTGGCTGCATATGACTATGTAAAGTTTTTGTTGTTGCAACTTAAGTGCAGAGCTCTTAAAATTTGCCCATAATGTCTAGTTACCAGTGAAACTGAAATGAGGCCAGCTCCATGTAAGATGCTTTCTGATTTCCTTGAAATATACTCAGCACATTTTTAAATGATTTTAATTCTACAGTACTTTTAATATAACCCTTTAAACATGAGGGAACACAAAAGGGAAGGTTAATTGGAATGGCTAATTAAACACAGTGAAATTAAAGAACTGGAACACTGGGAGTTTGTTTTGATATTTAGCAACTTCTCATAACCCTAAGGACAGTGATTTAGCCCAAGGTCTGGTATTGTTACAAATTGGCATGTAGCCTGGAGACCCAAAGGAAAGACAAAAGGGTTGAGAGCTTGTAACAACTGACTCCCAAAGGAGCAGTAATAACAATTATAAGTCACATTATTCTTTGTATTACTTAAAAATAAATCCATATTTCAGGTTTTAGTCATTTTATACTGATCAAGTAGGCTATGGAGTGAGAGACAGTTTGCAACCAAGGCAAAAAGGATCTCAGGATCCAAGAGCCTGATTTCATATGTCAAAAGACTGTCATCTTTGGACCAAGAGCCATAGACCATTGTTTTTCACTGCATAGTTCCCAAATGATTTGAATGACTAACAAAAATCTGGGGATTCTACCCCAAGGAGGTAAAGGCTCAAGGCCTAAGACCTTAAGGGGCTGCACTCAAAGAGAGCAGAAAGGAGTCAAACATGCTACTATCCCTGTAAGCAGGACACTCACTTTGGACAAGATTCTGCCACTCCTGCTCATGTTTACTCTGCGAGTAGTCCCACTGATTTCAAGAGAACTATTCATAGCATTCTGGGCTTTCCATGGCCTGTCACCACTATCGAGATGTCAACTCTTGCCTCTAACTGGCCCATGATGCCAGCCTCCATTGTGCACTTGTTACATTTTCAAAGAAGCACCTTATACTTTCTCCCCTGCTGCCCCTCATGGTTGGGAGAATCTCCCTGTAAAATCCTTCAAATCTCTATATTTTCCATAAAAAAATACCCCTCATCAATAGCTAGATTCATTGTTTCCTTGTACTCTTCTATCTGTCTGTATCCATGCATTGTATCTTACCATATTCTCGATTGTAAGTTCTCTGGGGCAAGGGCCGTCTTTTTGTTCAGTATTTATATAGCACCTTGCACACTGAGGCCCTGCTCCATGACTAGGGTGAGCTATGCAAATAAAAGACTTCTTGATTAATTGGCAAGTCCAAAAGATTGGAAAAAAAATCATTTGGGGTCAAAGAGACAACAAATGTTTTCAATTTTGGGCGCAAACTGAAAAGTCAATATAAATTTTGTTTTGTTTGACCAAAAACAAAATGTTTCATTTTTATTTCAAGCCTTTTGAAACACTTCTGCATTTTAAAAATGAAATTGAATGAAGTTTCTAAATGAAAATCTGTTTCAAATAAAAAAATTGAAGCATTTCATTTAGAAAATGTCAAAAAGAAACATTTTGACCTTTTCAGAACTTGTTTTTATATAAAGAATTTGGTGTTGTCAAATCTGCATTCTTCACCACAAAAATTTTAGCTGAAAAACTGCACCTAGGATCTACAGCAATACAAATAATAAATAACATCAGTAACAATGTAAGATATTCAAAGGAGACTATGGGTGACAGAATCTAGCTCAATGCAAATTACCTTACTCTCCTATTACTATTGCTGAGACCAATTCTGCTACCCATTGGGTATTATCTTACCATGTAAACAGTCCCACTCATTTCAGTGGAATTATGTGTAGGGTAAGGTAGCTCCCAACATGAGTAACGATGGCAGAACATTCGACCAAACTTTGTACACATAACAATGTCAGTCTTGCAATTGAGTCTGTGTGCGAGGATCCGTATGCCGCCGTAGAGCTTCATTGAAATCAATAGGGCTCTGCCTGGGCGCAAGTCTCCACTGGTTTGTACTTACAGTAATACTGTTTTCTTTCTATGATACCTTCAGTAAAGACCAAAAGATGGGTAGAAGTGAAAGAACAGGTCCAAACACCTTTGAACATTAGGTACACTTGGACTGGGAACAGAATTGTGAGTCTATAAGGTGCCACAGGATTCTCTGCTAATCTCCACAAAGGAGCTCTACTGGTGTGTTCAGGTATCCAAACGAATCTCTCTCTTGCTACATATAACTGATTCCATGAAAAGATAAATAGCATTAAAGGGTCACATGACTCAAAATTCCACTTTGAAAGAATCTGTAGAAAAAGATATTCTGACACCGGCTAAATGCTGGCCCGTTGAGAGGAGTTAGGCCTTTGGTACATGGTATTTACTGCCCTCCCTTCCCATTGCATGTTATTTACACAGAAGCTACAGATGTTTTTGGGGGGACCCTGAGTTGGGGCTCCAGTACAACGGCCTCCCCTCTCCCCACTGGTCTTATCAGCTCTGCATAAATATGAGTGCATGCAGATCTACAAGTATGACGTTTCCATAACACTTACAATTGCCAGAGAGCAGTGTCAAGATGCCTTTGTTCTCTGTAATGAAACACTTAACTGAAAACGTGTCACTAACAATCAAATATTCTACTGAGTGAAACCCAACTGCAATCCAAAAAATCAAGGACTTATTGCTGAGATGGCTAACAAATTACTGCCCATTCCCAGATTTTGCAAAGTTTCATCACCATTGCATTGCAAAAGATTTCCACGGGAACTGCAAATCATCTCTGCAAGATTCTGCAGGAAAGGACAACTTTCCAGCTGTCACTGCACATTTAGAAACATAGAAAATGGCTTCGCAATGATTACTTTCACTTTAATTTGTTTCACTCTAATTTAAACTGGAGCAGATTCGGCTCTCAGATAACACTGATGTAAATACAGAACAACTCCATTGATCTCATACGAGTATATATGAGAGAAGAACCCAGGAGAGTGTATTTAAATAGATTAATCAGAGCAAGATAAAATCACACAAAAATAAATGAGATGAAAATTTCTGCACCCATTTTATATGCAGGTCAGAATTTGGAGATTTGTTCTAGTCATTTGCTAGTGTTTTAGAACTAGGAAATATCATCTGAGAATTCTTTTCTCTTTCTTGACAAAAAGCGCTAGTCAAAAATTGGGAACCAGATGGCTGCTTATATATTTCCCTTTTTTATTTACTGCAATACTAAAGCCACTATAAAAAAGCAAAGTTGAACAGACAGAGCTAATAATATAATCATTCAAAACACCTGCAAACAGTGCAGATGGGCAATTTCTGTCTGCAAAATCATCAGTGAAAGACCGCCTTCCCATATGGGCAAAGCTAGCTGCCTCAGAGCTTCCTAAGCTCTGTCCCTCACCTTAAGAAAACCTGCATTGAGCATATGCAGCCTTTTTATAGCAGAGCAGAAGTGTCTGGATCTGCCTGTTTATTGTAGTTAAATATAACTTAAAGTACTTGTACCCTTCTATCAGTGCATTTGATTTGTCCACTGCATGTCCCAAAAGGGCAGAAACCATGGATTTAAAGGCAAAAAGCAAGCAGTAGAAAAGCAAATAGCTTTTTATAAAGTAGAACATTTGCAATTATTACTGAACCACACATCCAAGTTTCATTCCTAAATGTGAACAACCAAACAACTGTAGAACGTGTATGTGTGTGTGTGAGAGAGAGAGAGAGAGAGAGAGAGAATGTTGTTTCATTTTTATTTAAAAAAACCCTCATCCTGGCATCACTGTCGTGTTTCGTCTCTGATGCTAATATATGTCTAGGGATGGAAAATGAAACACAGGGCATTCTGGAGATAATGCCAGTGCTACCCATTGATTCTGCAATGTGGATGGCCTGATTACATGCTGCAAGATCTTTCTCACTTACCAGCTTTTCTTTACTTGAAGTGTCAGACTCACTTCAAACCTCAGCCAGTGGGGAGCCTACCAACTGAGCTTCCCAATCAGAGGAGTGGTGACAGGAATTGAACCTCTTCAGAATTCAGTACAGCATAAGCAGCCTTTGTGGCCCTGAACTTCTCATTTAATCTTTTGCCCTCTAATTTATATGAAATATTCTCTGCTAATATTAAATATTATTTTTGAGTTTGCATAATTAAGAAACCTTCCCATTTCAACTCCAATATTTAAAACTGAACTTTTGTAGTTAAAAATGATTCCCCTTGATGATATATTATGCTGGGTAATACTGTGAAAATGAAAGCAATGATGATCTCAGCAACAAATAATTTATTTGATGCATTTAGTCTCTATTGCGTCTTTGCTCTCTACATTAAGAAAATGGGGAAATGACACAGATACAGTTAAATTCAAAATAATCATGTTTACTAATTATATATAAACATACAAGGCCCAGTTTTATATACACGCACACACAACAGTTCAGAGTTGCTCCCTTAGGTTCTGTTGGCTTCTGTAATAGAAAACAGAGAGCCCCACCAGAGGGTTCCCAAAGTAGTTAAAGAGATATTACCTAATTCCTGTATAATACAATCCCATTTCTGGTTCTGGAATATCCATGAGCAGATCATGATTTCCTGGAATTGTTTCTGTCATTCCAATTTATTCAACAAATACCCTTTTTAATTATTTATTTTTGCTGTATAGATTAATTGTGGATACTTGAAATTCAGGCATGTGGTTTAGTTACAGCCAGTCAGAACATTCACATTTTTTAAAGGTTCCCTGACTGGACAAGTGTACTTGCACTGCAGATACAAATTCTTGTGTATAAGAGGTAAGGCCCTAGCCCTTCAATAAACTCCTCCTTGGGCAGACTCCATGGTTCATGCACGTGCAAGGGTCTGTCTACAAGGAACTTGTTGCAAGAACAGGGGCTTGTTTTTCATTTGCTTCAAATACATGTGCAACTCTGAAATTTGCTTCCTGCAAATATTTCCACCAATGAAAAATGATTCTTTGAATATTCAGGAGAAGGACAAAAAAGGGGCACAAACAGGCCCACAATAAACTCATTAAAGTGACCGCATCCACAGAAAATGCTCATTCTGTGCCTAGCTGTGGTGAGCAGCATTACTGGGATATTTTGCTGCGGTATACGTTATTTTTAGCCAATGTCACCGGTTTAACAAAACTCTTAAAATGATGAAATTAGGGGGAAAAAAAGCTAGCCAGGTGAAAGGCACCCTGCCTGCATCATATTGATTTAAACTGTATGAAAACCAAGTCTCCTGTGCTTAGCAATATCATTGGAGACTGCAGATTTTATAATTCCAGCTCTTGTAGGCAGGAAAAAAAGATGTAAAGGCTTTGCTGGGGCCTCCTATAGTGCAGTAGCTGTGTTATTATTATTAAACATCCTGCTTTCACAGTTTCTTGGGTTTCCTAAATGTAACAATAATTTTAATAATTACAAAACTGAGAATACTTTTTCAGGAACTGACTGTGTTCCCTGTTTTCCTCCAAGCTAAAGCTCTGCTTTCATGTAATACATAAAAGAGCAACATTGCTCTGATGAACTAAGACACATGAAATATCTAATTAATATTAAAATATTGTCTCTTGTCATTAGCTTCATTTGCACTTTAAGTGCCAGCTCTTGAGAGAGAGGTTCAAAAGCAGTGACCTGGCCCTTGCACAAAAAAAGTAAAGAAAGAACTGTATATGTAAAACAAACAAAGCTGGTTCCATTTATACAGTTTTCCTCGAATTATAGATTTAAAACAAGACTTTCTTTAAAGAAGGGAATATTCCTGTATTTCATTGGCTTTTATTTCAGAAATTCTACCTCCACTGAACCATAAGAGAATAATAATTTTTGGTGCTTAGAGTGGCAGGTGGTCAAGGTGAATGTAAGTGAGATAATATCCATCTCTTCATTTTTCTCAACTCCACATCAAAATAGACTGGGAGATCGACCTGCTAAATCGACGGCAGAGTGCTCTCCAGTTGATTCCAGTACTCCTGCTCCCCAAGAAGAGTGAGGTAAGTTGACCAGAAAGCGTCTCCCATTGACACAGCAGAGTGAAGACGCTGTAGTCAGTCAACCTAAGCTACATTAACTCCAGCTACATAATTCACGTATCTGGAGTAGTGTAACTTAGTCAACTTATCCCAGTAGTGTAGACAAGGCCACGCTGTAGAGCAGTTGGGCAGAATAGCAGGAGCTGATTTCTCCCCATTAGTTTTCAGCCACGAAGGGAACTTTTATTTCTGGTTGGAAAGGTGGAAATTGCAGACCACACTCAAGGTTGGTCCATGACAGGCTGGCAGGAATGTTCCAGAAGCGATGCAGCTAACATGCTATCTCTGGGGACCAAATAGGAGTTAGTAAAACACTTGGTCTCCACTAGTCTGAGAAACAAGGCACCTCAGTACTGCAAAGGCTGTAGCATTAGTCTATATTCAGTATGTACCAAAGATACAGGACTATGCAGCGCTGAGAACAGCATTGTCTTGCTTCTGCTGGATAACAACAATCAAATCCTTAATTAATAACAATTAAACCTTCATTAGAATTTGGACAATGTAGAGTTTCCACCAAGCTCATACGTTACAATGATTCTGCTGTTAGGTGCATGCCCAGTTCACTTCCATCTTTGATGATGATTGAATTTATCTAGTTGCCTCAGACAAGTGCAACAAAGACGGCACTGCAGTGAGTACAATCAAGACCAGTCCCCTGCTGAAGAAAGAAATTGAGACTGGCTTCATGGAGGGGCACCTGGCCCCAGGAACTGGGGCCAAATCAGAAACCAGGGGTGAAAACTGCCTGGTTGGATTGTCCTTGCTTGGTAAATAAGCCAGCTTGTTGAGTGTAATTGATTTATTGAAAACAGATCATCTTTCGTGATCATCCGGATGGGAGCAGGAAGGCAAAGGAAGATCATTATTTTCATTTTAAACTGACCAGTTTGTTAATCGGGTTTTGATTATTAATGTTGCTGGGGAGGTTTGTGCCAAATGAGAGCAGCATTTTTTGTATCTGGCACTAAAGTATGTCAGCTCTCTTTGCGGTGCTGCTTCATTGCAATATCAGAGCACAGTCTGCACAAAGCAGCATGGAAATTGGTGTAGACACTTTCCAGCATAAGAACTTGAGGTGATACTGAGCTGCAACATTCTGATTTGGATTTTTCATCTCCCTCAAATTCTGGGATGTTTGGATCCAGCATTTTGATTTGGCTCTTTCTAGAGGAAGAGTCTATCAGACTCTGAACACTCTGACTTCTGAAATGTTGTGAATATTCAGATGCGAAGCTTTAGTTCTCACCCATCTCCAGTAACAATTCCTTTAACTCACTCACTCTAATGGCACTATGAACAAGGAGCGAGTGGCAGGGAGGTAGTGAACATAGAGTGAGTTAGCAAGTTTGTTTGCTCGCTTCCTCTTCCTTGACACCGCCACCCCCCAAGCATTCAACAAGATACCATTTTCATGCAAAGAATCTACTCCCATGCTGCAGTACAATACAGATTTTTAGAAACATTTTGATTTGTCTTTGTGCTCAGATTGTTTTATGGAATCTCTTTTAATCTCTCTTAAAATTTACTCCTCCTTGGTTTGATTGGAAACCCAGGAGTTTAAAATGAGATATGCTATACTGTCCCCATTCACTTGGCCAGCAAAGTTCACATATATTGTTCATTTCTAGTCAGGGAAATCTGTTACTCTGGGTAAAGGAACTCCATTACCCTGAGGAGAGGGTATCCTGCTGTGAGCTAGACAAGGAGTGGCACTTGCACCAATTGCAAAGACACTTGTTTTCCATCCAGGGCTAGAGGAAAGATGTTTGTTATATTGAAGGAGGCAAGGAAGAGCAAGGGAAAATACACACATCATTCAGAAATGTCATTCACAATGTTTTCAGTAATTTCCTTGTATTAAAGCTTCTTTTATCTAGAGATTACGATTAAATGCCAAATGTCTAAAACTAATTGTGTCAACATAATTCTCTCAATCTGCAGACTTCTCAGTTGCCTTACAGTTATCCCTTTCCACTCGTAGGTCAAGATCCTGTGGGTGAGCTTTTCAAGCCTGTAGTTACTGCATAGTTCTTTTTGGAGTCCGGTAATGCCTAAAGCAATTGCACCTTAAAATTGCTATGTAATTGCAAAGTTGACCTCTGACAACTGACCTTGCAAATCTATTCATTTCCAAACCAGTTATGATTTGTTGGAACTGAAATGTTTTGGTGCAGATCAAAGTCACTATCCAAGAATAAAATGCCAAACAACGGCTTTTGCTGAATCAAAGGCACAAATGGAAATTTTTAAAAAACCCTCAAATATTTTTAAGACTATTATTAATTTTATAGCAGTCAAGTTTAGAATACGTTAAAAATCAATTGCAGTTAAAAAACAAACCATATTCTATGTTTAGTTAATACCAAGAATTTGACTTTGACCTACAGTACCAAAGCAAAGAAATTCACAATTAAGACTACATACCTGTATCTAGCCAATACTTGGTTTTTGACTCACACTTTTTTTTTTTTTTTTTACAAGGGTCTGTATGAAATCTTAAGTACCATATGTGCCAGGGAAGAAAAAGTCAGCAGCAAAAATAACAAAAAAATCCACCTTATCAATAAGAGAATTTATAATTTGCACAATCTACTACAGGGTAATGGCTCCATCTGATTATTGATCTTCATTTTCCTTGGTAGTCCTGAAATTGTTCTTTTGAACTACTATAGCATGAGACAAAGATTGTGTTTTTTTCTCTCCTTTGTTGAAATATTTTGAGTTTGTGGCTCAGTGAGCAGAGCATCATAAATTAATGCTAATGACACGCTTAAGAGCAAGTCTATTTGATTTAAAAAAATATAGACATACTTTTAAATATTTAAAATAAGGAATTTCATGGAGAAAAACATGCATTTAAATTAAATAAGCATTACTTTTTCTAAAGTGCAAAACCAACATCATGTAAATATGGCATATCTGGGTGTGCAATTATATAATCGGCATACACTGTTATGAAGATTAAACAAGCAATTGCCTGCACATTTTGCACATGCTGTTGTGCGCATTAATGGCCTGAAAACATGGCTCAATAATTTTTGAGACACAGAAGAAAACACACCTGATACTGGAAAACGAGGGCCTAAAGATACACTCCTAAATGCATCTTTAGGCTCCTAAATGCATGTTCCAATTTTCAAAAGTGCTAAGCATACAGCAGCAACCACTGAAGTCAATTAGGAATTAGATTAGTGTAAATTTAGTTTTACTTTTTATACTTTTATGTTTATATATAATCAAATAATTTTAGTGTAAAGAGGGCAGTAAATTATACCAAGGAGAGACAGATTTCATCCTTTAGCAGATTTTAAAGGGACACTACTAAGTTACAAAAAAAATCATATCATTTATTAAATAAAATCCATATAGCCCCCTAGTAATTAAAGCTGAACTAATTTTAAAAGCTGAACTAATTTTTCAAATTCACTCTGCTCCAACAGTGAAAACAGGTTGGTCTTTTTATAGTTAGTTTTATTTTCTGGTTCATACCACTGCTATTAGCACTTGAACTTTGGTAGGGGCATCATTTGCTATGGGGAAAAGTGTCCCCCCACCAGCATTTTCATAGGCATGTATACTCTATATTTTGCTCCCTGCTCCCAGATTTTGCAGGATATAAATATAATCACATATTATGATTATATTATATGATATGATGCTGACACATCTTGGCTGCCTCCAGAATTTTTCTGAAATGATGCCCCAGAACACTGGGTCAGGTCTTTGGTCTCTTAGCTTTGTCAATGTTATTTGAGAGTGCTCACTGCTTCACAGAATTAGGCCTTTCCTTTGGGGATCTCAAAGCACATTACAAAAGGTGGCAATGTTATCATTACCCTTCTGTAGACAGAATAAGTGAAACACAAAGATGTAAAGTGACTTGGCCAATGTCACACAGCAAGTCAGGCCTTCTAATCTGCGAGCATCTGCTCTGCCTATTGGACCACAATGAATGCACTTGCACAATGCTGTAGCCTTTGGGTAACAAAAAGGGCTGGCGAATGTTTATTTTTAAAAAAAATCTGATTTACTTTCTGCTTACTTATTAAGATTTCATATTCTAATCAGAAGTCAAAGTGCAAGTACAGAATCTGAAAAAAAAAAAAAAAAAAGACAATATAATGGACCTACCATGCAGATGTGAGGCCAAACCTCACCTAACATCCACCCCTACTCAACACCCTCGTTACATCCAGTAAAAGCCCAGAAAAACAGATGATCCTTGCAGTGTGCCATGAAAGATCTTAACACCAAGGCTTTGGCAGAAAAAAGGGGGAATACTTTTCAGAACCTTTCATTTAGAACACCCAGCAATCATAGATTCATGGATTTTAAGGCCAGAAAGGACCATTGTGATAATTTAGATAGACCTCCTGTAAGACACAGGCCACAGGATTAATCCTCTTTGAAGTCCAGTAGCTGTAGTTCAACTACATCATATCTTTTAGAGATACATCCAGGCTTAATTTCACAATGTCAGCGACGGAGAATCTACCACCATCATTGGTAAGTTATTCCAATGGTTAATTACTCTCATGATCATAAATGTATGCCTTATTTGTAGTCTGAATTTTGTCCAGCTTCAATTTTCAGCCACTGGATTTTGTTATACCTTTCTCTGATAGATTGAAGAAACACTTGTTGTCAAATTTCTGTTTCCCATGTAGGTACTTACAGACTGTGATCAAATTACCCCTTAACCATCTCTTTCATAGAGCTCCGTGAGTGTCTCACTATAAGGCATGACTTCCAAATCCTTTAATCATTCCTGTGGCTCTTCTCTAAACCCTCTCCAAATGATCAACATCTTTCTTCAAGTGTGAACAGAAGAACCAGACATAGTATTCCAGCAGCAGTCGCACCAGTGCCAAATACAGAGATAATAGAAACTCCCTTCTTCTACTTGATAGTCCACCATTTTTTACATTCAAGGCTAGCATAAGGCCTGTTAGCCTCAGCATTTTGCACTTGGGTACTCATGTTCAGCTGATTATCTACCATGACCGCCCCCAGATCTTTTTCAGAGTCACTGCTTCCTAGAATAGATTACCCCCATCTATAAAAACATCCTACATTCTTTACTCTTAGATGTATTAATTTACATTTGGCCATATCAAAGCAATACCTTTTTTTTTTGTGCTGTGTACCAAGTGATCCAGATTGCTCTGTATCAGTGACTTGTATTAATTGCTGTTTACAACTCCCCCCATATATATGTTATCTGCAAACTTTATCACTAATCATTTTATGTTTCCTTCCAGATCATTGAATTAAATGTTAAATAGCATAATAATATCAAGAATGGAGCCCTGCTGGATCCCACTAAAAATACACCCACTTGATGGTGATTACCCATTTATGATTACATTTTCAGACTTATTAGTTAGGCAATTTTTTATCAATTTAATGTGTGCCGTATTGATTTTGCATTGTTCTAGTTTCTTAATCAAATGGTGTGCAGTACCAAGTCAAATGTATTACTTAAGTATATTACATCAACACTATTATCTTTATCAACCAAATCTGTAATCTCATAAAAATGATACAAAATAGGTTCAATTTCCTATAGATCTTGGAGTGTAATCCAGTGTAGATAGCTTCCGAAATCTCAGATGGAGATAGCACCATCCAGAAAAAAATGGCTGCAACCATCTTGTCTAATACATATGATAAAAAGCACTCAAACAACCTACCTGCCCACTCAACCAGTATATCTGGATCCAATACAATTTCTAGATTGCAATCCTGCACAACAAACAGCTAACAAACTAATACTTCATAAATGACACACAGAGAAGCAGATTTCCAAAACGTTTCACTAGAACTGCATTTTTCCTATCAATTAAATATCCTAAATGGACTATTTACCATATTTTTTTCCTTTAGGAGAATAAACCAAATTTCCCTCAACTAACTAAAATATTTGATCAACAGAAACTTCCTTTAATGCATGGCTTTCAAACCTTTACATCTTGTTGAAAATTATAAAGGCAAGTTTGGTCCATGTCATGATAACCACACAGAGATCTGTCCTTCCTGATCCAAAGGAAAATTATCAGCACTATGACTTTCATTAGTCTTTTCATACAAGATGTCATTTTTCAGGAATGTACAGTAGTTATCTTGTAGTGAATGCAAACAAAGTTATGAAGTCTACAAATTAAAGATGAATATCCTGTTCTCTGACTAATGCAATGTACAGTATTCTATACTTCTGTATCAAAATTTCATCTATTTTAATATACAGTAATTACACCAGATAGGATTTCTGTCTCAGCAGATGATAAATGTCTTACTGCCAAACAATATGGCACCTCATGTGGTCCTTGCCATTGTACAAAGTGCAAAAGGAAATGTGCTCCCCACAACTTTGAATGTGGGCAGGAGTGAGGAGGGGCTTTGTCTGGCCAAGTGGAACAAAAGGGGGTCATGGCTCCTTTAAAGGTCCTCACCCAATTGGGTTAAGAGGAGAGGGACAGGAACATCATCTGAGCCAGGGTCTGACAGAAAGTGGCTCAGCTAGGCCATAAGTCTATAGTCACCCAAGAAAGGGAAGGTATGTATATTTTGTTCCCACCGTATAGAATCCCCTTTCACCCAGAAGAGGGCATGGTGGGGAGCCGCGAAGCTGCCATGGATTGCTTGGTGCATGAATCAAGAAGTGGCTAAATCTACATGTGAATATGGAGTATCAGTAATTACCCATCAGAAAATACAGTAATGGACACCTGAGTTATTCAGGGATGACAGTATACATCTCTCTGACTTGGCAGCAGATGCACTTTTGGTTAACATTAGGGAGGGAATTAATTGCAGCCTAATTAAACCACATCCCTAGCATCTTGTCTGTCTTCCCATGCGGCTGGGGCAATAAACCTTTCCAACTACTTGGAGTTAGGAGATACAAAGTTCCACCCTTCTACAGGTTTTTTAATGGAGTGCAAAGCAATTCTATGGGATAAAGAAGTTATACCAATACAGTTTCCTCTGGATTTTGTGGCAACCAGAATTCAAATCAGTTCCAACCTGGATTAGTTTTAAAGATCACACTGTCACCACATGATATTAGCTTGTACAGTCTTACAGCTTTTGGGCTTGGAGACAGGAAAATTTAAGCGCAATTTTTTTTTGTAAATGAAAGAATAATTCATAATTCAGACTATTAAAACACAAAGGTGCAAGGAGAAGGGGTGAATTGTCAAAGCGGTCTCAACTGGCCTAGTATCAGAGGGGTAGCCGTGTTAGTCTGGATCTGTAAAAGCAGCAGAGAATCCTGTGGCACCTTATAGACTAACAGACGTTTTGGAGCGTGAGCTTTCGTGGGTGAATACCCACTTCGTCAGACGCAGGTAGTGGAAATTTCCAGGGGCAGGTATATATATGCTAGCAAGCAAGCTAGAGATAACGAGGTTAGTTCAGTCAGGGAGGGTGAGGCCCTGTTCTAGCAGTAGAGATGTGAAAACCAAGGGAGGAGAAACTGGTTCTGTAATTGGCAAGCCATTCACAGTCTTTGTTTAGTCCAGAGCTGATGGTGTCAAATTTGCAAATGAACTGAAGCTCAGCAGTTTCTCTTTGCAGTCTGGTCCTGAAGTTTTTTTGCTGCAGGATAGCCACCTTAAGGTCTGCTATAGTGTGGCCAGGGAGGTTGAAGTGCTCTCCTACAGGTTTTTGTATATTGCCCTTCCTGATATCTGATTTGTGTCCATTTATCCTTTTCCGTAGTGACTGTCCAGTTTGGCCGATGTACATAGCAGAGGGGCATTGCTGGCATATGATGGCGTATATTACATTGGTGGACGTGCAGGTGAATGAACCAGTGATGGTATGGCTGATCTGGTTAGGTCCTGTGATGGTGTCGCTGGTGTAGATATGTGGGCAGAGTTGGCATCGAGGTTTGTTGCATGGATTGGTTCCTGAGCTAGAGTTACTATGGTACGGTGTGCAGTTGCTGGTGAGAATACGTTTCAGGTTGGCAGGTTGTCTGTGGGCAAGGATTGGCCTGCCACCCAAGACCTGTGAAAGTGTGGGATCATTGTCCAGGATGGGTTGTAGATCCCTGATGATGCGTTGGAGGGGTTTTAGCTGGGGGCTGTATGTGATGGCCAGTGGAGTCCTGTTGGTTTCTTTCTTGGGTTTGTCTTGCAGTAGGAGGCTTCTGGGTACACGTCTGGCTCTGTTGATCTGTTTCCTAATTTCCTCGTGCGGGTATTGTAGTTTTGAGAATGCTTGGTGGAGATTTTGTAGGTGTTGGTCTCTGTCTGAGGGGTTAGAGCAGATGCGGTTGTACCTCAGTGCTTGGCTGTAGACAATGGATCGTGTGATGTGCCCGGGATGGAAGCTGGAGGCATGAAGGTAGGCATAGCGGTCGGTAGGTTTTCGATATAGGGTGGTGTTAATGTGACCATCACTTATTTGCACCGTGGTGTCTAGAAAGTGGACCTCCTGTGTAGATTGGTCCAGGCTGAGGTTGATGGTGGGGTGGAAGTTGTTGAAATTAAAAATCTTTGTAGTTTTACACACACAATCACTTTCATATACAAGTAGCAAAATTTCTGCATACAACAAATATTATATCCATGTATGCAAAACAGATATCTACTACCCAATTAAAATGCACACATTCCAACTGCATGCATAGTTCTGTGGCTTCTTTGGGCCAATGATTTCATATATGTACCTTTAATAGTAGCCTACAAGCATAAAAAGATGGACAGGGGTGAATAAAGAAAAAAGTAAAATAACTTTTTAAATCACAAAATACACTGCAGAAGAGTTACAAGCTAAATAGAAAAAAAAAATGAGAGAAAAGAATTGTTAAGTAACTGCCCAAGGTCACACAGTATGTTAGTGGTAGAACTGGGAATTAGAACCCAGATCTCAAGTCCCCGTCAAGCATCTTAGCCACAAGCTCATCCTTTCTCTCTATATGCTCTAAAGTGCTAATCATGGAGTGAGAAGGGTCTTAGATTGAAATAAAAAAAAACTGATATGTCTTCTGTGATGGATCCTTGAATTAGATGGTCTCTATTTAAGTGTGGTCTTCAGCGGGAGTTTTGCCTGCGTAAGGACTAAGTAAAAGCTGAGTAAGGACATGAGGCTGTGGCCAAAAGACTACATGAAAGTCAGACTAATCAGTGTATGTTTCTCATTTACATAAAAAGTACAATGGCAATTCAATCTGCTGATTTTGTGGGAAAATATAGTTTGAAATATGTCACTTCATACACACTCATGGAAATGTGCATCTCAGATTAAGTGCTCTTGTTGGTAACAAATTTTGTATCATCCTAACACAATAGTCCATCCACTCCACTATCTAGTCTCTGGTAGTGTTCAGATCAGATAATTCACGGCAAAATGAAAACTCGCTATCTTGCAATTTGCCAGTTTTAGCTGACAGGAAGCATGTAGAATGATTAGAGCATGAAACCAGAATGCAAACTCCCACGTTCGCTCTGTGTAAGCTCGAAAGCTTGTCTCTTTCACCAGCAGAAGTTGGTCCAACAAATGCTATTAACTCACCCGCCTTGTCTCTCTAATATCCTGGGACCAACATGCTGACAACATCACTGCAAACAGGTTTAGACATATCTTTTTTAAAGCCAGGCAGCCAAAACTAGATAAAATCTACAGGATGTTGTCATGCCATTGATTCCTCTACGACCGTTATAAAAGAAAAGCATTGAGTCACAAGGAAAAGTAGAATTCTTGATCCCAATTCTAAAGGAAATAATGGAAGCCTTTTTAGGCAAATCTCACTAACTTGCTAATACTGAAGGGGTTGAGATTTGAGGAGTAATTTCCTAAAAATCCCCTCTATCAAAAAACACCAATAATTCTCTATTTTTCTTTCAAAATGAACCTCAGAAATGGACTGCGCTGAATGACAAGAAAACCAACTAAAATTAGTAACAGCATACTCATTGCCTAGAGCAGTATAAAACTGATGGGTGATGTGATGATGACAGACAAATCCTTATTCCCATTCTAAATTCTGTCTGCTTAATAAATAAGTAATGTCATCAATATCATTTCAGCATTATATTCAGCTTCTGTAGCAGCCGCAGTATTGCTACATCTCCCCATTGCCTTTGCTCCTTCGCTCTGTGACACTACTCAGATTTAGTTTGGGCTTATTTAGGACAGGTAATACTGTAGTCCAGTGTTTCCCAAACTTTGGGCATTGCTTGTGCAGGGAAAGCTGCTGGCTGGTTTGTTTACCTGCCCCGTCTGCAAGTCCAGCCGATCGCAGCTCCCACTGGCCACAGTTCACTGCTCCAGGCCAATGGGAGCTGCTGGAAGCGGTGCGGGCCGAGGGACATACTGGCCGCCACTTCCCGTAGCTCCCATTGGCCTGGAGCAGCGAACCAGTGGGAGTCACCATCAGCCAGACCTGCAGGACGGGGAAGGTAAACAAACCGGCCTGGCCCTCCAGGGACTTTCCCTACACAAGTGGCATCCCTAGTTTTGGAAACACTGCTGTAGCCAATAAACTTGTGCCATTCAGGCTCAAAATCCAAATATAATCACTGGGGGTCAAACTACATTTTAAGGACATAATAGAAGCAAATGCTACAGTACTTTTGCCACTAACAACGTCTCCAATATTGACTCCTGACTCTGCCTCTTGTTCTTTTACACCAGAAACTTTGAAGTTGTCAGTGAGAAGGGTACTTTCTGGTTCAGCATCCCTCTTTCTTAGAATCATAGCACCATAGGGCTAGAAGGGACAGCAAGGGTCATCTAGTCTACCCCCCTGCCAGTTTTAGATTTATATTTGTTGTGTCTAAACCAGGGCAGGCAAACTTAGGGCTTGGATCTGACCCATGGGATTGCCACCCCCATGCACTGTGGGCCCCCTGCCACTCCCGGAAGCAGCTGGCACCATGTCCCTGCAGCCTCTGGGGGGCAGAAGGTTCCGTGTGCTGCCCTCACCTGCAGGCACCACCTCCTGCAGCTCCCATTGGCCAGGAACAGGGAACCCTGACCAATGGGAGCTTCAGGGGAGGTACCTGCAGCAGACGGCAGTGTGCAGAGCCCTCTACCCCCCTTCTCCCAGGGGCTGCAGGACATAGTGCCGGAGTAGGGTGGGGCTAGGGCAGGCAGGGAGCCTGAAATTCACCCCAGAACAAAGGATAGGAGCTATGGCCAAGATTTTCAGAAGAAACTAATGATTTTGGAGGGCTCAGGTTTGGGTGCCCTACTGAAGACACCTGAAAGGGGCCTGATTCATGCTCGGCACTTGGGGGTACAATAATTCATATTGCAAGATAACTAGAACTTCTTGCGTAGCTCACAACATTCACAAACAAAGGCAAGGGGTGTTTAAAAAGCCCATAGCGATATAAGCTTTATTGTAAAGATATGAGGGTCCTCAACTACAGGTGATCACTCAAAAAGAGAAAGTCATACCTTTATACAGAGTAGTCACATTATCATCCAAGATACTGTAGCTAGTTATTTAACTCATATTTGAACGTAAGTACACTATGGTATAAAGTTAGATCAGCTTATAGGCAAATTTAAAAAAAAGACGTAAATGACGTGATGTTCAGACAATTAGGCCCACACTGCTCTCTCAATATTTCTAAATTGTCATTTTTAATTTGGAGTTGGGACAGGAGAGCAACCAGTGAAAGATGTGATGGTGAAATTGTGCCAATAATTGGGAGCACAATTGGGTAAAAAGGGCTTGCCAAGAATTGAGAGGATGCTAAAAAAAAAAATCCATGGGAATTTTCTTCCATTGAGTGTCTCCCATAGGAGGGAATGACCCAGTCTTTTCCCCATCCTACACTACAGGAGAAAGGGAACTACCTGACTCTGTAGAATTCTCCAGTAGTTAGTCAAAGACGGCATCTCAAACTGAGAATTTTAGGCATAGTACAGAGCAGGAGGCATTAACGACTCTCTGTGGGCACTTCACCACTTTGAATGGGTGTGTGATATGTCAATCAGTATGCATATTTTCTCTGGTTTTACCTAGGCGGGAATACAGGTTGCCTGCACATGCCAGCCATGGTGGTACTTTACTACTCGGTTGGACATGAAATCTCAAAGATTGTAACTATTTTTGGCCAAGCGCAAAAATGAATTGCAATTATTTGGCATGTATGGTGGCTATATAAATACCTAATAAATCTAAGGTGCAGTTCAAAAGATGTCTTTGTCTGATGCTGAAATAAAAGGATCTCTCCTGTCTTTGTGCAGTATTTTATTGCAATGTATGGTTACCCCTCCATCACTGAACCCTTAATAGGGAAGGAGATCTATTGTCAAATTAAGTAGACCCACATGCGTGCAGTATAAATCCATATAATGAAAGGAGCCATGCATGGGAGAGTGAATGGCTGCTTTAAAGAAGAGATAGAGAATATGAAAAAAAAAAACAGAGCTGCTGAGCTGGAAAGGTAAGAATCTCTGTACTAGCTTTTAGGAACTAGCATCCTTAGTCCTGTGAGCTTCTGAATCTGGGTTGCAAAACTCTATTGCTTAGGTTTGGCAGTTTTAGTTTGCAAGTCTTCACACCTTTTCAGATGAACCTGAATATTCTGTCAGGTGTCCACCATTATCATCCTGGGGGGAAATTCAGGTCAGGTGCAAGGTATGGCCAGTGATCTAGTGCAGTGAGAGGGACTCTGGGCTGAAACACTGCATGGGACGGCTACAATCCACATTCACTCCTCCTGTACACAGTCTGAATGGACCACTTTTCTAGTTATGCCTGAGGACTCACATAGTCTCTCCACCTCCAATGTTTCCCACTCTCTCTCCCTCTCTTGAGCAAAGGCCTTATATGCAGGATTTGATCCGTGTCTAAGATTTGACCCTCTACACACGATGCTAATTTTTCCAGACTGCCTTTTGTCATCAACTACTGCTGAAAATTACCCTGCTACGTCTGAATGGCAGAACATCATTAAGAGGATACATTTTTTACCAGTCAAACTGAAAATTCACAATGAGGATGAGCTTGTAATTACACACATGTCAGAACAGGGAGCATGATAGTCTGCTTAGATTTTCTTGAACATTTCTTTTGAAGACTTTTTGGGGAGGGAAGGAAGAGCTTCCTGTAAATCAACTTTGGCATGAAACTTTTGTAAATGGTGCCCAACATCCATCACATTCTTTGTTCAATGTTTTTCCTACACATAAAGAGCTGACAACCTGCTACTCTATGATTGATGTACTTATTTCTTCTAAACTATCACTAACCAAGCATATCATTTTTATACAGTACATGTATATTCCATTTCCTATGGTTTTGACTGTTAAGCAGGCTCGGTCGTGGAAAAAATGTTTATATACTGTTAGGAGGATCTGACTTAAAGCCTTGAAAAACTTTTCATTCCAGTTTTCTTTGTTTTTAAGGGCAGTGAAAGAAACAGAAGACTAGACACTCCCAGTGATGCAGGATGACACTCTTAAAAATGCATATCAATATACGTTAAAAGTTCTATTTCCAGTGGATCCAGCCAGCAGCTACTTCAGACTTTACACAGTGTTAATGGGAATATTATAATTCATATATTCTCACATTATAAGAGAATGACATTTCAGGTTTGCAGGCTCTCCTGACAAGGTATAACATATTTATCTGGGTTTTTATACCATGCTCTTATCAACGTAGGATCTGAACTACTATTGACGTAATTAAAATTCATGTATTCATACAGTGCTTAGGAGTCTTCCAGTCACATTATATTGAGCATCACATTGCTCCTCTACATAGATGTTTGAAAGAACATATACATTTTAAAAAAATTTAAAATCCCATTGACTTAGCATCAGGGCTCGGGCACTTTCGGACCTGACATGATTGTAATGGATCTGTTGCAATTCATATGTTTTTATGATATACGAGGCATTTGAGCTGACATTGAATCAGGTCAGTGGGTCCATTGGACAGGAGGCAACGTCAATGGAACAGTTATGTGTTACTGATGTCAGTTGCAGAATAGATAAAAACATTATCAGAATAGCTTTTGTCTCTATTTAAGGGGTTTTTTTTCTTAAAAGGCAAACAGCACCAGCCCATAGTAACCACTAAGTGACTGCAAAGTTTCAGTTTTTCAAACAAGCCATTTTGAGTTCCAGCAAATCGAGGAAGTGACTGAAACCATCTCTGTGCAAATATTTTCACGAGAAAGGGATTAAACAGGAATATGTTGTGCCTGTAAAAATTATATGACCACACATAGTCCTGCAAATCTTTATGCACATGAGTAACTTTACTCACATAGGCTAACGTTTTTGCTGATGCCCAACATAACTCATGTGTACTGTCACATTGAATGTTATGGCCTTGATTCCACTGCTGCTTCATGCTGCTCTGGCAATGTAAAGGGGCTTTCCAAAGTGAGCAGAAACCATGTTAAAGCTCCTTTATCATGCCTGCCACCTGTGGTATAAAATGGCCTGACTGCAAACAAGACTCAGTTACACTGAGACTACAGCCATGCTTACAGTAAAGAGCATATATAATTGTTTGCAAGCTCTGAATCATAGGCAGTCCATTGAATAAAATGGGAAAACCCCTGTGAGTAAAGTTACTTGCGTGATTTATTCTTTTATCTGGGTGACATTCACCCCTATATCAGCTGTCAGAGTTAGGACTGCATATGACTTAAGTCCCACTTCAGCTCTGTGCCCATGAGCCAGCAAAGCACCTAAAGCATGTTTAACTTTAGGTGAGTAATGCCATTGATTTCAATGGAACTATTTGTGCTCATAGTTAAGCACTTAAATGCTTTTCTTCCTCAGGATCTAGATGCATAAATCCTGCTCTGGTATAAGACAGTTGTGCACATGAAGGGATAGGCATGCATGCATTTACCCAATTTTCATATTCAGATTTACTTTTTTATGTGTTATAGAGATGTGTGTAGCTTTTACAGGCTCCTCTGTGATCTACGTCCCTGCACTTGCCCCCAAAGGAGAAGAAAATATGAAGACTGGTTAAAAAAAAAGATGACGATCTCCATGAAATGCAGGGACCAAGACTGCTGTGGCCCCTTTATATAAGGCTAAAGAACATGCACTTAGAAATGGGAATGGCTATTTGCCTAGCTCTGCCCTATTGTACAGATTTTTCCTCTTACCATGATATTGACAGAACACAACATGCCAGTTCACTGGGCTCAGGAAAAGTGTAGCAACCATAACTGTTAACCATTTGAGCACCTACCAGCAAGCCCACAAATGTCACATGCTGAAGCATCAGGAATGTGGAAAGTGAGGAGACAGTCTTATTACTGGTTTAACAGATAATCTGATTGATGTTTTGTTTGCTTTAGTGATAATTCCCCTTTATTTCCCTTGCTCCTGTCCCCTCCACATTATCTTTTCCTCCTTGGGGCCCTGTTTTGAACTAGGAATGCTTATTGGGTCATTAAATCCTTAATATTGTATACTGACAGTGCTCTCAAAGATAGGGTGCCACGTTATCTTGAGAACTGAAGGCCCAGTAAAAATAAATATCACTAACTGAGGATTCTCTGTTCCTAACACCAGGGAGCAGATAACACCATGAACAAGGTCAATAGCACCCCCCCAGAAGTACTCAGCCTCTCACACACAAGCTACAAAGTGGACTGAGGATTACAAAGCATTATGAGCTATGATTTCATTTAATCAATAGCTTATGAATCTCAAACTATAGTTGTTACATCTTGAACAAATATCAGCTAATATCAATTTTTTTTAAACTTCCTGCTACTGCAGATTTAAAATAAAAATCACCAAAAATCATTTGTATTTGATGGCTTACGTGAAACGAGTTTGTGGTCTCAGACCCATTCATAGTGGGCAAAGTGACTGCTTCTCACCACCTTTGGTGGCAGCCTCAGTAGAAAGGCTAACACGTAAGGCCCTGATTGTGCAAAAAACCCTGAAGCATGCAGTAGTCCCAATGAAGTTAGTCAATGGGACTACAATAGACAACTCATTTGCATGTGTGCATTGCTGGGGTCTAAGTGAGCATTGAAACTGAATTATTCTCTGCCTTTCCCTACTCCCAGACCTAAAGAAGAGCTCTGTGTGGCTCGAAAGTTTCTCTCTCTCACCGACAGAAGTTGGTCCAATAAAATGTACTACCTCACCCACCGTATCTCTAATATTCTGGGATCTACATGGCTATAACTACACCGCACATCTCCCTCCTGCAGGTAGTCTCTCCAGAATAGCATTGAGGCAGAAGAGCGTAGGCAGACTCATACTCTGAGTCTGGGCTGTGGCTGCTAAAGATGACTATCCTATATATAGAAGGCAGTTTGTAGTGTTGTTGTGGCCATGTTAGTCCCAAGATATGAAACAAGAATATAGAGGGCTATCAGTTCAGCTCCTTTCATAAGTACCACATTCCATAGTCTTATAGTGTACCTGCCATGAACATATTCCACTTTAGTGATAAAGATTGAAACCTAATTGTTCCCTCCACTACCTTGCCTTCCCTGAGTTTTTAAATACTTTGCTGATAGTACGTGGCTGCAATAGTTTCCCTAAAGAAATTCCTCTCAATCGCTCTGCTCATCATTTTTCCCTCTTCACAAACTACACAGTCTAGTATCATAAAACAGATAACTGAACATTTTTGCCACCAGGTTCTTCATTTTTTAAAAAAAACATTCCCCCTCGCACTCTTTGAAGTAAGGAGAAAAGCCCGTGAGGTCTCTATCCTTATCTCCCCAAGAGAAAACAAAGAGAGTTAAAGGAAAATGTCTTCTGCAGAGAATGCCTTTTCCATGCTTCTCTCCCTACTGTGTGCCAAATAATGGCATCTGTTCCTGCTGTTCTTTTGTTCCCTCATTCAGTGTGTCTTCAATTTCCTGTGAAAATTTGTGGTTCTTTAAACCAAAGGTCAGATATAACATTAAGTTTAGTTTGGAGGATTTGGACTTGTTTCTATTAGAAATATTTTTTCCAGACCTCCTTTTAAAATTCACAAAAGGCTTTAATTTTCTTTTGTACTGTGCGTGCATCACATTCTATGGTACACTTCACTGGGATTCTGGTTAGTAGTTTGGGAGAGAACTACTTGTGCATTGATAAGCATTAAAGGATTTACATTCCCTCATCCACTGATGAAGTTCACTGTGCAGTCAGCAGCACAAGCTCCCACACACTATCATAAGCATGGAGAAGGTACCTTCACCGGGGCTAAGAGGGAATTCAGGATGCATGTGAATCCAGCTAGGCTTCTTCTAAGGACAGGTTTTTTAATAGTAAATAGCCAAATTTCTACTGAATTATGTATGATGGTTTTGTCCAAGAGAAGCTGAACTTAGATCACGAGATTAATTTTTCTTAGTCCTTCAAGTTGGACTCAAACTGTGATCCCCAAGCTAAAATGTCAAGGCTCTGTCCAGTAAGCTATTCAGCCCATCTGTTTGCTGGCTTTATACACTTTATAAGAGACAGTCTGAAATGGTTCAACTGTTGATATATTGCGTGCAATTTAGGCCCTCCTTTACTCAGTATTTTCCCAAAATTGTAATAAAAAATGAATATTTGTCAGTTGAAAGGATGAATTGAGAGGGTGGCAACAGAGAGGCAGAGACAGAGAATTAAAGGCAAATAAATCACTTTGTTAGAAAGCTGAGAATTGCCAAGTCCTTCACTGATTTTTTTCTAACATTAAAAAAAAATTACCAGTGTATGTTGCTGCATATTTACTTCAGTGCTAATAAAATATGTTAGACAATGAGGCCTAATGGGCAGAGCCCTGGACTGGGACCCAGGAGACCTGGCTTCTATTCCCAGCTCTGTTTCCAGATTGCTGGATGATGTTGGGCAGATCATGTTATCTCCCTGTACCTCAGTTTCCCAATCAATAAAGTGGGGATAATGATGCTCACCTCCTTTTTAAAGTACTTTGAGATCTATGGATGAAAACAGTTAAGAGCTAGGTATTGTTATTATTCCACATAAAAGGTGACTTTTAATAAACATGTTTATAAAAATTGTGGCAAAAAGAATTTCTTAAAAGATACTGAAGTTTAATGAAAGTCAGAATAAGTTTTTACAAGGAATAGTACATAAATGATTCCTTCTCCACTGCTGTGGGCTTGGCTCTGAGTAATACCTGGCCTTGATTCCCAGGGATTGACTCCAAACTGCACGCCTTGACTCCTTAATTCAGACACCCTATGGATCTGGAATATTCTCTCTTGTTTGGCTAAGAGACAGATACTATTTTTGGTTTGAAGGCTAGTCTTAAGGCATTTGTTCTCAGTTGCATGCACAGTTCAATGGGATTTTAAGGTGTATTTGTTAGGGATTGTAAAGCACCTTAGGATACATTGTATGAAATGGCCAATATAAGAGCGATGTGTATTGTGTTACTGCACATCACATTATACAATACGCCTCAATTCACTATTGGGAACCCAATATATCACACAAATCTGACCTGTTTTATGAACAATTGTAGACACCTTTGAATTATCTCAATAACGTTTAATGATTTTCACAAAGTTCTCAAACAGCAGCTGATTGTCTCAGTTCTTTCAGTTGCTATCAAAAACTCAAATTCTGTTGGATAATTGAAACATTCTCCCCCACTACAGAAATAAAAAGTGTAAGAAGAATGCTCACATCTTTCTTTTGTAACATAAACAGAGACTGTATGAACACTACCTGTAAGGTGTATTGAATTTTTAATCAGCTATATATTTATGGTAAAGAGTAACAAATTACTTATTGCACACAAAAGCTTATGGCATACGATTATCCTTAATTAATGGGTAAGTGCAAGGCTTTATTATTCAATGAAACTGATTTATTATCTTAATTCTCAGATGTTCTGCTTCATGTTCCCATTGATACCATTGTTTGCACCATGGTAACCGGCAACCACCATATGTATGTGATCTCTTTAATGACCTTTACCTAATTAGATTTTATTGTTATCTTAAAGCTAAAGCATAAACTGTGCAAATAGTGCAGTGGTAGTTTCCGATACCTATTAATAAGGGATAGGCCACTATACTGTACTGTGTTGTTTCTGTAATAAGCAAAGCATACTTTTTGTGTTATTATAACTCTATTTTTTCCTCAATGCTTTTGTATCTCTCCCTGTTCTTCCTCCCTCTGTGTGACTGTACACTTGCCTACCTGTCCCTTGTCTCTTCTATTAGGCACAGCTAGTTAACTGAAAGAAAGTGAAAAGAGCTGAAAGCTAGTGGGTGTCGGAGCTGCCTAGTCGAGAGATCCCCAGCTAATTGCTAGTCCTAACGGGCACAATTAGCTGCTACAAGCCCTTTGAGATGGCCCTGGGCTTCTCTCAGGTAACAGCCATCACTAGATAAAGGCTGAAATATGCTCCATTTAGAGAGACACTTGCAGACAGGGATGTCACAGGCTGCCAATTATGTTCTGCCTGTACACAGTCACTTCCAAGAAAAGGCAAGACACACACACCTGGAGTTAAAGGGACAAGAGGTGTACTATTTTGAACTACACATGTACAGGGCTTGTAATGATATAACCCTTTCAAATTTGGCTGTGTCAATTTTTCAATGATCAGTTTTTCATCAATATCAGTCATTGCTTTTAAAGTTTAGTACCAGGAAACTCTGTGGGAGATTGGTGCATATTATGCATGCTGTACTTGATGTTGCTTTAAGTAAAGTTCAGCCATAACCACACAGACGAAGACATAATCAGCCTATTCTCAACAAGCATAAATACACCTGTGATATATGTATTGCTCTAAATGTAATCCTTCTGCCATGTGTTGGTGGCAGCAAAAACAGTCAAATATCTTGGGGTACCTTTCCCAGAAATCTGGGAAAAACTAAATACCTTCCCTGGGCTGCCTTGACAAGCAATACTTCCCCTCTCACAAGGAAAAGTTTAAGGAACACAGCATTATTTTGGGAAAACATAACAATCACATACATCAACAATATGTTTTTACAAAATAATAAGCAAAATACCTCCTGTCTCTGTATCTTTGGGAATAGTCCTTTGCCTCAGTTTCCCCACCTGCCGACATGAACATCCGGTGGACAAATGTCCCTTTTCCATGCTGCATTCCCTTCTCCCCTTTCTGTGCACCCCACTCACAGTTAGCAGTCAGTGGACAGTGAAGTCCTGAGCCCAGGAGTGCACATGGGCAGGTCCATCTCCAGCTCCTAGGGGGAAGTACTTCCTGGCTTTTTTTGTAGAAAGACATCTTTCCACTGCCTCATCTCTCACTGCCCCAGTATCTCCACACATCGCCTTTATACACAATACTGAGTCTGGGTCCTCAGGCTTCCAACCCAGCATTAAGGGTGTTGGCTAGGGGACCTTACCATTACTTCTACAACCCAGATCCAGGTCCTTACCAGAATTCACTCAGCACTAATATTAGAATACAGAGGGGGTTAAATAGCTTATACAACCCTTGGGCAGAGTGCTTAATGCCAAGGATTCCCAGCCTAACCACAAGATCCTAGAATCATAGGACTGGAAGGAACCTCAAGATGTCATCTAGTCCAGTCCCCTGCACTCATGGCAGGACTAAGAAATATCATTCTAGATCATCCCTGACAGGTGTTCTAATCTGCTCTCAAAAATTTCCAAATAGAGATTCCACAACCCTCCTGGGCAATTTATTCCAGTGCTTAACCACCCTGACAGCTAGGATTTTTTTCCTAATGTCCAACATAAACCTCTCTTGCTGCAATTTAAGCCCATTGCTTCTTGTCTTATTCTCAGAGGTTAAGAAGAACATTTTTTGTCTCTCCTCCTTGTAATAACCTTTTACATACTTGAAACCTGTTATGTCCCCACTCAGTCTTCTCCTTTCCAGACTAAACAAACCCATTTTTTTCAATCTTCCCTCATAGGGTCATGTTTTCTAGACCTTTCATCATTTTTGTTGCTCTTTTCTGGATTTTCTCCAATTTGTCCATATCTTTCTTGAAACGTGATGCCCAGAACTGGACACAATACTCCAGTTGAGGCCTAAACAGTGCGGAGTAGAACGGGAGAACTACTTCTCGTATCTTGCTTACAACATTCCTGCTAATATATCCCGGAATGATGTTTGCTTTTTTTTGCAACAGTGTTATACTGTTTACTCAGATTTAGCTATCACCCCCAGATCCCTTTCTGCAGCACTCCTTCCTAGGCAGTCATTTCCCATTTTGTATCTGTGCAACTGATTGTTCCTTCCTAAGTGGAGTACTCTGCATTTGTTCTCATTGAATTTCATCCAATTTACTTCAGACTATTTCTCCAGTTTGTCCAGATCATTTTGAATTAGAATCCTGTTCTCCAAAACAGTTGCAACAGCTCCCAGCATGGTATCCTCTACAAACTTTTTAAGTGTACTCTGTATGCCATTATTTAAATCATTGCTGAAGATATTGAACAGAACCACACCCAGAATTGATCCCTGTGGGATCCCACTCATTATGCCCTTCCAGCATGTCTGTGAACCGCTGATAACTTTCCAACCAGTTATGCACCCACCTTACAGTAGCTCCATCTAGGTTGCATTTCCCTAGTTTGTTTATGAGAAGATCATGCAAGACAGTAGCAAAAGCTTTACTAAAGTCAAGATATACTATGTCTACTGCTTCCCCTCATCCACAAGGCTTGTTACCCTGTCAAAGAAGGCTATCGGGTTAGTTTGACACAATTTGTTCTTGACAAATCCATGCTCTTACATATCACCTTATTATCTTCTAGATGTTTGCAAAATGATTGCTTAATTATTTCCTCCATTATCTTTCTGGGTACAGAAGATAGAAACCTTTCTCTCCTCCCTCCTAAGCATCCAGCTCCACTGCCCAAGCATGGAAAAGTAAGGTTTTGGTTACGACAACTCCGCACTTAGGGCATACTAAGCATAGTTTGTTGCCCTTTTGTCACACAGTAAAGATTATAATATTTCATTACTCCCTACATCCAAAATTGAAATTAGTTTTAACCAAAATGCCCAAAATATTCACACTGGGATGATGGGTAGCAAATAAGGCCACACTCATTCCATCTCTTTCTCCAGTTCACCATTAGCAGAAATCTCCTTCCCTAGAGCTTCAGAGTGCCATAGGCTTACATCAGTTTTGCAGAACAATTAGAAGGAAAAGGAACAATTTCAGGTGGACTCTCCAAAATACAGTGTGCATGGTAGCATCATGCAGAGCTGAAATGCATACATAGTTACACTAATAACTTCACATTTCAGGGATTTACAATGTCAACATAATAGTAACTAGTTGCAAGTCACAGCCAATATATTAACCAATTATTTCCCATTGGGAAGATCACGTTCAAGCCTACATTTTCACATTTGGGTGACCAAAGTTAGGCCCCTAAATCAGGATCATTTGCCTGATGTTCAGAAATTCTGAGCACCCATAATTCCTATTGCAGACGACTTCTGAAAACAAAGACATTCATTTTAGGTTCTTAAAAGGTTCAGTTGCCTAACTCAGACTCACACATTTAAAAATTATGGAAATCCTTGTTTGAAATCCTAAAGTGCCAATTTCTCTTTGTTTTTGTTTTTTTTTGTGGGACTGTACCACAAAGCTAACTTTACATTGGAAGAATGTTATACTGTCATTACTGTAATACATAAACAATAACAATAACACTGTAACAACGAAACATACTAGAACATAGTTAATATTAAAACTGAAATCAGGGGAATCCCTAGAGATAGCCAGCTGGGTACAAAATGAAGTACTATAAAATGACTCTATGACTGCAGAATACTTACTCCATATTCCTGCATTGCAATCGAAAGGAGGCACCAGGAAAAAAACAGCAAAGGAAACCACAACATTGTTTTAGTATCCCGGACTAAAACACCATAGGAACAATTAGAAAAACAGAAAAACCTTAGTAATTCACATCAGAAAAACCTTCCATTTCAACGTAAAATGATGAGCACACAGTTAATTTACTGCCAAGAACATCAAGAAAGAGAGAGAGGATGGAAACAGGATGATTCATAGTCTGGTAGCGGATAATTGTTTAAAACATCCTCATTTAAATGAGATGCCTTTTGGCTTAACTCTGGGTCAGATTGTGCCGTCCGGTTTTAAGCAGAAATCTTCACTGATACCAGTATAGTCCTGTGTTAGAATATGACATCACAAATTTGAAAAGTGTCACTTTCTTCAAAACAAAACAAAAAACCCAGAGAAGTTTGGAAACCCCATGACAAGAATTCTGGGTGCAGTACCTGTAGTTTTTAGTTTTGCTTACATCAGGAAATATATATATGTAAAAATAAAATAAAAAACTGTGTATTCCATTACATTTGGTGTATGGTGATGAGACATTCCTGGCCTCACAACAATGCTAATGTCACTGTTACCCTCAAAATTAATAGACAGGAGGGACACGATTTAATGTGGGATATTTAAGAAGTCTATGGAATATCTTTAGAAAAGGAGAGGAAAATAAGAGGATCAAATTCAGCAAGGGATTAAATAAATAGGTCCGCATCCCCAAAGCTCTTTTGTTTCTTTTTCTTTTTTTTGAACGATCCCAGAATACCTTATGTTGGATAAAGAGTTAGAGTAAAATCCTGACCCACTGAAGTCAATGAGTGTTTTGTCATTGACTTCAGTGGGGGCTTGAGATTTTATAAAGTTTTCAGTTATATTAATCTTGCCATGTACAAAAGCTGTGTCCTTTAGTCAAACCCTGTTACACATTTAGTAGTAGAAAGTTTTGCACCTGTGCTTCATTAATCTTGTCTCCTAGACCTTTCAATTGTTTTTTGAACGGTTTAAGGGGTCTTTGTTTCAGATCTAACATGTCTGATGAGAGCAGATCCATCTTTGATTTAATCAATCAAATTTAGAGATAGTAGGCTTTGGAAAGCTGAAAAAAAATGTTACTGATGAAGCTTTTTGAACTGACCCTGTTGTAATTTGTTCAGTGGTAGGTCTCCAGTTGTCTAACTGCTTCAAACGCAATAATGGAGAATTGAGAATGGAGTGAGAAAACTTGGGCTTGTGGCTAAGGCACTTGACTGGGATCAAGAAAATATGATTAATTTCCTAGCTCTGCCACATTCTTCTTGTGTAACCTTGGAAAAATCACTTCCTCTCTGTGCCTCTGTAAAGCAAGGATAAAGACATTTCCCTACCTCACAGAGGTGAATTCAGTAAAGGGTTTGAGACACTCATCCACTATGTTTACTGAGAATTAGAATTGGTAAATTTTTTTTTCAAAGTTTCAGTAAAAATTAGAGGGTAGAGGGCAACTTAGAGAGAGGCTGACATTTTTTGCAAAACTTTTAGATTATGGCAAAAAGATTTCACAAAAAATTCAGTCTTTTCATGAACTGTTTTCTGCCTTTTTTGTCCAGCTAAAAACTACTAAATAGCCTTTAGAAAGGATAAATAAAATCCCTTAACTCCAACTTAACTCAGGCTCAAACCCAGGCCAACAGGGAGAAAGACATATTTCACACACAGGAAACATACAAAAAGCCAGTCCAACAGCAGCAGCCAGGAACATACCTACACAAGAATAATCCATCCCCATCCATCCCCTCCAACTTTCAGTGTTATCACAAAGGCACCACAGTTCCATCAGCAGAACCTGTACATCTGATTTGTGTGCATTGGAATCATAGAACCACAAAATGCAGAGCTGGAAAGGATCACAAGGGGTCATCTAATCCAGCTCCCAGAGCTGAGGCAGGAAAAGATGGTTAGTCACCTTTGTAACTGTTATTCTTCGAAATGTGTTGCTCATATCCATTCCAGTCAGGTGTGTGCGTGCCGCGTGCATGTTCGTCGGAGAAACTTTTACCCTAGCAACACTCGGCGGGTCGGCTGGGCACCCCCTGGAGTGGCGCCGCTATGGCGCCGAATATATACCCCAGCCGACCCGGCCACCTTCAGTCCTCTTGCCGCGACTCCGACAGTGGGGAAGGAGGGTGGGTTGTGAATGGATATGAGCAACACACCCGAAGAAACACAGTTACAAAGGGAGTAACCGTCTTGTCTTCTTCGAGTGATTGCTCATATCCATTACCAGTCAGGTGATGCCCAAGCCTTACTAGGCGGAGGGACGAGTGAGATCAGACCAGCACCAAGCGCATTCATCCTAGATTGCTGGACCAGCGCATAGTGCGAGGTGAAGGTGTGACCGATACCAGTCGCAGCACAGCATATTCCTGGATGGCCACGTGCCGCCAGGAGGCGGCTGAGAAGCTGAAGCCTTGTAGAATCGCATAGAGGAACGAAGCCAGGTCATAGCACGTGCGGATGCATGCTGTCACCCAGGAGAATCCTCTGGAGGACACGGCAACCCTTCATCCGTTCCACGACCGCCACGAACAGCGGAGACTTCTGAAATGCTCGTCACTTTCAATATAAAAGCGAGCATCACGCACATCTAAGAGGTAGCTGCTGCTCCGTCGGAAAGTGGGGCTTCCGGAAAGAAACCGGGAGGAAGATGTCCGTTGGCATGGAAAAGCAGCACTACCCTTAGGGAGACCCGGATGAGTCGCCAGTTGCAACTTGTCCTTATGAAAGACAGTGTATGGGTCCCAGGCGCTTCTCAGCTGCAGAGACGTCTTCTGCCAGGTACAAAAAAACAAGTGTAGTGGCCATAAGGCGGTTTGCATTAGCTTTTCAGGACAAACGAGATCCCAGAGTAGACGGTGACGCGTGGGGGATAGAGCGCCTAGGCCTAAGAACACGACAGACCACTTGGTGAGAACATGGATGACCACCTCGCTCTGGATGGAAATGGATACAGCCGCGCTAAGGCACCTTGCACGAGCAGGACGTTCCAGGCCCTGCGGGCTGAAGGTACCAAGTAGTCTAGGACTGTGGAACGAGGCCTCCGAGGTGAGTAACGTTTCCTGTTCGTGCCCACCAAGAGGAAGCGTGCCACTTGGCCAAGAGTAGAGCCGTGGAATACTTCCTTACTGAGGAGTAAATGCTCACCGAGAGCGTGAGCAGAGTAACTCCACGTGTTTAGCCATGCAAGGAGCCAGTGGGGGGGGGGGGGGGGAGGGGGGGGGGCGCCGTGAGATTGGAGAGCTTCGCCAGGTCTGGGTGACGAAGCCTGCCTGGTCTTGCCTGCGATCAGGTCCAGAAGAGGGAAGGGAACTGGGATGGCCATGGACATGTCTAGCAGTGTTACCAGTGCTGTCAGGGCACGCAGCGGCAATTCAGGATTTATCGCTTTTCCCTGCGAAGCTCAACAGGATTAGCACCAAAATGTGGAGGAGAAGGCAAATTAGCAAGTGGTGCCCCCATGGCAGGAGGAATGCATCGTGATCGACCCCTGAGAGAGACCTGAAAGAACAGACTCCTGGCACCTCCTCTTCGAGCGGAAGTGAACAGATCTACTAGGAAACCCCACCTCTGGAAGATCGAATGATGACATCTGGTCTATTGACCATCGTACAGAGGAAGGACCGGCTCACCGGTCCGCCAGCGCATCCGGACCCCCGATAGAAAGGACCCACATTAGGTTCCACTTGGTGGGCATTACAGAAGTCCCAGATCGAATGGCCTCTTGTACACAGGGGAGAATCGAACGGGTCCCCCATTTGTTGTGATAGTACAGGGCGTGTGTTGTCCGATGAATACAGAGACACAATCGTGAAGATGTTGCTGGAACACACTGGCACGCGAGGCGGACTGCCCTCAACCCCGGATGTTTATGTGGAGCGTAGCTCCTGGGGTGACCAAAGGCCCTGGGTACAAGCGACCTAGATGCCCCCCAACCGAGGGATAGATCCGTAGTCAAGTCAAGTGATGCGCCGTGGGGAACACATCGCCTGCGCATACCGAGGGATGGATCAGCACCATCGAGGGAGTGAGGGGCCTCGGAGAACCTGTGAGCAGACGTCGAGAGGTCCTCCGGCGAAGACGAATGGAGCCACGTTTGAAAGGGCGCACTGGCCTGGCGTACTTGCGTGTACGGTAAGTACAGGCGGCCATATGCCCCAAGCCTAGGCAGGTGCGAGCCGAGGGATTGTGGGGAGGCCTGCAGACCCGCATACGAGATGATCGCTGGAAAGCCGGCTGGGAAGTAGTGCCCTCTTGAGTGAGTCCAGGGTGCTCCAATGAAGCCCAGCCTTTGTGTGGACCAATTGACTTCTCGGTGTGGAGCAGCCAACCTGGAGAATAGTCTGCAAATAGTGACTGCGTTGGACCTGAGACTGAGAGGTCCCTGATGAGCCAGTCGTCGAGATACGGGAAACACATGTTATCTGTGCCTGCGGAGGGTGCGGCGATGACGGCAAGCACTTCGTAAGACCCTTGGGGCCTGGAGAGGGCCGAGTAAGGGAGTAACTGGAACTGTAAGTGGTGGTTGATCTAAAGCGAAGTATCTCCTGGCGGTCGGAAGACGATGGCAATATGGAAGTAGGCCTGCCTTCATCGGGCGGCGTACCATCCCCAAGACAAAGGATGCGATAGATATCCCAGGAGAAAACCAGTGCGGAATTTCACTTGAGCCATCCACTTGTTGAGCCCTCCAGCAGTCTAAATAGGTTGAGTCCCCTGGACTGGGAATCAGAAGTAGCGGGAAAACCCCTTCCCCCTCTCTTCTAGCGTGACCTCCTCTAGGCTCTCGGCGAGGAAGACATGCACCCTCTTGTAACGAGATTGACTGCTCAGAGAGGTCCTGAAGAGGACCGGGATGGGGGACGGAGAGGGGGTGAAAGCAAATTGGAGGTGGGTAACCTTGGCTTCACCGAGCGCAGACCCAAAGGTCCAAGTCATGGGACCATCCAAGAGGAAGTAGAAAGGCCGCGTTAGGAGGGAGGAAAGGATCCTCTTAGACTGGTACCCGCTCCAGCGCACCTTCAAAAAGTTGGCCTTAGGCCCCTGGTGGTGCCTTGAGGCCCTTGGTTTGGCCCCCCTTGGGCTGCATTGGCGCTACGGCCACCGCCGCCGCCTCTACTGAGGTCTGTCGTCGACGCGAAAGTAACGGGCGCGAGTGGGTCGAAAGGTCTAGTGGGTCACTGGGTATCATGCCAACAACGATCACATAGATGACCATTAATCCTCAAGGCTCGCAAACCTGGATTCAGTCTATCCGAGAACTACCTTGCCCCAAAGGTAAGTCCGACAGAAACTGCAAGCGGGAGCAGTTTAAACCTGGAGAAGAATACGCCTCAGGTGATGCCTGAGCCAGCCTGCCGCCGAGTCAGCCGCTCCAGGAGGCCTTTTTGCCTTCTCAAGAACACGGTAAATTCCTGGCTGAGCCGGGTAGCATTGGTGAATGCTACCCACCTTGCCAGGATATCTATACCTGCTCAAGTAGGAGCCTGCTGGTTGGCCACTCAGAGCTGGAGGGCCCCCGCTGAGTATACTTTACGGCCTAGTAGGTCCATCCGCCTAGCCTCCTTGGACTGGGGCGGGTGCCTGTTGGCCATGGCGCTCCCTCTCATTGACCGACTGGACCACCAATGAAGAGGGGGGAGGATGTACATACAAGTACTCATACCTCCGAGAGGGTACCATGTACTTTCTCTCAATTCCCTTTGCCGTCGGTGGAATGGAGGCTGGAGACTGCCAGAGAGTGTCGGCAGTGGCCTGGATAGTTTTAATAAATGGCAGCGCCACTCGGGTGGCGGCATCCGCGGTCAGGATGCTCACTACAGGGTCCTCAACTTCCGGGACTTCCTCCACGGGGAGGTTGATATTGAGTGCCACCCTGCGAAGGAGGTCCTGATGCACCCTGAGGTCTATCGGTGGAGGTCCTGAAGATGAGGTCCCCGCCACAGCCTCGTCCGAGGAGGAGGAGGATGATACCCCAGAAATGAGAGGGTCCTGGATAGCCCCTTGCTCCTGGGGTGGTTCCTGCTCCAGCTGTCCCGGGAAATCAGGAGGATGGGCCGCGTGCTCTTCCGACTCCGCCGTGGGGGGGCGGGAAATGGTGGCCTCTGGTGCCCGATGTTCTGAGGCAGCAGAGCGGGTCTGGACTAGGGGAGCACCCTGGGCTTGATGGTATGCCCAGTGTGTCCAGAAGGACCACTGTTGAGGCCCTATGTCCTGAGGGAGTGTGTCCTGAAAGACTCCCGTGGGCACCTCCGTATCACGGTCCCGGTTGTAACAGCTGTCCACCTGGGAGGATACAGACATCTGCCTGGACGGCCATGGGGGAGCAGAAAACTCTGGAGCTGCGGTGCCAACGGATCTCGCACCCTGGGACCGTGGGGAGCGGTGCCGGTACGCAGAGTGGTACCGAGAGCGAGACCGGGACCTGCGACCGGGCCGGTGCCGGGAGGTCGACCGTGATCTCGAGTCTCTACAGCGTGATCTGCTCCGGGAGGAACGGTGCCTGGGTCGGTGCTGGGAGCTGGAGCGGTACCGGGAGTAGCGAGATGAGACGCGAGATATCGTCGGTGCCGTGAGGCTGATCGATGCCGGGAGCTCGACCGGTGCCGTGGAGAGGATCGGTGCCGGGACTGGGAGCGGTGCCGAGAGTAGGAACGATGTCCCGACCTGGAGCGTCTGCGGGATCGTGACTGAGAGCGGTGCCGTTCCGCTACACTGACAGACGACGGTCTAGTCAGGGCCGGCTTGCCCATGGAAAGTGGTACCTGCACTGGCGGTGCCGGGGGTAGGGGCGGTGCCGACTCGGTCATGGAGATCAAGTCTTTCACCACAGAGAACGTCTCCGGACTAGATGGCAAAGTGAGCTCTACCACAGCAGGTGCCGGGGAGCTGTCAGGCACCGGACTCGACGGCCGTCGCAGGGCTGGAGTCGACGGTGCCGGTTTAGGCGGTGCCGCAGCAGGTGTTGGTGCCGGGCTTTCCGACCGAGGCGCAGTCTCTGGCTGCGATGCGGGCGTTGTCGAGCCTGTCTGAGCCTTCGCCGTCTTCGACCTCGGGGAGAGGGAGCGGCGCGGGGTCGATTTTGGTGCCAGCTGTGGTCGGTGCCAGGAGTCCTTAGGTGTACCGGCGGTGCCCGGTGCCGTAGGGATGCCTTTGCTCACCGGCTGGCTCGAGCTCGATGCCGAAGGCGAAGGCGTTAGTGCCGCTTCCATGAGGAGCTGCCTTAACCTAATGTCCCGCTCCTTCTTAGTTCTAGGCTTAAAAGCCTTGCAAACTGAGCACTTAGAAGATAAGTACGATTCCCCGAGGCACTTCAAACAGGAGTCGTGGGGATCTCCTGTTGGCATTGGCCTGTGACGGGCCGAGCAGTGCTTGAAACCCGGTGAGCCAGGCATGAGCTCCGGCCCCGGGTGCAGGGACGGGGCTACTCCCCAAACCCCGCTAAAATTACTAACAAACTATGCTATAAATGAATCCAACTAACTATATATATAAGAACAATTAACAACAACTATGAATACAACAACTAGAGGAAGAAGAACTACGAGTAGCTAGGGAAAGGTGGAGGTCAGCTAAGCCGCACTCCACTGTTCCAACGACCGACACGGGCGGTAAGAAGGAACTGAAGGGTGGCCGGGTCGGCTGGGGTATATATTCGGCGCCATAGCGGCACCACTCCAGGGGGCGCCCAGCCGACCTGCAGAGTGTTGCTAGGGTAAAAGTTTCTCCAACGAATGTGCACGTGGCGCGCACACACCTGACTGGAATGGATATGAGCAATCACTCGAAGAAGAAGAAAGTAAACCTAGACCATCCCTGATAGGAGTTTATCCAAACTGTTCTTAAAACCGCCAAGGATGGGGATTCCACAACCTCCACTGGAAGCAAGTTCTTAAAGAGCCTTATAGTTAGAAAGTTTTTCCTAATATCTAATCTAAATCTCCCTTGCTGCAGATTAAGCCCAATCCTTGTGGACATGTAGAAAATTGATCACCATCCTCTTTATAACAGCCCTTAGTATATTTGAAGACTGTTATTAGGGCCTCACTCTTCTTTTTTCAAACGTTCAGTCTTTTAAACCTTTCCTCATAGGTCAGGTTTTCTAAACCTTCTATGATTTTTGGTGCTCTCCTCTGGACTCTCTCCAGTGTATCCACATCTTTGTGGCACCCAGAACTGGACACAGTACTCCGGCTGAGTCCTCACAAGTACGCAGTAGAATGGGACAATTACCTCTCGTGCCTTACATATGTCTGAGAATGTCATGTGAGACTGTATCAAAAATTGTATTAAAAATCAAGATACATCACATCTACAACGTCCCCAATCCATTCGGCCAGTAATCCTCTCAAAAGGACATTAGATTGGTTTGGCATGATTTGTTCTTTACAAACCTATGATGGCTATTACAACACTCTAATCCTCTAGGTCAGGGGTTCTCAAACTATGGGTTGGGACCCCAAAGTGGGTTACAACCCCATTTTAATGGGGTCGCCAAGATTGGTGTTAGACTTGCTGGGGCCCCAGGCTGAAACCAAAGCCCGAGCCCCACCACTTAGGGCTGAAGTGAAAGTACAAGGGCTTCAGCCTTGGGCAGGGAGGATAAGGTTATATGCCCCCTTCCCAGGGCAAAGGCCCTGGGGCAGCTTTGGTCCCCCTGCCCAGGGGAGTGGGTTTGGGTGGGTTCGGGCTTCGGAACCCTGTCCTGGGGTTGCGTAGTAATTTTTGTTGTCAGAAGGGGGTCACAGTGCAATGAAGTTTGAGAACCCCTGGTCTAGGTGCCTACAAATTGATTGCTTAATTATTTATTCCAGTATCTTTTCGGGTATTGAAGTTAGCCTAATCGGTCTATAATCCCTCAGTCCTCTTTGTTGCCCTTTTTACAGATAGTACCTATGTTTGCCATTCTCTAGTCCTCTAGGACCTCTTCTGTCCTTCATGAGTTCTCAGAGATAATCACTATTGGTTCCAATATTGCTTCAGCTAGTTCTTTAAGTACCCTCGGATGAATTTCATCAGGCCTTGATGACTTGAATACATGTAACTGATCTAAATATTCTTTAACCTGTTCTTTCCCTGTTTTGTGTTCCTTTCCCCTTGTAGTTAATATTAATTGTGTTAAGTATCTGGTCACAATTTACCTTTATAGTGAACACTGAAGCAAAATAGGCATCAAATATCTCAGCCTTCCTGATGTCACCTGTTATTCGCTCTCCTTCTCTGCATAGCAGAGGACCTACGCTTTCCTTCACCTTTCTCTTGTTTCTCTTGTATTTATAGAACCTCTTTTTATTGCTTTTTTATGTCCCCGGCTAACTCATATTGTGCTTTAGTCATTCTGATTTTGCCCCTACAGTGTTGTGCTACTACTTTGTACTTATCCTTTGCAATTTGTCCATATTTCCACTTTTTGTATGATTCCTTTTTGATTTTCATGTCATCAAAGAGTTTCTGCTGGAGTCATATTGGCCTCTGATTATTCTTTTCATCTTTTCCTCACATTAGGATAGTTGGCTATTGCACCTTTAATATTATGAGAAACTGCCAAGTCTCCTGATCTCCCTTTTCTCTTAGATTTTCTTCCCATGGGACCTTATCCACTAGTTCTCCAAGTTTGTTAAAGTCTTCTTTTTTAAAGTCCATTGTCCTTATTCTGTGGCTCTCACTCTGTCCTTTCCTTAGAATCATGAAATCTATCGCGTCATGGTCATTTTCACCCAAATTGCCTTCAGCCTTCAGATTCAAAACTAGTTCCTCCGTTAGTCAGAATCTAGTTTAAATAGATCCCTCCAAGTCTCAGTGATGCCAAGAAAGTAATAATTTAGCTTACGCACTCTAAGATGGTGAATAGAATCCCCCACTGTTTTCCCTCTTGTTGCAGCTATGACCTTACTGTAATTTTCCATTCTCCATCCCCCTCCCCAACAGCTAACCCTCTGTTTTTGTATTCCTATCTGTGAGATTTTGTCACCTGCCCCTGCATGGGATGTGGAATTCCCATCACTGGAGGTTTTTAAGAACAGGTTAGTGAAACATCTGTCAGGGATGGTCTTACCATACTTTGTCCCGCCTGAGTGCAGGGCTGACTAGATGACATCTCGAGGTCCTTTCCAGACCTATTTTTCTATGATTCTATGGGATTCCGTACTGTGGTTAAAACACAAGACTGCAAATGAGATTAGAATTCCTAATTTTGCCACAGGATTCCTATGTGACAGGCACAAGATACACTAAGGTCTCCTGTGAAGAGCTGTTCAGCACAAAATCTCCCATGTGAAATCAGTGGCAGTTGTGTCTACATATCCCCTCTGAAATCCAGACCCCAGACTTCTGTGCTTCAGTTTCTCCAACTTTATTACCTGACAGGAGTTGTGATACTTAATTCATAAGGGTCAACTTAAAAAAAATAAAAATAAAACAGCATCCTACAGTGTGGCCTCTAAGTGCATAGTGAGCTCCTAAACAAGCAGGCTAAAGTTCAAAGTGTGGAGTGCTCACCACACCTCCCCCCGATGACTACAGGCAGTGGTTGTGTGTAGCACACTTTGACAACCAGACTATTTATTTAGGAGACTAAATCAAGGCTCAGGAGCTTAAATTTTAGGCCTTGTTTCTGAATCTTGGCTTAATATTTTTTTTGGGAGCTTAGAGATCCTCAAGAAGTTCTACTGAAATGAAAGGTACAATTACGACATTATTATGCTTTGATAAATTCGTTAGTCTCTAAGGTGCCACAAGGACTCCTGTTCTTTTTGCTGATACAGAGTAACATGCTGCTAACCTACATTATTATGCTTTGTGAATAGAAAAAAAAATTACTTGCTCATGGAGGTATCACCTTCATGAAATCAAGATTGAGTTTGCTACCTTTGGGGCCTATGGGTGGCATTAAATCCTGTTGAGGAAAGATGCTCAGGTGGTAGTTTTCCTATATGGTTAGAGGGGAGAAAAAATGCTAGCGTTAGCAATATATGAATAAATTTAGTCTATACTTACCCTCATCTTTTTGCAATAATCAGATTGATCTTTCTTGCAATAGTTTCATGATTCGGATTCTAGATAAAGAGATCCTGAGAACTTGTAGGTACATAACGCATTACCTCTTTATCATGATCAGTACTTTTTTTCCAGTCAAGATGTTTTTTATTAACTTTTCTACAAAAAAATACATTCCATATTAAAGGTTACACATCTTTCAAACAGATCGAAGCCTATTATAATAACAATGCAAGGCAAACCAAGAGGTTACACCAGTAAACTAAAATGAACGAAAGCATGCTTTTACTATTAAAATGTGTCTGTTCACTTTGCTAGTTTTAGTTATGTCTTTCATATATTTTACACATCTGCAACCAAATTAATAACAAGATATTCTCCAGTATAAATTAAAAAACCCTTATGCTTACCTATTAATTAAGAATAATGGAATGCCATAAGCTTTTGTGTGCTGCTGGTACTGTAATTTGTTTCACTTCTCTGTAACAAATATATGGCTGATTAAAAATTCAGTATACCTTACATATATTAAATTCCTACTATACTGTGAATTGGCTCACTTTACTCATTCTAGTAGTTCCTCTGAATTCAACATAAGCAGGATTTGGCCTATGTATTTAAAAAGAAAAATATGAGCATTCATATTAGAGAGAGAGAGAGAGAGAGAGAGAGAGTGTGTGTGTGTAAGGGGCTGAGGATGTGGGGAAGTGTTTAAATTATCCAACAATTTGGCAGCCACTGGAAAACCTGAAAAATTCCAATACTGTTCAAAATCCTGATTGGCACATGCCCACTATTTTAACCCTAGTGGAGTTACCAGATACAGTCAGAGTAAACACAGTTATTATTTTAAAAAATTATCGTTTGTCCTTGTAAATTAAACAGTTCTATCAAGTCAACAAAAATGTTTAACAGTCCTAGTAGACCATCTGTACAGAGACCATTGATATATTACAGCCTTGAAGTTAAAGGTAAAATCTCAGACATTCCTGTAAATCTGGAGGAAATCATCTCTCCCACTACATATGGCACAAATTTCAACTTCTAATAGTTTAGGAAGAGTTTATGGCAGACCATCCATACATTCACAGTACTTAAATCTGATGACATACGGGCCTCATCCCGCAAACAGATCTGCACAAATCTCTATCCTTATTCCTTTGTGGAGCTCCACTGATGTCAGTGGAGTTCCACATGAGTCTAAGGGCCTGCGTGTACAGCTCTGTATTTACCAATTACTTAGTGCTGGTCTACATTACACAGTTAGGTCGAAGTAAGGCAGATTATGTCAACCCAACTCTGTCAGTGTACACACTAATGGCTTGCTCCTCCTGATGTAACTGTCCTACTTTGCCTTCATAATAACTCCACTTCCACCTCTTATGCCGTGTAGTTAGGATGACTGCTTACTTACATTGGCTGTTGGCTGTTTTTTTGCCAATTTAATGGCTCTAAATTGACAAGAAAGTCCTCCAGGTTCCCAGGCAGGCTGCTGCCCACTGCCCAGGCTCCCTGCTCCCGGCCAGGCTGCCCCTCCTTGCTCCCAGTTCCCATCTGGGCTGCTTCCCAGGACCCCCACTCCCCACTTGGAGCTGGGCTGCTCCCAGGGTCCCAGCTCCCTGCTCCACACCAGGACCCTGGGAGGCTGCTTGGCTCCAGACAGGGAGGCAAGATTCCAGGTGACTGCCCCGCTCCCAGTGGGGAGGTCAGAGCCCCAGAGATTGCTGTGCTCCCAGTGATTAGCAGGGAACCGAGAGCCTGGGGGTGAGCAGTTGGGCTCCCAGCGGGAGCAGGGAATGGAGAGCCGGGGGAGTGGGGGAACAGCCAGTATGTAGTGGGGAGCCCATGAGGCAGCTGGGCTCCCAGTGGGGAGCAGGGAATGGAGAGCTTGGGGGGGGGGAAATAGCTAGTAGGGAGTGGGGAGCCCAAGAGGCAGCTGGGCTCTTAGCAGCAGCGGCAGCTCTAGGCACCAGGGCACCAAGACATGGGGGGCACCTTGCCAGTCGCTGCGAGGGCAGTAGTCAGGCAGCCTTCGGCGGCTTGCCTGCGGGAGGTCCGCTGGTCCCGCAGATTTGGTGGCAATTCAGCAGTGGACCTCCTGAAGGCATGCCGCCGAATCTGTGAGACTGGGGACCTCCCCTAGGTGCGCTGCCGAAGGCAGCCTGCCTGCCTTGCTTGGGGCAGCAAAAAAGCTAGAGTCGCCCCTGCCCAGAGTGGAGCTGAGCGCCTGGGCTCTCAACTCCCCACACTGCCCCTCTTAGGTTGGCGGAAGTACTCCTGGAGAGGAAACGCACCACCCGTCGAAGAATGGTAGTGTGGATATGAACCACCACAGTAAATACTTAAGTTTTTAGTGTAAACATGCCCTTAGTGTAATATTCACCATGAACAGGGGGCCAGCACAAGGCCCACTTAAGTCTTCAGAATCATAGATTATTAGGGTTGCACTGTGGAAATGCAAATACTGTTTTTAGTGAAACTTCTGAAGATGTCCCATTACAATTTATTTAGGGCTTAAGTGGTATGTGGGCCTCATGCTGGCCCTCTTTACAGGGCTGAATTTCCCCCTTGGAAGGGAAATGGAGAGCAAGCTGATGAAATTTGCTGGTTACAATATTATTTTGGACTGTAAAAACTATGGAGGATTGTAATAAACTACAGCTCGTATAAAGGCATGACAATAGGGCAGCACGATAGCTAATGGCAAGTGAAATTCAGCTTGGATAAGTTTATAGTAATGCTCTGGTGACAATAGTCTAAAATTTCCCTTGTAAATTGATAGACACTGAACTCGTGGGCTGCTCTGAGAAAAATGGACTTGAATCATTCCAGCAAGCTCAATATGCACTAAAGGCCATAAGAAAGTGAGCTCATCTCACACATCACTGTGTGTGTTGTCACACACATTGGTTATGTTCCCCCTCCCATGTATACCATCATAAATTTAGCTTGGTACATTATAGGGGCATTTTACACACTGAAGAATGAGATATCAGTCACTAATAAAATGATATACCAGACTTGATGGACCAATTGTCTTTTCCATTATGGCAACTCCTATGCTCCTAAAATGTTATCTTAAATTTCCATGGAGCATTTAATCCTGAAGGATTCACAAACATTTTAAATATCTTATGGACTGAATATATCAGTAGTGTCAAGCATGAGGCCTGCAGGCTAGGTCAAGCCCATGGGATATATTAATGTAGTCCATACCCAGATTCCGCAGAATCTAAGGTTTCATTTTACAAGTTAAACTTCTGACCTATATGGTTGAGAAGATAATCCTCTAGATGTGTGCTCAGTGTAAACAGGTACAGTTTTATCTTCCTGAGTCTGCAAAAACACACAGCCTGAAACAACAACTGAATAGTTTGAATTTCCCTACCATCTCCCTTTCCACCAACACTATGCATCTCATTGGGTGTCAATTATTAAACGTTGCATGTCAGTGTTAACTATTTAATTGCTAAACATTTTAGCAGATGAGAAAGGGGTGAAGCCAACAGAGGGGGAATACTGGGAGTTGCTGTTGGGAGGGAACCACCGAAGGAAGAAACACGAAGGCAAAGAAAGTGCATAGAAACAGAGAACGGATGGAGAAGGAAGAAAAGCAAAGGAAGAAACAGTGGTGGTCTTAAAGTTAAGTACCTTTTTCCACTGAGTGATACCAAAAGTAACAATCAGGTAATTAAAAATAAATATGCTAATAACTAAAAAATTATTTACTGCATAAAGGCCATGTGCTTCTAGCCTTCATCTTTCTACAGACTTCTGATTAACATAAGTGGGAGAACTGCTATGGATTGAGGGTAGTACCTAGTCCATAGCTGGACAATGGACCATAATTATAACTGAAATTTGGTACTCTCCATAGAATGAATTTGACTAACCCTAATGATAACCCTAGGGCCAGAAATCTCTTCAACCCACCATGGTAGAAGGATTTGGGGGTAGACCCAAGGAACTCCACCCAATAGGCAGTGTTTGGGATAGGAAGTGAAGAAGAATACCATATACAGTTGAAATTGTTGGGGAAATTTTAGGCTGGCACAACATAATTACACAAATTGGGGTGTAGTTAAGATGCTCAGAATAAAATCTCTCCCCAGTCAGAAAGTGCCATGAAATCTTTAAATGGTCAAGACTCCAATTTGATATATTCCTGAAAGACAGCACCTACAACAAAGCAATGGCTGAAAATACCAGGACTGAGCATTTGTTCATTACTAACTCAGAAAGAAGAGTGATACGAATTCACCAATAATGCTTCCTGAACTTTCACTTGAAGGGTTTAAGTACTGACCATCCTGGACACACTTTAGTTTTCAACATCTGATAATATCTCAGCCCAAAATGGTATGGCTGTAGGCCATAAAGTAAGACGTGAGAAAATGGAGAGCCAAGGACATAAATTTTGTGAGCCCACATGACCAGTCTAGCATAGGCGAGTGCATGTTTCCTGAATCACACTGAACAGGCATGTAAAATATCTGTTCCTTGATGTATCTGGCAGATGTGATGCCAGAAATATTTTTCCCCTGATTTATTTTTGTAGCTGTAACTAGTTCTCTATACTAAACCTACAACCCTAAACTAATTTTAGGGCCATTTATTTTTATGTCTACAAACAGCAGTTACTCAAATGTTAAAAGCCCATGTTCATGTGCCCATAAAGCACTGCCAACATAACTATTATATTTCAGATTTTAGTTATCAAACACTGACACTTGAGCACAGTTTTCATATGTTTGTGTCCCAACCTTTTTAACCATTTATTCTGTAAAATATACTTCAAGTAGATTAGAAATAAATAGAATAAAAATAAATTAAACATACACCTGGAAACTCCTTGTAACTAACTTCTGCTTATGAAGACAAGTACATATAACTTTATCATACACTCTAATTCAGTCACATGCTCCAGTCAATGGTGTCAAATAACACACTATCAAGCTGTCTAGATTTCTCCTGATGCTTTAAATGCCATGCTTTATCTGTCAAAGTTGACCAGTCATCATTCTATGTCTATAACGTGGCATCCAAATCTGCAGCAGTAGGAGTAGTAGTGGATACCACAGAATATGGATGAAATATTTTAATGTTCATCTTTTAGAATGTCATTATTCTATTATCCTAGTATCAAACTCTGTTGATAGTTAGTAACAATATTTCTAGCAATGCTAAGTGAGCTAGCTTTAACTGACTTGGCTGAAGTTACTGTATAGGAAAGTTGGATCTTGCTTTCTGTTATTACTATTGTTTGTACCTGAGTGCTGTTTATTTCTTGGTATTGCTTAGCTTGTACTATTCCTTTACATATTCTGTAGGCAGAAAAGCTTGCATGGTCACTTTCCTATGGTATATGTGTCAACAAAAGATACATTTGGAACAATAATGGAGGCAACAGGTATACATATGGGAAGACAGAGAACTTAGGTAGTTGAATTCATGACTTGATTGACAATCCCTGGTAACACTGGTAAAACACTGACTGATGTAAATTCTTTGCTGAAGTTTTTTATGCACCGCACAGGCTTGATTCCAAAAGATACGTGTTTTAAGGAAGCATATACTTCACACTTTCTATTGATATCCCATTGTTAATATCAACTACAATTCCTCACATGGATCATGGGGAAAATAGTGAATTACTCATCATATGTAATTATGCATTATTTGACTCCTCTTATTACATATTAATTGTGACGTGGCAAAATAGACCTTGACTAGTTAGTAAACAATGAACGGAATATTTCAAACTATGTCAAAACTGCTCACCAACAGTTGGAAGATGTTAAAAGTAAGAGAGTTTACCAAACCCCATTAGTTGTCATTTCATTGATATAGAATTTGTTGGGGAAACTGCTGGGTGGGCCTGTATTTTGAGATTAATTCTTCGGTTGCTTTGGCTGAGGAGACTTTCATCCTCTTCTATAACCCATTCAAACACAGGTCATTCTTAGATCATTTGGTTGAGAATCACATTGATAGTTTGCACTTCCACTTTGCCTTCCATCCAAGGATCTCAGAGCATCTTACAAACATTAATTGATTAAGCTTCACTATACCCCCATGAGATAGCCAAGTATTGTTACATATATTACTACGGATGAGCAAATTGAGGCACAGAGTAAGTAACTTCATAAAGGTCATCTATGGCAGGACTGGAAATAGAACCCAGGTATCTTGAATTCCAGTCCTGTGTTTTAAGCACAAGACCATCCTTTCTCCTGTATTAGCATATTGCTTATGTCTGGCTGCACTGTCAGATTACAGCGGACAGATGGTTTAGAGAAGGCACCAGTCAATTTCAGCTAGGAAAGCCATCATATGAAATACAGCAGAATAGGGTTTTGAGCAAAATAAAATGGGTGGCTTGCATTGTCATTTATAATGCCCTCAGAATATTTTGCTAATCTGTTGGCTGAACTGAATGAAAATGCCTACCCTACCATATTGCTTACAGGGTACCTTGTTTAGAACTTCAGCTAACTGCTTTTGTTTTTCATTATTCTACTGAAATATAAATGCTGGGCTGTTTCATTGTAAGATTACCCTGAGGGGAGAAAACATTCCATTTTCATAAAATAAACTTCAATACATTATTGCATTCTTTCATTAGTCACTTTTGTCACTTCATATTTTGATGCTTTATAATTAAGTTATATGGAGCCCTGAGCATCTATGTCTAATAGAGTGGGTCTCATAAAAGGGTTATCTGGGGTAGACCCATTCACATCTGCGTCACATTCTTTAAGCCCAAACCAGAAGTGTTCATAAAGATACATTTTAATATGCCGTAAATACAAGTGACCTGAAGAAGCCATACACTACAGAACCATACTAATTTGCATTGATGAATGAGTGTAGATAAAAGAGGTTAGTAGACTAGCAAATGATAGGATGGAGCCAGTGCTGGTGATGGCAAATTTCCCATAGGACATTGCAGAAAAAGCAAGCCATCACTTGCCCTGTCCCTCCACTCAGTGAAGCTCTAATCAACTTACAAATGCGTTGGAGACCGATTCAGGGTCTCACTGTACTTACGGAGCTAAGCTACAGCAATGGGAGCAGAGAGGAATACCCTGGTGGCCTCTAACAGGGCTAGAAGGTCTTGAGAAAAGCTACTGCTCTTAGGAGAGCTGACATTTCCCCCAAGCTCCCTACAGCACTGGGCCCTACAATGGTACAAGTTAAAGATAGCCACCAACTTTCTATTGCTGAGGACAATATGGGACAATCCCAGTTCAATTCCCTCTCCTGGGCTCAATGCTACAGGGAACATGAAGAAGATAGTAGTTCTAAGGATTATTACAAATGAGGTACATTGGAGGGTTTCTAGTTTTCCTGGTTCCCTTAACTCCTTGGCTATAGCAGAGCTACAGTAGGAGCAGTGAGACTCTGGCCTTACTCTTCAACCCTCAGAGCACGACCAGCAGCTGCCTTTTAAAGTTGATTATCTTGGTCTGGGATCTTCAGTGACTGCTGCCAGAGATGTGAGCAAGTGATGATACGTGCTCATCCTCAGGCCCAGTATGGAGCAGGATGTCACTCATAATGATCCACCCACATAGCTGCTCTGGATCACAGTAAACTGCAAACCTCCAAATTAATTTTCAGTGTGGGTTTGCAGATTACTGCAGTGCCAATAGGCAAGGTCTGACTGTACCTTCCAGTTATAGAAGGAGCCAAGTTATTTGTTCATTTTACAACAGTTGCATTTTACTACAGTACTGCAAAAAAGAAAGAAAGAAAGAAAGAAAGAAAAGTTTTCTACATCAAAATAACCAGTTAACAAAACTCCTTTATATACTAGCATCTAAATGTTTTTCCAATAGACTTCTAATCTGCATTATTTTTAGTGTGCTTTATTTTTGCGTTGGGATTTTTGGCACACTCCCAGTATTTGTAGTTATCCTAAAGAATAGGGACCAAAGTTTCACTCTGGACCAAAATCTCACCTCCAAATCCAGGGCAACAAGCTGTGATGTGTGCAAAACCCACACAACAAAGTCAGGTCTTGATCTTGATATCACTTAAGTATGGCACTATTCACATGAGTAAAACTACCCATGTGTTTAAGCATTTGCAGATTGGGCCTGACATTTTAATGAGCTCAAGGGAGGACCTGTAGTTAAGGAGACTAGACAGCAAGTGTGAAAAACTGGGACAGGGAATGGGGGTAATAGGAGCCTATATAAGCAAAAGACCTAAAAGTCGGAATTGTCCCTATAAAATAGGACATCTGGTCACCCTGCCTGTGATTGTAATCTTATTTCAAAACAATTCTCTGTCTTGGTCCTAAATAGATACTATTAGAGAACAGGTAATGATGCATCTCAACATGGATTCATTAAAATATATGATCCTCTTAATAAAAATCATCTAAAAGAACAAGAACAGTCTGAGGATACGGTCAATTTAGTATTTTCTAGAAAAAGGGTCTGAAACAAAACTCAAGATCAGTCTGACACCTTCCTCTACCCATGTCTAAATGCATTAGGGGACAAGGGGATTTGTAATCAGAACCAGGAACTTGTAACAAAGCTTGTGGTTACTATAGCTGACTAAATCAAAATCTCAGAGTCAAATACTCGTAAACCTTAGAGGTGGGTTTAAAATCCAAAACCTTTGTGTCTTGGGTCTACCTTTGTTAAAAATATTACATTTTCTATAACAAGGGACAAAACTTGGTAGCAATTCTGTTGTAAGATGCAGCCTTTGGGAACATTAAGCTACAATATCAGTGTTTGCATTTTTTAAGTGACATTTTTAGGATTTACCGTGGCTGGGTGGGGGAGGACCTCTCCTTCTATAATATTCATTGTTGTCTGCCATATCTTATAGTAAAATGGCATTATTTCCCCTATTTGAGGCATTTAAACTACACATTGCATATACAAAATGGTGACAGAAAAGATATGTTTGTATAATGGCATCCACCATCCTTATACCACAGTTCTAATATGAAGACTCGTCAGTACCACTGGTGATTATTTTAAGGGTGTTACAGTGCTTAGTTTGTAATATTTCACAATGCATCATTCACCACTTAAATCCCTTCCTTTATTCACTTTACTCATTGTTCCTTCTTGAGCATGCTGTGTTCTTTCTGAGGCCTCTGAGTCCAATCCATTAGTTGTAGCCAAGATTGCAACATTCCCTTCTGCTGGCCATGCACCAACACAGCATGCTAACTTTATGACTGCAACAGAACACTGTGCCTAAACAAGCTCTCATGATTAGCTCCTTCGGTCAACATGAATAATGGATCGCCTGAGCTGAGTCAGGCCTGAACAGGCTGGATAAGCCCTCTCCCTGGACCTACATGATGGTCCTTAAACACAGTCCCAATGTAATTTTAAACTTCACTTCATCATACTGATAGGCTACAAGCTACCCTCCTATGAACACAATAAACACAGGGAAATAGATAAACTACTTTGAGAAATACTATGACAATACCACCTGGGTATGGAACACATGCCAGTAGGGCTACATTTTCAACTTCCCTCAAAGGCAGCAGCTGAAATTGTCTTTCCAGTTGCAAGTGGCTGGGTGGGCAAAACACATATTGGCCAGTTTAGTCAGGCTGGGATGACTAGTTAAGACAGGCTAAGTACTCTCTGTATGAACCAACCCTCATTTTTAATTTTCTTGAATTTTGAAGATAATAAAGTCTGAGGTTTTTTTAAACTTCATTGTTGTGTCTGGTGTATCAACCCTTCATTGGCCTTAAAAGTCCTGCTATGAGAAATCTGTTTGCTTTAATGAATTTTGTTTGCATTGCTGACATCCATCAGGTTAAGCAGTTATTGCAAGGTAATGTAACAACCTAACCAACAGTTAACAAGTATAGAAGCTCTGACAAGGAATAGTCTGAAATCCACTTATGATGCAATTCTTTCTGGCAAAGGGAAAAAGACAAGTGTAGGACCAATTTATGCATAAATTGGTCACATTTTCACACATAGCCCCAATTATCTAAAAAGGGTTTAACATTATATTTATATTGATAAGCTTAACGATGTTGAACCACGACTCTCGGATGATCTGTTACAATTCACATCCAAAGAGACCAGAAGGAATAATTGGAAACCCTCCAGCATTTCAAGAAATAGAAGCAGCCTTGAAAAAGATGAAAACTGCTGTACAAGGTCTGCCTTTTGCTGATATTACAACATAAATTTCAAATGAAGGATGGCTAAGAATAATTCAACAATTACAAATTCTCTTCTAAAGACAGAAGGAATGCTACAAGATTAGAGAAATTGAGTCATCCCAAATGTCTCCATAGGAGTGGGGGAAAAAAGGAGATTGTAATGACTAAAGGCCGAATGAGACGCTTGATAGACTGTATCATTGATTGATTGCAGGAGGATTTAAGTGGAACAACCTGGTTTTGTGTTCTGAATATCAATAGCTGGCTACAGAAACTGTGAAAATTCTTGTAAATAATTATGGAAACCTCTCATGCTAATCAACACTGTTTAAGTTAACCTCAAGATGCACTCAACTTTTCTTAACTGACCACAGTCTTTTGACATGTTTTCTAAGGCAATGGCATCCCTAAATGCCTAAGTGATTTTACTTATGAGTCAGGTCTGCAAGGCCCAATAAAGGAATGTAAATATCACAAGTAAATCAGTAACCAAACTTCTCTCCCCAACCCTAGCTTTAGCTGATGAGCTTTTGATTCTTTTTATGAACCAGTTTTATTTTCCAGAATCAAGGTTTACTATAAAAAGGAAGAAGCTATACCTGGAGGATTGCCTATAAGCAGCAGTGAAACCAAGGTGAAGTCATATACAGGTTTTTAAAAATGTATTATGAAGGAAGAAAGATAATAATACCACCCATAAATCAATACAATATCTTAGAACAGACATACTGTTTCCTTCTCCCTACCCTTCTTCCAAAACTTGAGCACAGAAGAATAGGTATCACAGAAAGTCTGCTTTGGTTGCAGTATCTAATAAAGCTGTGTTCTCATTTTTGTTGCAATAGCATTTGCAAGTGAAAAATTATGTTTCAAAGAGAATTTGCCAAAGTCAGATTTCACACACCCACACCATTTCGAATTAAAAACGAAAGGACAAAAATTCTGAAAATTGGCTAACGTTGGATGACTAAACACATATATAGGCACCTAAAGTAGTGGCATGATTTAGAGAGATGCTGAACAACCACACCCCCCACGTACGTACACAGGTTTAACAATCTAACTTTAGGTAGACAATTATAAACATTTTATCTTAAGTGTAGACCTAAGCCTGGTAGGCGTTGCTTTGTTTGGGCTCAAATAAACTCAGAAAATAATATGCCATATAATATTCTAAATAGATTCTTATACCATGCTCATCACTGTAGCATCTGAGCATCTATTAGTGCATTAAGCAAGATGGCTTAACATCTGTCACACGTGGTTAGTTTTCTCATCCTCTCCTCAGGGGCAGATGTATGTGGAGCATTATGCTACTGGTGGGTCCTGCCTAGTCTTGGAAGTCCCCCCGCACTCTGATCCCTGATGGGCTAATAGGGCTTTGCACAGTATCCAAGAAACAGAAACACTTGCAACTTCCAGGTGATACTTCAGCCTCAATTAGCTGGTTTCTAGAGATCTTGGAGTTTTACCGGACAGGTAGAGCCTACAATTCTGCCCGTTTGTATAAACTGAGTTTTTAAGTGTCAAAATCTGCCTTGTGAGAATACAAATAGCCAAATTTTCCATAGAAGTCACGTAATTCCTTAAGTCATGTCAGTAGTTGAGTGCCTAACTATTTAGATTTGCACAAGCAAATGCCAATTTACAGTAAGATTATAGTGCCACGATTGTGTGTGCGTAGGAACACACACAATTGTAGGGTATTCATTTGATGATTTCTACAGCGTGTTAACAACATTTAGTAATGGATCCTCACATCACTTACTCTTTGAGGTATATGAATAAATATTATTGTCCCATTTTATAGATGGGAAAACTTGAGACAGAAGTTAAAGGATTTATACTGACTCACTGTGTGATTTTAGTATAGAGACAGGATTACATTTCAAGAGTTCTTAGCTTCCAACCCCATATTCCCAAAAAGGTAAAACAAGACTGGAATGCATCAACTGAGAGTTTTGAAATAAACAAAGACTTATGTGACAAAGTTGGAAAGGGATAGCTCAGGTGATTTGCTACCGTAGAAGGAGTCTTTCATCTCAAGTCATTGATATGAATATGACAAAGATTAGTACTGGATAAACACCACCACCATTAAAGGGTGTTCTACAGCCCACATGAAATTAATTGGTGGCCTCAATTATATTTAAAAGTATTACCATAAACCTATAAAGAGACTGGACTGCCTAAAACAAAGTGGCTCCCCAACGTAAGGACCCTGGAGCCAAGGCTATGGGCATGAAAAGAACGTACAGCAGGAAAGCAAAGAAGGATCTATAAAGTGGCATGATAAGGACAATAAGCAGAACTCATATGCTAAATTTCTCCCCCGCAAGTTAATGTCCATTTCAGCCTCTAAATTTTTCCATGCATCTCATTCACTAGCATTCTATAAACTCTACAAATGCCTATCACAGGAAGGATTTTTAACTACTCCCGTCATATGTCTTCATTAAGCTTGTAGATGAATGAGTCCGAATTGACTGGAGTTAGATAAAGATGGGCCGGGACCATAATCCCAGAGCTAAATAAACCTTTGAGGAAGTTCAGGTTTAGGTCCAAACTACACAGTTCTGTCCTGTGTCTATAGAGAGAGAAATTAAAACTCCTCCATTCAAATACACAGAGGCTTTGGAAAATACAATTCCAGATCTGAACTGTGTGCCCTAAACGCATCTCTAGAGCGATACAAGATAGGAGTTAATCCCATGTGGAGTTCCGTTACTGAAGATCAAAGTATGCAGAGCCAGACAATGTCTAAATCACCATTGCTTATTTTTTTAAACCTGTGTAGGCTAACTGATAAACAAATGTATATAACTGATTAACTTGCATAATAGACAGCCTTAGCAGGCTAGGAACACCATGGGCCTGTTGTAGAGCAGTGAATGTCTTGGAGTTGCAGAACGCTTGTTGCCTATGTGAATAACCCAGAAATATAAAGTAAGGCAATGCACTCCAGCAGTTCATCTTCAGAAAACATGATGTCATTTATGTACAGACTCTTAATTCCATTCCTTCTCCTTTCAAATATATGTTTTATATGGAGTTATCTATTAGACAGCACTCTATCAATGAGATATGTCATTGCTGTGTGTGTATGTGCGTGTGTGTATCCTAATAAAATGAACCTAATGCACATGTAAATCTGCCTTCTCAAGAAAAGTGTGTGGAAACATATTTGACTTTAAATCTTTCATTGCGAAAAGATTTCAGAAGGGTACAGACGCAATTTTCCCCCAGTTAAAGACCGAACCTGGAACCCTTATAATCTGAAGAAATGTATCTTATAATGAGAAAATGTTATTGTAAAAACATATCCAGAGCCTTTTTTTGTGGCTAAAGGGCATGGCACACAAGTCAGGGAGCAAGTGTGCAAAAGTGGCTTAAAGGTGGCTGGTTGCTGGGCCAATCTCTGGCTATCTTAGAGCAGCCTAGGAATTGAAATGGCCACAGGAAGTAAAAAAAACAGCTGAAAATCAGCATACTGCAGCCATGCTCCATTTCCTCCAGCCACAATCCCTATCCCTGCTGTGCAACAGGGAAGCGGTGTAAGAACTCCGATGATAGCTTTAGACTTACTGATGAGCACCCTTATACTGAAACAATCCTATTTGAGCTCATTAAAATAATGGCTTTTCACAGATAACACTTGCATGGCCACCTTGCTACACTTGCCTGAAGTTGATCTAACGGAAAAAAACTGATTTGGCCCTTGACCAGAGAAAAAGGGAACATATCACCCCTCCAGTGTCCGATGGCTCCCCATAAGCCCTTCCCAATAACTCTTCCTTCTTCACAAAAGCAAATGGCACAGTTTTCATAACACCGAAGGCACACCCACCATGCCACTACGACTCAGCCTCTGCCCAGGGGAGAGCCTTGTTTTCAGAAACAGGGAGTTGCCATGTTTGTGGCCAGACCAAGGGAGGTGTCAAGTGGCAGTTATAAGCTCCAACATGGAAGCTAATATGAGCAGATGGTAACAAAGTACCCAGACAACAACCATATAGTCCTGTGAGGGTGTTGGGTGGCCATTCTAACAAAATACTGTAGACTGCCATCAGACGCTATTTTCAAGGATGTGCACTGATAGGGATTAGTCTTTTTTTTTTTGATAGACAATTGATCATGGAGGCATACAAAAAAAAATCAAATCCCCATCACAGTAACATGGATTTCTCTCTCTAATTGATTTTAAAAAAAGGCAAAATCATCAGCTGTTTTGAATGGGCTCTTAAATATGACCATTTACAATAAGGCGTATGAAAAAAATGAGGAAAGGCTTTAAAGATCTCATCTGGCAAATTGCTTTGCTGACAAATAGGTATTAAATGCAGTTTATCCTGGCCATAATTAGGCATCACTTTTGTAGCATTGTGATCATTACATCTCCCCCTCCCCCTTTTTCTTCCTCTTTTTAAGAATTCACAAAAAACTGACATAACATTAGTGGATCCCTTTTGGAAAGAAAATACACAGGCAAAGCAAATAAGAGGAACAATGTAAAATTCTTGTCTAATGATAATGAGGATAATAATAATATCCTCCCACAACTAGCTAACCAAATCCTTATAGTGTGATTCAGCCAATTTAAAATTAGATATAAACTTCTGCACTGATCCATTTGCAAAAATGCATCTGTGATGCAAACTAGCATTTACATGCACAATTTTTGCAGTTCTAAGTGTAGAAGTCCATAATATAGAGTAAGATTTTCTTTTTTATACCCCCATGCATCAGCTACTTTGAAACAATACTGTTCCTAATTCTTAATTTAACTCCAACTTTATATAGAACGTTAAGGACTACATTTATAAAGAAGGGTTTCTTTTATGTAACACCATATTTAGGACCAGTTGGATAGACTTATATAAATTGCCAGCTTTGAGACCACAAAAGGTATCCTTTTTAGAAGAAAAGTGGAAGCCAAAACTTTCTGTTTATAAAATATTTTCATGAGGTCACAAATCTCTCTTTGGGTAGAAAGTGGAAAATATAAGCACATGACCTTAGCGATCTGAAGATATGGTGCATTTTAGCTGTGACTTTTAAAAAGATATCACAATAAATGAAACCCTTTTGCTATATCTTCCTGTTTAGAGCAGCAAGGTACATCCTACCACTACAAGTAATTCAGTAAGTCACTTGTATTGCATATCCCTCTGAATAAGATTTGTCTAAGCTCAATTTTTGTTTTTTTCCCCCTCAAATACATTCTTATTTATTTGAAATGGCACAATATTTACATCTTGTAGCTTATTAACTCCACTTCGGTAATTAAAAAAGACATTGTTGTCTATTGACATCGATCAGAACACAGAAAGATGTGGTGAAATGACTCTAATGAAATATTTTTGTAAGTTGTAAGAGTGGATAATTATGCACAGAGAAAAACTAAACGTACTGCTTCTTTTAATGAAATCAATATCATATTGTTCAATTAAGTTAGTGAAGCATACCTCAGTGATCACATAGTTTGATGTGAAATTGACAAATATTTTAAATGATTGTACAGCTAACAGACTGCTTTATGCAGTGGTACATGAAATAAACTCAGTTGTTTGCAGAGTTCACCATATTACGTCAGAGAGTTGATGAAATAAAGGCAAAACGATCTGTTGTAAAATACCTTAGCCAAAAGGTAAAAGAACCACATTCTAAAGTTCACCTAAAGGAAATGGAGAGTTTTTGTTATTCAAAGGAACTTTTTTTTTCTTTTAGTGGTGTCCATCTGTTGATTTTAAAAGAAATTATGTTTTAAATGGAAACACAATATTTTAGGACTTTCCCCCCATATGCAGCATTGTTCAAATTTCAAAGGACATTATATTTCATAACTAACACTTATTACTTATTGCCCTTTACAAAATATTCTTGGCAGAAGGTTAGAAACTGACATTTCCAGCTGAAAATAATGCACTGTCAAATAAGAAAACTGCAGGGTATAATTTTTAACACTTATATCTATTATTTTAAACATGAAACATTGCATCAGCTTGACATTAATTGATATAATAGGGACAGAAAAGGATAATGCAATTTTAGTGGCTATCTACATTTAATTAACTGGCAGCAGTAGCCTGTGAAAAAAGAAACTCTACTACAAAAAATAAAGCCTGTTTGTACTCCTCCTTTCATGCATTATTGAAACACAGTGTCATTATGCCATATAAGAAGTGCCCCAACAGTCAACAACTAATAAATGCAGATACAAAACTTTCAGAAAAGTTAGTAAATACAGTATTGTATGGAAATTCTGATGCATATTAGCTCTCATGTTCACTGTAAAATGTTTTATTATGAAAAAAATTGATGATACTTATCTTTTAAATTGGAGTTTAATATTTTATTAGTGCCAGCACATAATTCTCATCAAATTGCAGGAAACTCTTTTTTGTACGGATATAAATGTCTAGAGTTTAATATTTCAATGATAAGTACCTACTACTGCATCTATCACATTGCATCTTAATGGAATTTACTTTTTCTTAAATATTTATACTGTATGTGTATTTGGTCGTCAAATGATTGCATAACTCTGAGGTAAAACCGAGAAGGTAGTGCAACAACCTTGTGAATTATTACTTTTTAAAAAATCCAAGTATTTAAAAAGTTTAATAAGGTATGAAAATGTAAATCCTGCCAATCTTCTAGCCTGGGATTCCCATGGAAAGGTAGCACTCTGCAACAGACAAAGAAAAGTTCTTCTAAGTGAACCTGAGATTGCTAAAATCATCCAACCTCCTAAACAAATTATATTTAAAGAAAAACAGAATGACATTAGTGACAAATATTTCCTGTGAATCCAAAACTTGCAGTAGTGAGCAAATTAATCTGAGCCCAGCCTCTGATATTTGTACACAGTGTAATGTACAGGCAGCATCATTCAGGTTCTGCAATACTGCAAACTATTTCATCAGTTCTGAGAAATGCTTTCTGATCCATGTTGATACAATTACCTAGCCTTTATTGGCAATTTAGACCTGCTTTTAGGGACATTTTAGAGCAAATGATGTTTTCTTGATATTTTAAAAAAGCAGCACTATTTGCTATACCTTTGGGATAAGGTAGAAATGGAGTTAGAGGCTCATTAAATATCTGATTGGTACAATGTGTTTTTTGTTACTGTGAACTAAACTACCAAAAATGAAGACACTTTACAGAAGGTTTTGCTCCCTCTTGCAGCTAGAAAGTATTTTGATTCTGAATATTTCTGGAAAATAAAAACTGGCATTTACAACTACTGTACTACTTACAAAGGTCTTTAAATATGCCCATTAATTGTAGGATGTGGAAACTTACCCAATAAAATTTTTAATATGAGCACATGAGAAGGACATGGTGTATCTTTCTTGGTTTATATAAAATATGAATATTCAGTTTATGATCCACAGATCCTGGATTTCTTCTTATGTTTCTAAGAGTATTAAAAAAAAAAAGAATGGTTTACAATGATGGAAGATAAAACTGGATATTGTTAAATGGTTTTAGATAGAGATTAAAATTAAGTGACTTGGGAAGCTATACAATAGTTTAATGAATGATGCAAACCATATAGAAGATTTTCTTAAAACTGGAATAATGCTAACTTGTGGTTAAACTTAATTGTGGCTGAATTTAACTTAAGTTTTTGATTCAAAATTTGCTTTTCTGAGACTTTTCTGAGACAGTAAAATGGTAAAATTATATTCTTTTGTTCTTTTCAGTGAAAATAATACAGAGCTGAAAGTGACTTCAGAATGTAAACTACATTAAAAAGGTTCTACAGATGAACATCTGAATTTTGCATTTCTCTACAATAATCCTGCTGCTGGGCATTTCACATTAGTATTGTTGAGTTCCCAATGTCACACAGTTGTTTTCTGCCACACTGGTCTTTGTAAATAACATAAAAGAAAGTGTGATAGACCAAGAGCATAATATTGTGATAAATAAAAGCTGCTAATTTAAAACTCTTTTAGACAGAAGTGAGATACAGCTCAATAATACTTTTCTGGTAAATAAAATCTGCTAATTTAAATCTTTTAAAATAATGGTTTCCAGCTGCTAGCTTCTGACACAAAATGTAGTACTATAATCTACCTATTTGGCAGACCTGTAACTGAAAAGGCATTATTGCTGAAAATGTTATGGATTAGGAAACTTTTGTTACATGTAACAAAGCCGATGGGCTTTATTCTACAGAGATTTGGCTCTAAGAATCAGCAAAGTTACATGTTTTCTTTGAAAACTAGAAGGTTTTAATTCCATGTTAATGGGGAGACAAAGAATTAGTCCTAACTTCAGCAATACTAAGATCGGATACAGTTCAATAAGATGAAAAAACATTTAATAATGTTTGTTTTGAAATGCCAGTTAAACACTGTTTTTGCAGCATGTTTTTCACTTCCATATTCTGCAGTGTATTGAACATTTTATTGCTTAAAAAAAAAAAAAAAAGGCAGCTGGAAAGCCTACCATATAGTTAACATTGCTGCAGAAACTACGGCAGGAAAACAGGCCGGAGATGCAGTTTAGCTTTGCAGCTGAAAGAGATCTGGAATGGATGCCAAATTCCAAAGATCTCTGATAGAATCCACAGCAATTGTCATATTCTGGAATGCAGAAAAATACCTTCAGGAAACACTGACTAGGGACTACTGAGTTTCATACAGCCAGAACACACATGCAAAGCAAGATCAGCCGTTCAAACTTCATTTAGTCAGATACTATAGTTAGGGAATTATATAAACATCGTAGGTTTACAATCATAGGTTAAAAAAATAGGTGGATGTTTTGTGCTTCTCTGACCTTTTCCCTTATCCTCTCCCCCTCTGCAAACACCCCTCCAGCACAGATCCATGGTGGAGCTAGACTTCACCTACTGTATATGTGTGATAAGGGCTGCACTGACATGCCTTGTTAATTTTTCTGGCAAAGACCTCTTATTCTGCAGCCAGTCAGCAGGACATTTAGGAAGACTGAGCATTACAGAGCTCTTTAAAAATGATGGACCTGATTCTCCTCTGCCTTGTGCATCATGTAGGCATTTATACCTGTGTGCAGTAGTGCCAAGTGGGTGTAAAATGCTACCAGTTGGCTGTGGTTGCAGTTTATACCAACACTGCACAGTGACTAAACAAGGCTGCAAGACAATGAAGAATCAAGCTCACCATCTTCATCAAACTACTGATTGTGAAAAATAAACAGATTTGAAAAAGATAAAGTAGTACATGGTGTACTTGTGGCTTCTATCCTGACATCCTTACTCAGGCAGAAATCCCCACTGACTCCAGTGACCATCTCTTTCCATCGCACCTACACAGAAAACAGGTTTAGGCCTGGTCTACACTACGCGTTTAAATCGATTTAATGGCCGTTAAATCGATTTAACGCTGTACCCGTCCACACTACAACTCCCTTTATATCGAAATAAAGGGCTCTTTAAATCGATTTCTGTACTCCACCCTGACGAGAGTAGCGCTAAATTCGATATTAACAGTTCGGATTACGGTTAGTGTGGACGGAAATCGACGTTATTGGCCTCCGGGCGGTATCCCAGAGTGCAACACTGACCGCTCTGGACAGCAATCTGAACTCGGATGCAGCGGGCAGGTAAACAGGAAAAGCCCCGCGAACTTTTGAACTACATTTCCTG
>NC_133787.1:21153113-21310157 GCF_003597395.2 Chelonoidis abingdonii | reverse complement strand
CGACGTTAGCCTCGGAGCATGGACGCACAATGCCGAATTACTGTGCCTAGTGTGGCCACATGAAATCGAAATTATAATATCAGTTTTATAAAACCGATTTTAGCAAATTCGATTTTATCCCGTAGTGTAGACGTGGCCTTAGAGTTTACTTTTTACAGAAATTACTTTTTTAATGTTAAACTTCATTCCTAGCAATTTTATCCTCCCATTTATAAAGACAACCCTGTTCGTCATATTCACCATATACATTACTTGTACTATAAAATATTATAATTAAGGGCCCGATCCTGAAAGGTGCTGTGCAAGAGGGATTAGGCATGTTTAATGGGAGCTGGGCATACTCAGAAACCTTGCAAAAAGTGCTCAGTACCTTGTAGATTGGAACCATAAGTAATATATCATGTGACAAATCCTGACTTTTCGTGTGCAGGGGCACAAGATGTGAAAAGCAGCTGAACTCTCAGGGCTCCATTGTTGCGAGGAGAGGGAAGCAGGCTCAGAGGAGCTACATTGCAGTATGGCCTCTCTGAGCAGTGAGCCAGTGCTCCGTGGTAGTAGACTCTGGGGGTCAGTGCACAAGGTAGGCTGGAGGAGTGTTGAGGAGATGGCCAATGAGGCCCAGGGAAAAGTGCTCCTCAACAGTGTTCCCTCTAATTTCTCCCACCCATGTGCGGAATGAATTTTGTTATGTGCACCAATATGAAGGGGGTGTTTGATACATCACATCCATATTGGTGCACATAACAAAATTCATGTGTCGGGGTGGGGCTGAGAGGTTTGGAGTGTGGGAAGGGGCTCAGGGCTGAGGCAGAGGGTTGGTGTGTGGGGGGGGTGAGGGCTCCCACTGGGACGTGGGCTCTGGGGTGGTGCCAGGGATAAGGGGCTCAGAGCTGGGGCAGAGGGTTGTGGCGTGGGGGAGTGAGGGCTCCAGCTGGGGGTGCAGGCTCTGGGGTGGTGCCGAGAATGAGGGGCTCAAGCTGGGACAGAGGGTTGGGGTGTGGGGGAGTGAGGGCTCCAGCTGGGGTTGCAGGCTCTGTGGTGGAGCTGGGGATGAGGGATTTGGGGTGCAGTGGGGCTCCCCAGGGCTACGGTGGGAAGAAAGGACCTCCCCATCTCTCTCTCTCTGCAGCAGCACCTGAGTTGTGGGGCAGAGGCGGCTCTCATATGGCCGCAGCAGGTTCAGGGCTGGGCTGTGGGAGGAGCGCCTGTCCCCCAGCTGCGGCACATTCGGGACAAGGCCAGGGGAGGCGTGCTTGTCTCCTGGCTGCGGCAGGTCTGGGGCTGGGCTGGGTCAGGCACGGGGGAGGGGTGCCACGGCAGGTCCAGGGTTTGGGGAGAGGTATGTTTCTCCCCCCCCATCCCAACTACCCTGCCACCTGCTAGGCAGTTGCATGGCTGCATAGCTTAGAGAAAACAGCCCACATCCTACATCTAAGTGGAGACAGGCTCCATAGCCCACATTGAGGAAAAGCATTCCCTCAAAGTAGGCTATGCAAATCGTACCTATGCCATTATTAAACTTAAGGTCACATTAAGAGGCACCCTTCACCAGGCATGCAAGAGGCCTTGTCATTGTGCAGTTACTTAAAGACCACTCAGAATGACTACACCGCACCTTTAAGTGGGGAGGAGGGGGTTTGTCCAGCTTGCTGGGGGAGAAGGACTAAAGCCTTAGGGCCAGGAGGGGGAGCGAGGCTCATAAGCTGTTGCAAAAAGGGGGAGTCGCTGAGTCATCCCCAGGGGCCTGAGTTCAAAAAGGGAAGCATGGCAGAAGACCCTTTTTCCCAATCCAGGCAGATCATGGAGCTGAACATGGGGTTACCTGCACTGTACACTTTTATCTGCCGGATAGTCTCAGACATCTTATAATAAAGTTGTGGCCTGATTAAAACCATATCAAGTGTTTCCTGTCCTTCTTTTGGTATAGCTGGACAACAGCAGTCCCTGGGCTCCTGAGAGTACAGAGACTCCTCATTCCTGTCCCCAAGTGTCCAGGGAGTGATGAAATCCTGGCTCCTACACTGGCCAGCAAAGAAGGGGTGGTACAGTTGGTGGAGCAATCTGTGCACAACCCATACACTAGTGAGATCACCTCTCTCTGAGGTAAAAATATTCCAGCACTCATCCGTGGGCAATGCGGCTCCTACCTCCACCTATGCAGAGCAGAGGCATCGCTGCCAGAATGTAACAGGAAGCCTTTATTCATAGGAACAGGATTTGCCTCTCTGAGCAGATATTAGCAACACAGAAAAGTTTGAAATAGTTACGAGATAAAGGCAATGGAGAATTATTGAGATACCATGCTGCATCTATATTAACACGAGCAAATTATTTTGGTAGAGATTCAATTTCATAAAAAGCGTTTCAAAAGCTGTTTCATGAGCAGTAGAATGCTTGTTTTTCTTCTCACCAAAATGAATAAAAACTTTATGATATGTTCAGCACAGTACTTATGTATTTGTTTTGTTAATTTCTTAAAACAAATTGGATTCCAAGTAAATACAAAACTTGGACAGCTGCATTAAGCAAACAGTGGGGAAGCAATCTCACAATGATTATCATGTAAAAGTGGCACTACAGAAGAATTCCCAGAATTTCATCTGAACAGTTATTGGCTCTATTATAAAAACTCCTATAAAATCCAATATGTATATTCCTGAAGGAAGCGAGAGTATTTCTAAATATGTACAACTACCCTCAGGTGATTAAGGAAACACAGAAAGGATGACACATTATTAAATGACAATAGAATTTAGTTGATATACCTTTCTCTTTGATTTATTGTATTTGTAGGGAATTTATTGTATTTGTAGCAGTTGAAGTGGTTTCCCTTCCAGTTGGGAGGTTGACAGGTCAGAGAGAGTAGGTGGTATTTAGGATTGAAAGAATTAGATTTTTATCAGTAAACAATGATAATTATTGATTTTGCCATGCACACACAAATGACAAAAATATTTCCATTAATAATCATCAGCATTTACAGATAGGTAAAGTAAGAAAAATGCCACTTGAGAAATTATTAGAGTTCGATTTAAGGATATTTACTTTGTGTATTTTGACATGTGATGTTGTCAATTGGTGTTTTAACAGTTATAAAGCTTCAACTTTTTGAATATCAACATCTACTGTCACGTCTGAGTCCCACATAACTTTCCGCAACTGTGACAATTTAAATCAATAAAAACCTAAAAGAAGCTTAAAACCAAGTTATAATCTGCCAAAATTTACAAAGAACTAAAAACCAAATTTTGCCAAGCCTAGTGTAATTGGACCCATGGACAACACTCAAACATCATGTACAAATATAGAGTTTGCCTGTCTCTGTGGGGAGAGTAAACACTGAGATGTACATAAGTCACTTGATAAGATTTTGACGCTTCACTGTCAGTAGGTAGTGATATTAGTGGTAGTGCTCTCATAGTTTTATGGAGCATCTGGTGCTAATGAGTTCCAAATCCCTTTTCTCATAGTCTCTGGAATCTTGGGCAAATTATATAAACTTCCTTTCCTGAATGTCTTCATCTGGAAAAAAAGGGAAATAATGGTACTTTTCCTACCTACTTCAATGGAACATATATTGTGAAGACTGATTAATATTTGTAAAGCATTTTGAACAAGTGTTATTGATGTATTAGGCTGCATGGTATCAGCAAAGGTAATGAGGAAGCATGGTTTATGCAGCTATATACTAAAGTTGTCACCTGTTGCCTCCTAACTTCTGTGCTGATTCTGTCTTTCAGAAACAAATACAATAGCATTAGATAGTGATTTTCATTTGGCTTTAAAGGGATCCATGAGATTTGTGTAGGGATATATGAATATGCTTCCCTTGGGGCTGGCATAATGGAGGACAATAACTAAATACTCCACACAATTGACTTGAGTTAGCAAACAGCCCCAACTTTAATTATAATTTCTTTAGCCTTGGAGAAAATCCCTCTTAACCAGCAGAAGAACCCTTCATCTTATGGAGCTTTATTTATTTATGTAATGGCCATAACAGGCTGCCAAGACAAAGGGGTTCCATCTACTGTATCCCCAAACAAATAGGATTTGGCCAAAACTGAAATCTTTCTCTCTCTTGTGAATTATGAGACTCTGACAAGAGCTGCCTCTAACTGTACCCAATGTTAAAGTTATTAAAGTGTCAACCCATGTCCTATCACACTTAACATAAAGTGCTCCCATTCATTCCTCCCTCTGTGCTTAGGTTTAAGATAAATTATGGTCCCCCACAAAAGTTGGCTGCTGCCAAAGTGAACTCCTGTGAAAGTTGTGAAAAAGGACTAAACATCCATCCCTAATGAAAACACAGCTGCCAGGCAGAGCCTAAGTAACCCAACATCCAAAAACTGAATAAACCAACCAGTCTAGCCACAAATAATTGAGTTGAGAGGGGATGCTAACAACTACCAAAATGTCATTTTGCAACAAAGGATCCTTTCATTTTGTAATGATGACCCTAATGATGTTAGTAGGTCTTGAATTTTGCCTTTCTGGATCTAAAAGCATGAACTATTACTACTTAAGCTAAAGGATCAGGACTATTAGCTCATAGTCAGCTGCAGACTCAAATTTCAATGTATGATCTAGCTAGTAGAGCACAAAAACCCACATTGAAACCAGCGTGGATTTCATCTACCTCAAACAGTGAGCACCCAGAACCAGTAAGGCAGGTTGATGGACAGGCACATGGGTTTTCCTGTCTCTGCTGGAAGGAATCAGCACACCAAAAGGAAAATTCAAAATTCTGCTCCCTCCCACTAAAGTGGCACCCCACCAAGATAGAGCAAGTGGGACAAATATTGCTCTCAGTGACAGTGGTGCAAATTCACAGTAACATCACTAACGTTGATAACTAGCAAAACATTATGCAAACAAAGGATTAATTTACTCTGTGTCTACTACTGTTTCATTAAATAAGACTTTTTATACATTAAAGATCGTAACTGAAACCAACCCTATGGGCACGGAGTTTCCGTTGCAATTGTCATTAAAAAAATCTCATGCTTATGCCTGCACTGTACATGGACTTATTTTGTTCTCATTCACATACCAAGGCACTGCATTTCAAGAAAGATGTGGAGAAATTGGAGAAGGTCCAGAGAAGAGCAACAAAAATGATCAAAGGTCTAGAGAACATGACCTATGAAGGAAGGCTGAAAGAATTGGGTTTGTTTAGTATGTAAAAGAGAAGACTGAGAGGGGACATGATAGCAGTTTTCAGTTTCTAAAAGAGTGTCATCAGGAGGAGAGAGAAAACTTGTTCCCTTAGCCTCTACTGATAGAACAAGAAGCAATGGGCTTAAACTGCAGCAAGGGAGATTTAGATTGGACATTAGGAAAAAGTTCCTAACTGTCAGGTGGTTAAACATTGGAATAAATTGCCTAGGGAGGTTGTGGAATCTCCATCTCTGGAGATATTTAAGAGTAGGTTAGATAAATGTCTATCAGGGATGGTCTAGACAGTATTTGGTCCTGCCATGAGGACAAGGGACTGGACTCAATGACCTCTCGAGGTCTCTTCCAGTCCTAGAGTCTATGAATCTACTTTCTCATATCTACAAAAAAAAAGAGTCACACTGTTCTCATTCAGACCTAATTTGTGCACTTACAAGTGTATCATGGTTAAGAAATACAGTAGGCATGGAGGATTATGATCTCTTTTTTCAAGAGTGGCTAGTGATTTTTGGTGCTTCTGTTTCTGGGTATCTACTTCAAGACACCTAAATGGGACCTGATTTTCAGAGAGGAGATGATCAGCAGTTTCTGAAATTCAGGCCCCATTAAGGTACCTCAAGTTGGTTCCCCGAAAGTGGAGGCACCCACAATCACTAGTCCCTTTTGACAATTTAGACTACGTTTTTTTTTTCAAAATATCAGGCTTAATTTATCATTATGAGTGATGAAGGGACTATTTTAACTTGAAATTATAGGACGGGGTATGTTATGGGTCACAGACAGAAAAGAACACATGCTGCTGGGTGCACAGAGAGAAAGAGCTTAGACTTCTGAACAGAACCTCCACCTGGTTTGGAACTTTGGGGGTTTTGAATGTGAGGTGTTGCCTGTTGGCTCCTGAGGAGAAAGGGAGCAGGGTCACAGAGGGGGTCAGAAAGCTAGACTTTGCTCATGAGGGGAAGCACTGCCAGGCTCTTACAAGAGTAGGCTTTCCTTCAGGCAGTAAGAGGGGTTACTGAAAGCTACTGTAATTTTATGTTATGTTTACTCTGGTTAAATGAAAGGTTAGTGATTTTTGAAATTCAGGAGTTGTAGGCACAGTCAATCAGTGGGGTTTTGAAGAGATCTGCAGAGAGCTGAAAACAGAGTTAGGAAAAGGAGCAAGGATTACCCGGTATTCACAGGCAACTGTCATGAGCGGAAGATTAGAGGGGTAAAAAGGCTGTACTAGCAACCAAGAATCCCTAAGTGCCATCTTACTTCTGCGTATCTATTTTCTGAGGCTCTTCAGGCTGTGACTGTCCATACTGTTGTGTATTCCATAGTCAGTGTGAAACAAATACATGAATAAAGAATAACCACCACCACCTTAGTGAAACCAGCATAAATTTACAATGAACTATTATTTCAAATAGTGTTTGATGTTTACTACTCTAGAATTATGGATTTATACACGTTATACAATACAATAAAATCTAGTGAAAGAAAGACAGAAAGAAAAACATTTTTCCCAATCAAGTAAAATGTCCCAGGACTTTGCAATGGTGACATGAACACTATGTTAGGTATCGTGGGAAATGGAAATCAAATGGTGCTTTATGCACATCTAAATCTAGCTTCCCTACTGTTTTGCTTATCTATCCCCAAATCAGAAAGCTATAATTTGATTTTTTAAATAAAATGATGGAAGATATACCTTGCAGGTAAGATGAACTGAATGTGTTTTTAATCTTATACACATATAGAAAATGCATGAGTCTCTTGCATGATTTATAAAAATATAATTGACAGAAGAAAGAATATAATAGATTAATGCTACATAAGTCATTGATTTTCTAGAGAAGTACAGTACAAGATTACTGTGCATGCTTACTTCATTTTGAATGCTTTCTTTCCTTAGAGTCAGAGTCACCTAGTATTTTCAATTCCTTGCACTACATCAGGGTTATGGTACTATGTTACAAAGTTGTTCAGAAACCTGATTGGCCATGTTCCTGCAATACATTTTCCTAACCCCAAGATAAAGATCCATGCATCTCTTTACCCTTTAAACAAAAAAGCTATTGTAATAGCATGTAGTGTGATGCATGGCATGAATACCAAAACATGTACATGCACTGCTAAACTGTTTAAGTATGGAAGAAGTAGTGTCTAATAGCATCAGGAAATTGAAATTTAAAAATTTTTCTCACTCACTTATTTGATGAGAACTGGGCTGCTGACAGGTGAAGCAGAAAGTCATTTTTCAAGTTAAATGCCAAGTGGTTATATAGCATAATATTCAGTCAAAATTAACCACCTCACTGCTGCATTGACATACAGCATATTTAATGGCAACAGTTTCCGCAAAGAAAACTATCGACCTTGGGGAGTCTTCGGAGAATGGAAAGAAAATTTTACTAATATTAAAAAAAGTGGTAATAGTCCCAATATCTCACTGCAGATATAAAAAAAATTAACTCATTGCCAAAAATGTAAGTATCTCACAGTGGTATCTTTATAAAGTGGCTCACATGCAGCCCGTTTGTTAAGTTTTCATAATTTTAGTTAGTTTTATGTATAAACCATTTGGGATCTTCAGCAAGCGATATGCGCAGAAGGCAAGTTTATTGCTTATTAGAAAAGCTTTGTACTTATTCCCATTGAAACTGATGACCACATTTTTAACTATCTGTTAGATATAATTGGGAAATAACTTTCAGCTACATGAACTAGGCAATATGCTGGACATAACCTAAAGATTCAGCTATGGCAATGTCATGCATGTGTGCCAGCCCCTCACCTGTACAAAGCCCTGTTGACGTCCATGGGACTCTACTTGGGTGTATGGGACCACCTGAATGGATCAGATTACAGGACTCATGATGCAATCCTGGCTTCTTTGAAGTCAGTGGTGGTTTTGCCACTGTCTTCAAAAGGAGGCAAGATTCCACCCTTAAAGTTTGCAACAGTAAAACATATTTACACAGATTTGTCAGTTAATGCTTTATTAACTTTGCTTTTTTAACCATTTATTGAAAAGGCAGGTAACTAGAATCATCACTTAATCCTGGTAGAAAGAACATTGCTCCTAGTTCATTTCTGTAAGTGTCCTACATCCAAACACACTTCAAACTATTGCAGCTGTGCAAATAACTGATTTTCCATGCAGTGACTAAACAGAAAAATAGTAATGGCTTGAACAAAAGTTTTATTTCTGCTCAAAATGAAATGTTTTATTTGATGGCTTTTTTTTTTGTTTTTAAAAGTTTTTGTGATTAAATTGAACCAAATTTCAAAACAGAACGTCATTCTGAATTGAAAAGTCTAAATATTTCATTTAGAATATGTCAAAACAGAACTTTTTGATTCTTTTTCTTTGATTCAATTCCACAAATGCAACATGAATTCACTAAATGTTTTAGTTGACGTGAATCGGCATTCTTCAGCCATAAAAAGTTTTAGCTGAAAATTTCACTCAGTTGTACAGCATAGCTCTTCAAATACAGAAGCTAAATACCAAGGTGGACGATAGAGAGCTGCACTACTCACTGCCTCACAAGATAAGAACTATATACCTAGCTTTATTGGGCAAATAATCAGAATGCAAAAAAGTAAATTCAGAGATGAAGCCAAGTTTACTCTTTCACATCAAACCCGATAAATAGGATTTAAAAACGTAAATACAACTCCTGAATGTAGTAGGAAAACAGGAAGGGAGAGGCAGGCAATGGCAAATTGTAGCAAATGTATATAAAGTTTTCACTCTTTCTGCTAATCTTCCCTCATAAAAATGTATAAGCAGCAGAAGATATAGGTAGGAAGGTGAATGGCAGAGCAACAATCGAAAAACAGGACCTCAGGTGCTAGGATCTCCTGCTTTTAGGGAGAAGGAGATGTTTAAGGATTCTCATTATTGGTCTAGCTCTGTTTACACTGAAGGAAAAGGGAATTTGAAAATGCCACTCTAAATATCTCCAGAAGTGAAAAGGGCCTCGGCTGAAATTATCAAGGTTACTTAAGAGATTTTTGGACATGAGTTCCCAAAGGTGGCTTCAAAAATTTCAGGTCAGGGGCGGCTCCAGGCCCCAGCACGCCTGTGGGAGGTCCGTCGAAGCCGCCGGACTGGCAGACCCTCCACAGGCAAACCGCCGGAGGCAGCCTGCCTGCCGTGCTTGGGGCGTCAAAATCCCCAGAGCCGCCCTTGCTTCAGGTTATTAGCATGTTAGGTTAACGTGCACCAAAACCCATAGGTCTTTTTCATACACAATTTTCAGTTATTTGGGGATAAATAATTGTACATTCCAGACTAAATAGCACAAACCTTTAACTAATGAATGTAAGAGAGTATACATTTTTAAACATTGAAACTTAAAGTCTTCAAAGGCAAGGAGAGAAAAGGAAGGTGTTGTAGAGAAGTTCATATATATGTCCTAACAGACACTTTTCAGCCTTGCTTCTTGAGGCAGAAGATTGTGTTTGTTTAAGTCTTCTTAGGAGAGAGATAGTAAGCTACAGAGACACATAATTTAATGTAGAAAAGAGGCTGGATAACAAGTCTCCATAACACCAGCTCTTGTGTTGCTTTCTACTTTACAACTGCATAGATGAAAAGTTTAAACTTTAAAAGGTACTGTACATTAATCCTTCAAATACCAATCTTATCTGTTTGAGTGTCCCACAAGGAAATTTTTCCCTCCAGACCTGATCGTGACATTCCATTCAGCACCTAAAATGTGACCTACAGATCCTTCTCCAGCTCTACCCGCCTTTAATTCTGCTCCTCATGCCTCTTCCACCCCCCTTTTCCTCAATCTTTCCCTTGTTCTCTCACACACAAGTCTCCCTGTACCTTCTCCCATGCCGGCCAATAAACCTGGAATGTCCTCTCTGACCCAATATGCCTCCCAAATGTCTTATAAAACCCTTTTGAGACTTCACCTTTTCCCATAATCCTTCATTAAACAAGGATCTCTGCTTAATTCCCCATAATAATGCAGTAGAAAAAATTATGAAAGAAATCTATGAATGACATATACTGTAATATTCAAGCAGTTCTAGAACCTCATTGTTGGTATTGTCTTCCTCCCTCAATCGCCTTTGCCTCTTATTTCCCCACTTGCATCAAGATCAATTTAAATTGGCTGATTCTTTCAGGCTGGGCTGTGTTTTTGTTCAGCATAACCCAGATCCTGCAGTGAACTCTTTGTGGGTAGATCACTGTGGCTAGGCAGAGCTCGCTGCAGGATTAGAGCCTACAGCCTTGATTGAGTGTTTAGCTTCAGTGCTGCATCAGGGGTGATATACAGCTGCCAGAGTGTCACAATCCTTTCCCTGCTCTTCTCTTGCAGTGGGGTGGACAAAGAAAGTCCACTACAGTCACAGCAGAAAAACTCTTAAGGCCAGAGATCTGGCTGTCCCTTCTCATCAGTAAAGTCAGGCTTTATAAAGAAACATATTCTGAAGGGACATTAACAAAGAGAAAAACATAGATGGTTTTTTGTATATTGCTAAATTCTTTCCTCTGCCTTGACAGGATCAAGCAAAGAATTCTTTAGAAAGTCACAGAACTATTCAACAGGTGAACAGCTGCCAAGACAATTTGAAAACTCTAGATTATGGTCCATCATGTAACTCATGTTTGTATTATTCTCTTGGGACATCTTGTGCAGAGAAACAGATGCCAATAGATGACCCAACCTTTTCCTGGTCTTTCACTATTGTTTATGGAAAAGAAATAGGTAAATCTTCATAAAGAGAAATTACTCAAACCTCACTGAAGTTATGTTTCCTTATGTTTTCTATCCTCTCATGTAATATATTTGAGGTTCTGTTGTTTGAACTGTAGGGGGTGAAAAAGACTGTAGCTAATGTGTACATAAACTATCTACAGGATTTATTGTATATGGGAAGAAAAATAAGAACCATAGATGTGTATAATTTTTACTAGAAAATATGTATTGGGCTGGTGGTAGCACTAAGATGAAGGGAAGTCTTGAAATTCTTCATAGTATTATATGAAAATTGTCAAAGTGTTGGGATACCCTAATCATCCACAAGCCAGCTGAAAATAATGTGTATTCATACTAGAATTTTTCAGTATCCTTGGACAGTAGCTTAGCTTTTGTTTTAAGTTATAATGTTTCACAAAATACTGTTTATTTTATCTTGTCAAAGAATGTAGTAATAAAAGAATTGTAAATGTATCTTTTTTATCAGTACGATTGTGTATATTGGTTATAGGGTGACCAGACAGCAAATGTGAAAAAATTGGGATAGGGAGTGGGGGGTAATAGAAGCCTATACAAGAAAAAGACCCAAAAATCGGGACTGTCCCTATAAAATCAGGACATCTGGTCACCCTAATTGGTTATCACTAGAGACAAGACTTGGGTTTTTTTCCCCTTGAAGGAACTGAAATATCTGATAGTTACTTTTGATGAAAATTCTAGAAACATAAGGCACTATATACACATACCTCCTTGTTGTAGTGTGTGTGTGTGATATTTCCTAACAATTATATCTTACACTCTGTGATTAGGATATGGGTGAAGTAGGATTGTGCTTATGACAAAAATAAGAATACATATGAAATATGTTCCATTGTTCTTAAAACCTAGTAAACTTCCACTCCATGTTCGAATCAATATATATAATAAATCTGCAACTGCCAGTGACTAGTTCTTTATTTAAATTATCTAAAAATAGAATTGTAATAAACCAATGTTTATAAAATCATAACTATATGTTGGCCCCTTGTTCCTACCAGGTTATATCTCTCTGTATTCATATAAGGAAGTAACCTGCAGCATTTTTGCCTCTTGTGTTTGGGAACATCTAACATTTGACCAATTTGTATCTCCCAGCTGGGTGGAGGTGGGGTCCCCCACTGAAGCTGGAAATTAGTGTTGATTCAAAATGACTGTAGAATGATATTCAGTATTATGTTATTATTTGACATATAAACTGACTACAAAACCAGGACAGGTTTCTCCATGGCCCATCAGTGCTACTATTGTATTAAACTATTTATAATATGAATTATGGAGCTAAGTCATCCCCTTCTGCAATACAACCAGAGGAAGGGAAAGGAGGTCACAGGGAGGAAATGTCTATGTCCCTCTCATAGCTTCTCCCTAGTCCATCACTGGGATAGGAGAAAAAGCAGGTTGGCTCCCATGAAGCACTGTCTGTATGGCTCACCCCAAACTGGAGAATCCTTAGCCCAGGAAGCCCCCTCTCTCCACAGTAGCTCTGTACCTCTGGCAACTCTAGCTCTACCTCCTGGCAGTGTTACCTTGGCACTGGCTACTCAAGTGGACCCTACCCTAAAGGGTCCTTCCCACTGTAGAGAAAGCTTTCCTGGAGCTGTATTACCTTTCAGGGGGATCTCTGCTGGACTGGAGAAGTTGGGGGTAGTAGACAAGGTGTGCCCCGACTCCACTATTCCTCCACTCTCCTCCTAATCTTCCCCGTTCCAACTCACGCACAGTGTACATATCCATGAACCAACAGAGAACACTCCACAGGATGAGGGAAAGGGAAGGATGGTGGTTCAGAGACGACAGAATTCATTCCATGCAGGGTAGAGGAGGACACAGTGCAGAAGCTAAGGAGGAGAGAATGTGGTGGCTCACACAAGCCAGAGAAAGGAAAGGGATCTTTCCTTTGCTTTTACAAGAGGTGGAGAGTTCTTACCCTTTATTTTAACCCCTGGACACATACACACAGAGGATTTCTCCGAAGTTTTTAACTATGGACCCAAACCTACTATTTACACTAGTGACTCTTATTCACACATGAAGCTGACATTGATTTAAATGGGACTAGCTGTGTGTGTAAGTATTTTAAGGATTTTTCCCCCTTGCTCTTTCAGTTACATAGGTAGGAGTAGTTTCACTGTAGTTTTCCTTAAATTCTGTATTTAAAGAGAAATAAACCTATGTGACAATTAGAATTTATTTAAAATCAATTATCCCTTAAGCTTGTGCAAATAATTTTTGAAGTTAAATTACTATAACAAAAATATCTGACAATGACAAAGATGAAAACTAGACAGTGAGCTAAATAATAACAGCTACAATCTCTTGCTGTAGAGACAACAGAGCAACGTTTTATCTCCTAAGGAAACAGTGAGCAAACTTTTTGACGCATAAGTAACATGTTCTAGAAAATAAGTCCATTTAGTGATGCTTAATGCCTTCACCTACTTTCAGTGAAGTCTGAGACAGTGAAATCTGTATTTTAAGATTCGATAAAACCTGAAATGAACTGAATTTTTAGTGAGGTAACTGTACAAATTGGTGTGATGCATTAGTATAATTGCTAAGTGACCAGGATATCTCAAAACAGGTTTGCAATGATCATCTTATTAGCTCAGTAAATACCAGTGGTTTGTGCCACCTGACTGCAGACAGAGAGACTGATGCTAATGTATGACTTCTCACCCTTGACTGTTTTTAACAAAGATGGCAGCTGAAGAGATTATTTTTACTTATATTTGCTTCAATATTTTATTACAACTAAGACATAGCTATTTTCTATCATTGATTATACCATTATATCATGCAAATATTTGAAATTCAGAGCAACAATGCTAATGCAATATTGGAGTCACACAACTGAGTTCTCGGGGACAGTCCTGATCCCGTGGAAGTCTACGGCTTCAGTTGGGAAAAGGATATGGTTCTCAGTAAAAGCTAAAGTTGATTTTACAGCCCTAATTCTTTCCGTGGGTGCGTATGTGTTGTGTTACTATATGAATCTATAAACTTATATGAATATTACTTTACATATATATATATATATTACAATCATTCTTCTACAACATTAAGTATATGGGTATCTATAACAATAAAGATTACATAATGACAGTATTATAATGCATTTTAACAAGGGAACAAACTTTCCCAGCTCCTGTACTGAACTGTGAAACCTTAATACTTCATTAACAAAGAAGCAGCAGCAAAAAACTCTTGTTTTTAAAGGGTGGGGAAAAGGAGGAATAAAGAGCAAAATAAGTCCTAGCTCCATACTTAGCAGCCATAAACCAACAAAAAGAAGTTGGTACCAGCAAACAAACAGGCATTAGTCAATTGAAAGACAAGTAAGAGCCTAACTGTGGATTCAGTACACCACCTGAGTGAATGGGTGTTCACCTAGGCTCTCAAAATAAGGCTTATGTGATGTACAGATCTTGTGCTGACCACATGCCCAGTGGTGAATTTTACCCAAAAGAACTAGATCACAAAGGCTGTAAATCTAAAACTTTTTTTTTAAAGGTATCTGAAATAAGATTACCACCAGAGAAACATTTACTGTATAACTCCCACTTCTCAAAATAATTCTGCTAAGTCATTTTTGACACAAGGCTCATGTCCAGTGACCATGCAAGAAATGCTCTTAGATTTTTTTAAAATTGTCATAGCTATATGGTTAATGGTCATAGAAAGATGGAGCATTACTAAAAACAAAGAAACAAGCAAAAAAAAAAAATTTGAAAAAACAGACAATACTGCTTTTTCCCTGCAAACGTACTTCCATCTTGTTCCCGGCTTATGTTTAAATGAAAAGAACAGGTCAGGAATAACACAAAGTAATTTAAAGGACTTACACTGCAAAACGTAGCATTGCCCACAGCTATACCTTGCAATCACCCAGTTCATATTTTAGGTCCTGACATGAGAGTTCATAGTATTTTATAATTCTATGTTCCATGTCAGAGGCTGACTGTGGAGCTGAATATCAGTCCTATTTAAATCGGCAAGAAAATAGCTGCAGGTGACATAACCTTTCATGTAGTACCACTGTGTACATATACAAATAATTGAGGCTCTTGACCCTGTCTACGCACATACAACTGTAAGTACAAACTTGACATTTTGATGCTGCTTGTAGCCTTTCCTGTTGTTATTTTCTGTTTCAATAATCCATTGCAGGTAGAAAAATGAAAGAAGGAAGCATGAATGATTAATGCTGTCAAGCTAAAATAATGTATTTAGAAAAATCTATAAATCTGTTATTTGTGGCATTTTAAAACTGAACACGACACTTTGGTGCCATTCAGCCTATTTTACAGCAGATAAATGTAAACGTTATTCAGCGACAATTGCTACATAACCCTTTGAACACCAGGTTTGACAGAGAAAGCCAAAGCAGCAGCAAACTTTCAGGCACAAAGGAATATTAAGCTTATATTGAATATTCATATGTGGTTATTAATATGTATTGTATGTATACACAGGTGGCAAATACAATGTGAATAAGTTTTAATCCTCTCCTTTTGCCCATCCTTTCTGCCTTAACCTCACTGACCATGTCTGCAAACCAGCTTGAATGTGAGCAGCTGTCTTATGTAATATTTTTCTGAGTAACACAGTAAACTCTTTGGTCAGGGCTTCTTATACATATTTAGTAAAATGCTATATGTAACCTACCACTCTGCAAAGATCAACACTCATAACTTTTAGAGGGAAATTGGCTCATTAGCCTCTAACTTTTTTTAGGCACACTCAGTGGTTACCATTTACTAAGAATAGTACCTCAACAGATAATAAATATGATCTCAGATACCACAAATTATAAATTGTTAGCTAATACTGTTTTTGTTTGTTTGTTTGTTTTTGTAAATGGTGACCACAGGATACATGGGTGCTTCAGAAATACCAAGTTTGACAGCCCTCCCTGTGGACACCTTGAGGCAGCCGGCTGCCTTTCACATTAGTCTGATTTTTATTTTATCACAGCAGCAGGATTAAAATTCCTATAGGGTCTCATTCAAAGCCCATTAATGGCGATGGGAGTCATTCCAATGACTTCAGTGAGCTGTGGATCAGGTCTGCAAGTCAGAGTCAATGTGTCTATTGCTTCATGTGTGTGAAAGTAACTAATAGTGCAGCACAAATCTGAAGAGTACTGTGTTTAGAAGAATATTGCATTTTATAAGAACGGTATTATGAGTGCTAGAGTACTAGAATATTACAGTACTAGAATTATGCCAGTGCGATACAGTTTTCCTTTCTCCCCGAAAATTACAGAGTCAGGCAACCAGTGAAAAAATGAGTATATAAACAAGACATTCTCTTTTAAAGCACTAAGGGGACTTTCATGCTAACAAGACATTTTCTTGCTACGTCAACAAGTCTGTACAACAAAGCCGTATCTATCTGCTAAAAAACGTCTTGAAGATGTTACGTTTGCCAAGTGCTTTAGCAAGTCATTTAAAATTAAACTTAATTAAACCAAGGTGATATCAGCTCAATTGTTTCAGTTCATAAATCTGTAAACCCCAAACTGTGCAGCTCACGTTTCAGTAGATGAGCAAATTGGTAATGCATGTAAATGATCGTGGCTGTTTTCAGAGTAAAAAAAAAAAATAAATAAAAATTAGAACCAGATCTATAGTTTGTACCAAACTTCACCTGAAACCACAGCAACCAAACTGCTCTAGATGCTTCTGGTTGCTAGATATCCACACCACCCTAAAAGTGCAACTTAACAATTTTAAGAGAAAATTTAATCAGTTACATTACATTTCAACAACATTGTCTGCTTACAATATTTTCAATCTCCCTTTATGTCCCCAGGGTGATGAGATTTCAGGTACACACTGTAATTTTTGAATTTTTTTCTCTGCTTTACTGTTAAGATAATACATTGGATTTCACGTACTTAAAGAACTACTCTGTTGGTACCAAGAAAGATAGTGACTGTTCTGTGGGACAGAGAAACAGTAGTGTAAGCCATTTCCCCAGTTCAGGAGCCTGAAGAAATGACCATCACTGGATGGCTTAAGTTATGCAGGAGTCAGTGGTCTTACCCAAACCATGACACCACTATCAACTGACAGGAAGCAAATGTCTTTGAAGTCCAAAGTGAAACAATTCTGCTGCAACAGAATATATTAAAACAAAAGTTTAGTTACTACTTTTTTAATTTAAATCAAACAGGATTATTAGCAGGACAAATTATTTTCCTATATAAATAAATTTAAGTTTGTGTTTTTTTTAACTTTAGCTTGATTTTTTTTTAAATCAAAGCATGTTCCTTCAGAAAACATACTCATAACTACTTATGTCAGTTTCAGTTTGAAAAGCAACATCATCTGTGCGCCTTGGGACAGACATAGGACAGGTTGTTATTTATATTGCTGTTAGCATGTTCATCTGTTATTTAGCTTCAGCTACCCCAGGACAGCAGGTGAAACCCAGAATAATAACTGTGCCATATATAAAAATTCAAGACACAAAGGCAAACAGATCCTAATCCAGTTTGTACTAGTACTCTGTTAGCATACACCTGAAATATAGAAATTTCCTTAAAGATGCTTATTTCATGCAGCCAATAGGGTTTAATAATTTAAAATTAACTAAACTCTTTCAGTACAAAATGTAATGGCTCTGTAAACCAAAGTGCAGAATGCTAATTTAGGATTTTAAATAATAATTCTGAATAACTGGAAATGTCATTAAAAGGAAGAGGTTTTTTTTATTTTATTTTAAGAGCATAAAGGGAAACCATGAATTAATATAAGCCATTAAAGACACTCCTGGAGCAAGCAAAGACTTACAAATGTCAAAGCCTTGAGTGAGCTAGAAAGACTTTAGCTCACCATTGAAATATTCTGTGCCATAAACACTAAAATGTTCTTACTGACAATCCTGTAAAAATCATATACATTTTGCAAGTCATATAGTTACCAGGGGGACACTATACTGCTCATTTCCTAATATGAAAGCAAAGCCCTACTTCAGGAAAGTGAAAACAAACAAACCCCTTTTACAGCCCCTCCATGTGTTATTAAAGATCCACACAACTTAATGAATACACTTACTCTCCATCCATGAGTCCTTCATGCCCCATTCCCCCCATGCTCACACATTTTTGGAACACTGGCATGAATCTTCATAACAGGAAACTCTCCTGTTTCATATTCTTTGATGAGCACTGATATTATCAAGAGAGCTGGCAATGACCACTATTTTTCCATAACAAAGGATTCTTTCTGACCTTTTTCTGAGAATCTTTAACACCTCCATTGTTGCTTATGGCAGAGAAAAAGCCCTGGAGCTAGAGAAGAAACTTTTCTTTGTCCCATGAAATTCATTGAGATTTTTTGAGGTATAAAATAAATATATAAACATATAAATAAAAGATAGAGATTTCTGATAAAAAATGCCTTTTCTCTTCTCTTCCTTGTGTGCATCAGGAAACTTTTGCTATCAAAATAATAACTCAACATGAATATCAAAAAGGCCAGGCTCTAGGGCGACGATCTTTTCAAAAGGCAAAAGTGGGACACATGTAAGAACCCTGCACCCTCCACACATCCTGGCCAGGTTGGAAGCCAGAGCCAAGCCATGGTAAGAGCCACCCAGGGAGCCTGGGCTGCTGTGGGGAGCCCCAGATCCTCTATGTGCCCTGGGAGGGGTGTACAAGAGCAGCCCCTGGTCCGTGTCCCTTCTGCCCGCAACATGCCACCCAGAGTAGGTGGGTCCACGACTCCAGGGCTCCCCACAGTGGCCCGGGCTCCCTGGGTAGCTCTTATCATGACCTGTCTCTGGCTTCTGGCCTGACCAGGGGCAGGTCTTGGGAGAAAGAGGAGAAGGGGCGCGGCCTCATGGCCCACCTCATCCCTACCACCGGGAAGAGGCTGGACCACCCATAAGCCTCAGCAGGCATGGAGCGGCGCTGCAGGGAATCCGGCACAAATGTTGTCCTGGAGTCATTCAGCCCAGAACTGGGACTTGAACTCTGCATTTCGGGACCGTCCTGCCCAATTTGGGATAGGTGGTCACCCTATCAGGCCTACACCACTGCCAAAGCAGCAGCAGATGATGACACTGGAGAGCTGCTGGAATTCCACTCCAAACACTCTCTAGGCTCAGCAGCCCCTTCCACTGCCCCATGGATAACAGCCTACTCCAGGTTGCTGGATAATGGAAATAGTTTTGCAGTTCAAGTGATAGAATTCTGTGATGCAATGTGGAGGATTTACATCCTGTTCTTGGTGCATGATGGGGGAGTTGTTACAACTGTATGTAAAAAAAAAAAAAAGGAAATTATACATAAAAATCCACTACAATTATTTAGATTATAAAGTCTAGCATTCAAATATATATAAATACACACACACATACATATACACACCCCTCTACCTCGATATAACACAACCCAATATAACACAAATTCAGACAATAACTGATATTTTCAGTTCACTGGGAGTTCTGACAATTAAAAATTCAGTTTTGGGGTTGAATTTCAGCAAGATGAAAAAAAGCAGAAAAAATTAGTTGTGTAAAACTAAAATACTTAATTCTACACAAAATGAAACACTTCATTTTGGGCATTTTTAACCTTTTAAATAAAAGCAAAGGAAACAAAGGGCTTTAATCACACAATGGAGGAGATGGCACCTTATACCCAATAGCCCAACTTTGAAGGCACTCACCTGGAATGTGGGAGATGCAAGTTCAAACACCTTCTCTGTAGTGTGGATTTGAATCTAGGTGTCCTCCCCTCCCAGATGAGGGCCATAACCACCTACTCACTGGCTATTCCCAAATAGGGTGGTTTTCCGTTTCTGCTGTTAAAACTGTTCCACTTTGTATAACTAATTAAATAGTAATTGGAGCCAGGACCAGAATGTGGGTGCTGCCTCTCCCACGATGGCCCTAACTACCAGGCTATACAGTCATTCTCTCTCTTGTCCAATAACTATTCAAGCAATTTATACAAGGTGGAACAACTTCAGCAGACTTCCTAGCTTCAACAGCCAAAATCCTAGCAGTTAGGCCCCTTCCCTAAGAGGGAGGAGGCTTGAGTTCAAGTCCTTGCTCCAGAGTGGGGATACGAATCTGGATGTCCCTCATTCCAGGTAAGTACGCTGGCTATTGGATATAAAATGGAGGGGGTGCCTTGATGATGTTTCTTTTGTAAATTACATCTAAATCCCCTCGTGAATCTACTCCAAAAAATCAAAATGTTTCATTGGTTCAATGTTGAAACAATTCATTTAGACATTTCCATAATTTTTTTTCTCTTTTTGTTTAGACCAAAATCTATATGAATTCGCAAAAATGTTTCGGTCAACCCAAATTTGCATTTTTTGTTGAAAAAAAAGTTTTGGCCAAAAGATGTCATCCAGCTATAATTAGGATACTGTCTTTAATGACATGATCACATGCTAATTTCTGTACAAGACTATGCCTCATTCAGTGACAGGATGGAGCACCTCTTTTAAATGGAAGCTGTGATTCTAGAGATCAGTTGGCAGGCCTGTCCACACCACTACCTCTCCTGGCCAGTCTTTCATGGCACCACACAATTGGGAGGAAAAATGTCCTAGTCTAAAAATAATAATCAGAATGCTCAGTTTTTAATGTAAAAACAAGAGGCCTGATCATGGCATTAATATTTAGGCAGAACTACTCATTGATTACAGTGGAGACTTCTACTCGAAAAGGGATGGCATAATGCAGACCAAGAACTGCACTCTGAATGGATTAGCATCAGTTTGACAGCAGCATTCAGGCAGCTTTTCTTTTGTTTTTATACAAACTAAATTTGAGTTGCAGCCAGTCATGATTTGAAATAGAGCATAGAACCTAAGAACTAAGATCTAGTAAGAACAAAAACCCAACAAAACTGGACAATTAAATGAACCACAAAACTTAGACTGATATTTCTACATGATCTTTTCTCACAGTTAATATTTTATTATAATTGGTTTGTGATCATCTGTTCAATAAATGTGTTCATGTATTGTCCAGATACAAAAATTTTGATGCCTTCCTCTTCCTCCTCCCTGTACTGGTCTAACTGCAAAGGCATCAATCACCCTTTTCAAAGTGGACCAATATCTGTGCCCCATAATTGTCATTAGCACAGCTCGGAAAAGACTGAAAACAAACCAGGCAGGTTGCAAATATTCATTTCAACTGTATTGGCATCTCTTTTTCTGTTCATTTTCATACATACCCTACCTAGGCCCTGATCCTGCAGTTGACAACATGCTGCGTCTGAGCAGAGCCCCTGTAACTTCAATGGTGTGAGTGCAGCATCCCCTCCTCCCCAGCCCACACTCTCAATTGCAGAATCAGGGCCTAATGGCAGGAATGTTATAGAGAACGTGTCTGAAAAGCAAGCTCTTAACATCTTCTTATTCCAAACGCATATTCTCTGTCGGTTTCTTCTTCAAGCTTCCATACTCATAAGACTTTGCAACAGTAGCCACTAGAGTACTTGAATCCTGGAGGCCTTGGATACTGATCCCTGCCATATAATAGGAAAACCTTTTGTAACTTTTACTCATTTCATGTAAGAGGAGCCAGAAAGTAAAGATTGTTTTCCCACCAGCATCCCCAAGAGTCATACCTCTACCATTAGGCACCTTCCGTACCACCGTGTGGTAACACCAGGTGCAGTGGAGTTTAAGGCAGAAAGTTGTAGGACATCAGGAGATCAACTGCAGAATCAAACTATGTTGAGTCAGTTCTACATTTTGCCTTGAAACCAAATTGTTCCTGACCCCTATACTCAGAAAGAGACTGCTTCTTTATTGTTTGAGGATGTGTAAATTGTTCCATTACAAAGAATTCAGATATGGTAGTTATTTTATGCATTCAAAAAGAAAGGAAGAATCCAGAAGATGTCTATGGCACATTTAATTTGCAAATCCAAGCCCAGAGTCCTCCACAGCCTGCTAAGATGTTTTTTATTTTGCTGGACTGAGTGACAACATGAAATTAATGCACCCATCTGGACACGAAAAAATCTGAAGACACACACATGTAAGGGGAAAAAAATACTAATAGGCCTATGATGTGTAAATTCTTATTGAACTCTAAAATCATAATAGAAATGGCTTATCTGAAGCACCATGATAGTCAGGAGATGCAGACTCAGTAATAATGAGAGGTTTCTAATACTGTCAGAAGGGTCAGATTAGGTATAGCTGAAGGGGTAAAGAATACTGTGCAGGTGACTATTTTACTTTTTAATTAAAGATATATATCAAATGTAGATATGGAGTGAATCAAACACTGGATCAAAACACCCTTGAACTTTGAAGAAGTTTGAATCCAGGTCTGAACTGTACAGCTTTGACCCATCTCCAAAAGAAATAAATAAGCAGCAACTCAAGCATTCAGAGATGCACAGACACTTATTGCCACACTCATCAAAATGAACTGAGAAGATATGAATAATAATAATTCATAATAAGTAATAGAGAGAGAGGTAGAATGGGATTTTTCCCCATGATGTTAGGCAAGAATATTCAGCAGCTCAAACACGTCTATAAACAACTAGTAAGGAGATACCTAATTACAGGTATATAACAAATCTGAAAAGGCCCTTTAGGATGACTACAGTTATCACATTTACTACTGTTTTATTTTCACACCTTTTTGTGCATTCACTTGTAGTAGCCATGCATTTGGTTGCTGTGTGCAGTTTCAAACCTACTCCTGTATCTTTTTTATTTCCCAAGAGCCTTTTTCCCTTCATGTTTTTAAGCAATTGCTGGGTATTCCTAAGATTATATTGGTTGTGACTTAATCTTGCTACAAACTCACTTCTCTCTGTATGTTCGAGTCTTCAGCTCAGACAATGTGTCTCATGTTACTGCAGCACTAGGACCAGATTAACTGAGGAGCAGCTTGAGGAGCTAGGTGACTGACAGCAATTCTCAGGACTGTTTTATGTTTGGACGGTTTGTTTAAATGATGCGTGCTCAAGAATCATGAAGAATCTACTCGTTCTTCCCCAATAAAATGAGTAAGAAGGCCAAAATGTTGAGAGAAACAAGCAACATTCTATACCAGACTTCCAAAAACATTAGAACTGAAGACTCTTCTCTCGCACTTCTCAAGAGCTGTAATTCTGCAGTCTCCAGACTAATTAAACACAATTCAAACTTCTGAGTGTAGTGGATGCAATGACTACTCCTGATTCCAGTTATAATCCTCATTCTAACTCCATTTAGCGCTTGTGAAAAACCCATACCTAATTCCACACACACTAGACAACACTGTATCATCTTTTGTCACTACCCACACACTTCTAGCTGAGAAGAATGCAGCAGCCACCTGGAGTTCTAATCAACCCATGGATATGACTCAGCTTACTAACCTTCTAGAATCTAAGGTCTTGCAGGGGAATTCAGTCATTATTATGGTTTCCCTTCCACTGAGCTCCCCCTTGTCCTGCAACATGGAGGCTCTATCATGTCATTATTTGGGTCAATGGACCCTTTTCTTTGTTTCTCTGATGGCCCTCCAGAATGGTACTGCCAGTAATGTGCTTTGACCCTTTCAAACATCCTTCCCATTCACAGCTGGGGAGGAAAACTAAGGAAGCACATCATCATTCCCAATGAGTTTGTTACTGCCTAGACTTAGCCACTGGGAAAGAGGTGGGATGGAATATCCAGTCAAGAATTCCATAAGCGCCAATGATGTATAGATATCAGTACTGGTCTCCACAGCTGCAGGATGGTGAAACTCTGAAACAGGCCATCTTAAGAATGTGAAGGACCTATCATAAAAATGTTGCCTCCTTGTAAAATTGGCTAACATTATAAATTTAGCCTCACTCATCCTCTACCAAGATTTTAATAAATAATTGACGACAGACAAAGCTCTACCACAATTATTGTTATTAGTAGTATGCAAGAAAAATGTTGACTGGGATGAATATTGACGAATGAAATAGTTTTTAAGGCTCATTTTCATTTCATGTCAAATAGACGCCATTCAAGGCTCCATTACACACACAACCACAGCAACTTCAGATCTCGGGTTCCTAATATTATGTGCAACCTATATACAATCACAATGAATTTTTTGTTTGTTTTATCATACTTTGCTCATTTACTTCTCCAAACCATTTGGGGGAGAAACGAAGACTACTTTAGCAGCTTTGAAACTGACTCATATTAAGAATGTTATGTTTTTATATATCCACTCTGAATGAATAATATGAAACTTATGCAATATTTACTAACTGTGATGCATAAACAACAAATCAGCTCTTTTCCATTAAATATTTCGGTAAAAGATATTTTTAATAAAATACTGCAGCTTGCAATTTAATTACAACAAGTGATTAAAACTTGGAGGATAATCATTTTTGGCAAAAAGTCAGTTTTTGTTAAAATTTTAAGATAGAAAAAAGATGCACATTATGACCATAATACTGTTAGTAATTAAGATAAATGCATCAATTATTAAAGATGCAAACATGTCAAGCAAGCATAACTAATTATTTGAGCATGTTAACAGTTGTTTAATGTTAACAAGCAGTGAATTATTAAAGACCCCATGTGTCACATTTTGGACTGCATAAAATATAATGTTTGGAAGGGTTTATGATTTTTAGGTTTTGCTTAGTTCTTTTCAGTCAGATAAGCAATAAAGATAACTTGCATTTAAACAGTATTTCTAAAATAATTACCTGTAAACATATAATGAAATGTTATATTTTGCAGTTTATGAAGCCTTCACAATACAGTTAAAAATGACCAATGTGCTACATGCAGTAAAATAAATACGTGGGAAATTTCAAACATTTTTTGTGTAAGTTCTTCATAAAAGAGAGCTATAGTAGTAGAGAGGTTTAAACTATAAAAAGTAGTGACAAAACCAAGATGAAATAATATGTTTTATGTGAGATGCTGTTTATACTGGTACCTAGCTATGTATATCAAATCATTTTTATATAACATTTAGATATAGACCTTCTGAATGACAGCATGCACTCACATACCGTAATCAAGATGCCACTTGCATAAATCATACTCATAACAAGGATCAACAGTAGTAGCTTTTATTGTTAAATGGAAACTTTTAATTTAGGCTTATTCCAGGAATCAACAAATCACATCCACTTTGCATTACAAGTGAAGTGAGTTTGTTCATTCTCATCCTATTTCTTAATGCAGTTGTCCACATAATGGGACTATTTGTGGCTGCGGCCTCTTTGAATCATTGCAAGGAACCATAAACTACCATGGCTTGAGAAATAAACTAGCCACAGAAAACTGTCCCTGCTAGGAACAAAGTACCCTATACTGTAATCTCCTCACATATTTCCATGCAAGAGTCCCCAGTATATCGTTCATTCTGGATCATGGTGGCATGTGTGTGCATGCACAGTTAGCATGATCTTGTATCTCTGTTCTCTAGCAACTGAAATACTCAGAGTAGTCATGGGTATCCAACACAAGCTCCTCACCCCGGGAGGAATTGGGACATGTAAATTCACCAAAATGTCACATCAATGTTTTCATATTCTTCAGTCTTAGGTTAGGAAAAGCCCAGACTTTAAAGTGCCACAGTGATACACGCGAAAGATTAAGTACAGAACAAACAGGGCAATTTTCCTAAGTTTCATGTTGCCTTTCAGAATGGACATAAAAAAACTGAAAATATGCTTCTACCACTGCTATTTCTAGTACAGTTACATGGCCAAAACTTCACTTTAAAAAAACCCTAGCAAACTGACACAAAATTTTGAAGGAACCACAGAGATAAAAGGCTGTTTTCAAATATAACTACACGGATATAAAAAAGAAATTATAGATTCCAGTAAAAAAGGTTTAAAGTATTTACCTCCTTCTCCTTACTTTCACTCCTTCATTTGAGATCATCATCAGATCCCTCCTAAAGGTAGCACCAAAGTAGATGCTATATACTTATGTTTTGCACTGCTGCCTATTAACACTTGCTTGTGAAACAGCAACATCTGATACTTGGAAAATACAAAGTAACTTAAATCTAGAGTTGTTCAAACTTTTCATTAGGAAACCTGAAACCACACACAACAGTAGCTGGCTGTGAGTTCTTAAGCAGAAATGAAACTAAATGTATTTCAAGTGAAAGAGAGGTAGTTTGAGCCATATAATATTTCAGTGAAAGAAGCAGCAAAATCTTTTGCAGTCTCTGACTAAGTGTGAGTTTTTTTAAAACTGTGTGCTAGGGAGTCCATTATGAAACTCAAAGGAGAGGTCCCCAGATAAGAGTCACATGATCCCAATTTGAGTCTCCAAGCACTTAGGGCCGGCTTTTTAAAGTTACTTAGATGCCTAAGTCCCAAATTCCTTCATAAATCTGGCCCTTAGATACCAGCATAAACATCTATTAACGTTATGGACAGACAGGCTGAGCCTACCTAACTAGGGGAGGCAGACATAATGCTAATGGCAATCTGGTTCTCACAGAGAAGAGTTACCCTTACCTGAGCTCTGTACCTAGTTTTATAAAGTACAAGGCTTCTCTCACACAAAATTTAGACTTACATTTACACCCAGGGGATCACAAGGTTTGACTGGCTTGTGAGGCACCCAGGGAAAGGACAAGGGAATGTTTGTTTCTTTTTTGTCTTTGGCTACACGTTCAACATGAACTCATGATTGTTTGTAAAGCTCTTTGAAATCCTTAGATGAAAGGTCCCAGGGACACAGATCAAATTTATTTGTCATGGTCTGTTTTCTAATTAAAACAATCTGATATTCACCTCCCTCCCCTGCCCCAAATATCAGAAAGCTGCTGTACTGAAATAGAATTGGAGTTTATAAATCCCAGCCATCAAGGAAACATAGGGTCAAAGGGAGACATACTGGTGGAAAGACACCAATAACAAATTTACAAAAAAGTTAGAAAAGCAGCACCTAAAGCCCATGACATCACTGGAATTTCATAGTTTCTAAAGGACAAGAATGTCTCTTGCTGATAATTTACAGTTCTCAAACACATAAAAGAAATTTGGGAGAACAGATATACAAGGCTTGCTTTTTTTAGTCTATCTTATTTAGTATTTTTTCCCCAATTTTTCTTCTGGCTTCTAGGTGACCTCCCTCCTGTGACAAGGTCTTCCCATTATGACAGTGAGCTCTGATGATAATGTAGGTAACATTCAGACTGAGACCAAGTGCTGCAGAAAGCTATATTTCACTCCTGACCTTCAGCTCCCCCTCCAGTGCAATGCACACATTATATTTCCTTTCACTCATGGCAAAACTAGTGAAACAATGCCAGGTGAAGTAAGTGACATTTCTTTAGCTAGGCTCCAAAAATGAATACAATATCTTTGTCGGTTTCATTATAGGTGTGATTTTTGCCACACAGCTCTCCTTAGGTCACATTAGATATTTGGATTAATACGTAATAGAGACAAGGAAATCTGGACAAGCTCTATTTAGGTTCACAGACATTTTAGAACTTTCCAATATGCTCTGTTTATACAGAGTTTGGGGAAAGTTCCCCTCAAAATGATTGTTTTGCCTATCGAGTAGCCAAAAATAACTCCCCTTTAAGATGTTCCAACAGATTCTGCTTCAGAGAAGTTCTAAAGTGTTCTAAACTCAATGTTGTGGGTTCTCTTATCTCTAATACCAACTGCTAAATTACAGAGTAGCACTGGCATAACTCCAACTGTATTCCTTTATGTGTCAGGCCTGAATCTCTTCATACATTAGGGTAGAGCTGCATGTACAGTAGTTTCTTTACTTGCAAGGCGTTTTTACCATCTGTTTCTATTATGAGAGTTTATGGCACAGAATACCTCAGACACTACTACAGTGTCTGTTTCTTTTCTGTGCTGCAGTTATAGCTCTGTAGTGCTTTATGAACAGAATAATAAAACATAACGCCTTCTTAATTCTCCCCTCCCCTTATTTTCTTAACACATTGCAGAAATCGAACGATTTTTACAGTTCATATTATTAAGATGAGAGGTGCTTTGAAAGAAAAGTAGGAAATTATCAGGAAATGTAAATGTGACTGCATGGCAGCTTTTTAAAATCCTTTAATAATATCATGATTCAGAAGGTTTTCATGTTGCTGTTTCTACTATTGTACCTTGGAATGTAGAATTTGGGTGATCTGAAATTTGCCTTTTTGGAGGTGGGGAGAAGGTTTGTGATATTCAGAGACAGTCCCCCATCCATATGCATTAAAACCTTGCACGAAAGCAGGGATACTACAAGGCCTTTGCTCAGTGGACTTTCATGAGCAATGTTTCACAGTTCCTCATACACAAAATCCAAGCATTTAGTTCTTAAAGTAGCATGGTATCAGTACACTGAAATCCATCTTATACAGATTTTAAAACCTTCTTTCTTCAGCGAGGAATTGTTGTTCTGCTAAGAAGGCCAGAAAGACATTTTTTGTGACGTGGATAATTATTATTTGCATTCAGCAGAGTCTTCAATGTAAACAGAATTTACATGTTTGCAGTCATCACCATTGCCTATGTTGTGGAGCTGTTACATATGTCTTAGAAAAAGAACATGACAATGAATGAATGCAGGCTTATGGGCAAAGATTAGACATATATGGATTTGGCAAAGAAATCAGATCTAGACACAAAGAAATATTCTATTTGCCTGTGGCTGGGTTGACCACATGGTGGCCATCTGGAATGTACATCAAACCTTCTACAGAATACAAGGGACCACACTTCTGCAGCACTCTCAACAATAAATTAATATCCATACGGTAAGTACTGCTAGAAAACGGTGATAAAGAAGAAAAAAGTCATATCTCACATACTCCAATTGCATTCCATTTCCTGGTGTTTCTTCACTCCCCCACCCCACCCCATTTATATAAACATTATATGTGAAACATAGTGAGAGCAATAAAAAATAAATGGCAATTAGAGCTAAGTTCCAGCATTAAGACAGGAGGCAAAAAGGAAGAGAAACATTGGTCCTGATAGCCTTTTCCTGTTCTAGTTTTTTTTAAAATAAATGTTCTTCTGACCTTGATTAGACCTGCAAATTTTCATGTGAAGTCTTGGTATGAATCCTATATATAGGAAAAAATATGGGTATTACTGAACATGCAGAGGCCAACAAGTATTTTGCCTCTGGTATTTCATCCATTTTCTGAATCACCGGGATGGCACATATTTGTGGCCTTCACTTTGCTGTCATATTTGTGACCCTCCTTCTCCAGCCCCACCCCTAAAAAAAAAAAGTACCCAACTAACCAACCAAGCCCTTTACTCAGTAATAAAATGCAATGTTACTTGTGAAGATGCTCTTGCAGTGTGAGAATCGCTGATTGCCTGGTGAATGTGGCACTGCAGTTCAGCACACCAACCGTCCTGCCGTCGTTTTGAAGGACCCTTGTGGCTACTTTATTCCCAGCCTACATCTTCACAATGCAAACTGGACCAGATTTTCAAGAGTGCACAGAACCCAGCAGCTCCCACTGTGACAATGATGGCCAGACGGCCCAGTGTGCTGAGCTCCTTTGAAAATAATTCTCCAACTGCAGAGCGCTGATCCACAGAGACTGGCCTAAGTGGACCAGCTAACATCATAATAAGCTCTTGCCTTAAAGAGCCTGAGTAACGTACTCAGAATAGTCTGTAATATGTCTAAATAATAAAAAAAAATGTCATGTTGATTCTATCACTCTTCAATTCACAGAAAAAAAGCAAATGGATCTAGTTCACACATTTCCACCAATATGTACCCGAACTGTGCTTCACAGAGTATCTTGTAGATGTGCTGATATGGAGGGCTTGCTTTTCCCCAAATGAGATGGAGTGACGCATCCATTAAGATGTCTGTTTGGAAACCCAGATACTTCATTTTCAATCCATTCCAGCTGAAAATGAAAGACTAGCCTCTGAAATTGGCCCACTAAGGAGACCATCTTAACCATCAATAGAAGAAAGATTCAATCAGGACAGAAAGAGAGGTCTGATGGGAAAATAGAGGTGGTGCTGTGTGTCACAGTTCAGCAAATAAAATGCTCATAGACTATGTTTTAATTTACTGTTGACAGATGCAATGTTCACATCATCTGTGATTCTCCTTAAGCCATTATTAAAGGGCAGTTACAAATTCCTGTATATTTATCATTTTTCTTATCCTGAAAAATGTTGTCAGAGAACATATTTAAAAATCTAACCAATATATAGATTAAAAAACACGATAGGTTTTACTTGTAGCATAGGTTTAAAAAGCGGTTCTGGCTTCCTGTTAAGATCAATACATTATCTCAGTAATAGACATATTAATGTCCTTAAATCTATACTTTTATCTGCAAATCACAAAAAACAAAAACAACAACAAAAAAACAAAACAAAACAAAACACACCCAACAATCACACCTCTCATGGATTAGGCCTCCCTACCAACTGATTTAGTTTTGTGTCAGGGAAGCCTCATTCTCTTGTTTTTTCTCTTTTCCAAGTCTCACGGAAATGCTTATTGATCCTGTACTTTAAATCTTAGCCAATGGAAAGTAATCATTCACCATTTATTGGCTTTTGACATATTTTTATGTAAATTGTTTCAAAGAGAAAAGATTCACGTACGTTTTATGAACTCCCCTAAAGTACAAATAAAAGGCATCCAAGGTTCAAAGAGTTAAATTAACCAACTGTTTCCATCTCGACAATAAATCCCCCGCCCTAAGCCCCTATTGTCTCTCAGGGCTATGCTTGATTTATGGTGTGATCCATCCCTGTTGGGAGTTGACAGTCACTTTCATTTTCTTGTATTTTTTTTCTCTCTGACTGCCAAGGTCACAAGAGAGAGGGCCCTCCAAGTTTTTTGCATTCGTCCTCCTTCACCCTTCCACTGGGTTGGCCTCATGAATCATTCCGTCTTCACATTGAACTCCTGATGCTTCTCTTCCACCAAACTGCCCGACTTCCGCAATTTTTCTTCATTCTCACTAACAATTTGGTAATGAAATATTGATTTTTAGTTAGATTCAAATAGATGTTATTAAGTTTGCATTGATAAATCGTTCCTTTTCTCAGGCTGGAAGTACCTCAGTCAAATTCTAACTGCGCTTTCATACCTGGTGATGTATTAATTTGACATATTTGTCACCCAAGCTGTATGGCTCAGAGTTAGAGGAGGGCATCTATCCTAATTGCTGCTATTTGCCAGAGAAAGTGTAATTCTAGCAGATTTCTTCCAAGGATTTTAGCCCTAAAATGAAGGCTTGGTATATATTTTCTGTGGGATTTTTATTTTTTTTTAAAATCTTTTCCCTATGTGGTTCATTGACAGTCAAAAAAGTAATGGCAAATTAATTGAAATGAATTTCAGTATGTTTTGCTAATGGAAATGTATAGCATACAGCATGAATTATTATATCGTTAAAGACAGAAAGTCATGTTTTTATTATTCTGTTTCTTAAAATATTTTCCCCAATAGAAGCTGTTGGCTGTTGAACAGTTTCAAAAATATGGCCCTGAAAGCTCAATAAAATCACCCTTCTAAGTCAGAGTTGAAGGGTAGAACAATGTAAGGAAATACACCATGTCTGCCTTGCATCAAATCTGACTCGCAAACGGAATAATTCACATTCCCAGCCCTCAGACTTTTGTGATCACAGATGTATGCACACATTCAAAACAGACTTCTGACTTATTGAGGACAAAAGCTGCCCACTCTGACATACCCAAAGCTTATTCTCTGCCATTGTAAAAGATGACTATGATACTGCTTTGCAAACACCTAATTTTGAATCTCTGGTTACATTTACATTTGGCTATAGTATGTTAACAATAGCAGCACAACCTTTTTTGGTTAGGTCAAAGTTCAAAGAAAATATTATTCCTCAGCTTAAAGCCAACAGAGACTGATAAAGGCACAATTTTATTCCTGCTCCGTGGATCTTTGATGTAGCAATCAGTTTCAAATTATGCCCTCACCTGACTCTCTTAAAAGTTTAATTTGGGGGTTATAGCTGCATCATTTGGACTGCAATCTGATCTCTCCTTCTATGGATGTGATTTTGCACCTGTAAAGACTTCCACTTACAAATATTATTAAGGCAGATATCTGACTCGTGTTGTAACTACTAAATTTTCCCCACAATGCATTGTAGGTCAAAGACATGGGGGCATGATTTTGTGTCTACACACAGAGGAGCCCATCTCTAAAAATGAGGCGCTCAAAGAGTTTAACAGTAGCCACTAGAGTTGATGGATTCACTGACTCCTTTCATGTAACAGAGGTAGTGTCGTTTGGCATTCTGACCCATTTCCAGAGTCAAGGGCCAGGAAATAAAGTCCAATTTCTTACCAATATTCCTTTTATTTTGAAAATAATTCAATGGTGAAAGAAAAGGATCAGCTTTGAAACTAGCTTTTAAAAGGCCTCACCATTAAAATCTGGGTACTTAGATGGAGTTGATAAAAATTTAAAAAATGTAAAGCATTTAAACTAAGAAAAAAAAGACATTTTTTGCAAAAATGTTTGCAATATTTCCCCTCAACCTTCCTTTTCCTCCTCCTCTCCCCACCCACTCATTTTTGACCAGTTCTAGTATTTACTGCACAAAGTAGTTAAAGTTACTATGGTATGTGTAGTATTCCCCATGTTAAGTATATTAGATAGGTATAAGTAACAGTGGAGTAAATGTAACATTTCCATGACATCCAAAGACTCTTTGAACCCTACGCACAAAGAGTTGCAAGCTGACACATTTGTTAAAATAGGGAAAAAAAGATATTGCAATCTAAAACATACTTAATTACTGAATACTGGTAGAGCTGCAATAACAAGCCTGTTTAAATTAGTAAGAGAATGAAGGAGATGTATGAATTCTTTCCATTAAAAATATAACCCCATTCTTTCTTCTTCTATTTCTTCCCATATGTACTTTCTAGAGCTATTTAATGCTATAAGTAATCATCAATCCACTTCGGAAAGGCAGTGCACTTTTTATATACTCTCTAAAGCTGCTGCTGCTGCAGCTTTTATTGTTACTGATACCAAAAGGGAACGTAAAAAAGAGTCCCTGTAAGTGCATGTTATAGTGAGCTCAGCATTCAGAATACAGTTTGCAACACTCTGTCCTTATCTCACCTTATTATGGGTCAGGTATTGCAGAACACACAGGAAGGGAGATCACCCACTGGGAAGAACCCAGTGAATTGACTAGGCTCAGTGGAAGTGTGACCGATACATTGCTAGACCATGTTATTAACTCAATCAGATAAATATGCACTTAGGGAATTTTAAAAGAGCACCGTGACTATATACTGACTGTAATAACTTCTTGGGACCATCGAGGTACAGTAGGTAAATACATGTGTTAAAGTAACACAGATTATTTAGGGATCACTTATGCCACTTTAGACCCACACTGTGGTGGTGCTGAGATATGTGGCCCCAGGGGCGCTCCAAAAGGAATTCTGCCCCTAAAGGCAGAGCTTCTTCCAGAGCTCAACAGTATGAGGGAACACACTCGCTGCTATACCCCTTCCTCATAAACATCACTCTCTCTGCCCTTACATGTACAACCTGTGTCTAGAAGGGACAGCACCATAGCGCTCTCTGTCCCTTTGGGGTTTCTTGTGCTTCATGGGGCATGCACAGCTGTGCCTGGCTGCTGATGAGACATGCAAGAGGAGGAAAGGGGAAGGGTTTCTTCTGCATCCTAATCTGGCCATTACCCAACAACACTTGTCAGGGGTTAGGTATGTTTTTTTTCATTCAGATTATGGAGACAGATGTGTAAATATCCATTATATTTCTTTAGAATTGTACACACCAACCCATTAAACAAGGAGCTTTCTCTTGCGTAAGCCAGTAAACACCTAATGAACTCAAGGTCTCTGGGATGTCCAAAACCTTCAAGTTCTGACAACAGAGAGCTCCACTTCTATGAAGTTTAAAAATGTAAAAGTGTAAAAGTTCTTGCCAATGCAAGAGAGAAGCTCAGCTCTACTGTCAGAACGTGGGTAGATCTGGTAGAGTGGTTGACACCAGGGGAACCAGCAGCTTCACTTATCTTTGAGAGCAGCTCTGCACGGATCTGCCACCTCCAATACCCCTTTCCCTGTCTGACCTAGAGTATCCTCACTCTACCCTGCATACTGCCTGTCCTCCACCCACCCTCTGTAATTCCTGTTAGGAGCAATTAACATGCAGTTTAGTAGGATTTACCTGATTTAATTCTGCAGAACTTACAGGACAAATAATATCCAATAATAATTGTTCCCCCATTAGCTTTTGCTAGCAGCTCATCAAGAACCTCCTGGGCCTTAGTGAGCAAAATGAGCTAAAACAACTAGAGAAGACATTTTTGCTTCCTTCAGACACAACTCTGCCCCCTCAGAGTCAGCTCAGCAGCTCCAGTTCTGAGTGATCTTATTTATTAAATCGATGTAGGAGTGATTGGTCTGTACTGCTCAAGGGGTGGGGAGTGGAGGGGATGGGGAAGAGCAGAAAGATGCTTGCCTTCTCTATGATATCATTTCCCCCAACATCAAACCCTCAGACAGGGGCGGCTCCAGGCCCCAGCATGCCAAGCGCATGCTTGGGGTGGCAAGCCGTAGGGGGGCGCTCTGCCGGTGCCGCGAGGGCGGCAGGCAGGCTGTCTCCGGTGGCTTGCCTGTGGAGGGTCCACTGGTCCTGTGGCTTTGGTGGACCTCTGGTGGCTTGCCTGTGAAGGGTCCGCTGGTCCCGTGGCTTCGGTGGACCTCCTGCAGGCACGCCTGCGGGAGGTCCGCCGAAGTCACGGGACCAACGGGCCCTCTGCAGGCAAACCGCCGGAGGCAGCCTGCCTGCCATGCTTGGGGCAGCAAAATCCCTAGAGCCGCCCCTGCCCTCAGAAGGCTTTAGTAGGCCAGAGCAGGCATTCTACTTACCTACTCTCTCCCACTGAAACATGGAGCTTCCTAAGGAAAAGCTAGTTCTGGGGGAAGTGGGATGGAGTGGGGAAGAGAAATCTCTAGCAGCTCAGTTTCAGGCTAGGGCACACCTACTGGGAGGCAACAGAGGCTTCCCAGAAACATACTTCTGGATATGGATTAGGAATACACTAATTTTAGGGTCTGAACCCCACTTCTAGAGTGGAAGAACCCTCCTCACAACGGAAAATTAATAAATGGAAACTCACAGGGATTCCAATCACTGCTGTGGGGTTCGCCATGCAGAGAACACCACCATTCTATGTTCTTTGGGGACACAATGGCATTATCAATAGCCACACAATACATGGGACTCTGTGAAGTTAAGTAGCCTGGGTAATTTCACTGATAAGCAATACAAAGCCCCAAACATCAGTGATCGAGATAGGCTAGGTCTATGCTACACCCCACTGGCGGTGGCATGTAGTATACGAATAGCTACATGCCACAGTGAAAAGCAGGCTGCCATGTGTAGCTGAGCATGTTGGTGAAAGGAAGGCAGCAGGGAAAGGCTTCAGCATCTCCCCCCAGCCAGAGCCTGTACAAACCCAGACCATTCTGGCATGTATTTATTCTACTTGCCTAAACCATGCCTCATGGGCTACACTGCTGTTTATGCCTGTGCATTGGGGGCCTATGCAGATATATACTCTACATGCTGCCGAAAGAAGCATGCAATATGGACATCCCATAGGGCAGACTTTCACTTGGGTTGACAAGACCCAGGCCAGAAGGTTTTTGATGGTAAACTGCACTGGACACCCATCAGTAATCAACAGAAGCATAGCATGTATCTCAGTAAAAACAGAGTTATGGATAAACTTATATTGCTTGGCATTCAGCAAAGCAATTCATTCCCCAACCTTGCAATCACAACTGGAAATAAGGCAGTTTACTGTATTCTATTTTAGATATCTATTGCAAAGCAATCCAACCTGTGAATATATCAGTAGCTATTCTACATGGAAAGGTAAAATCTACCTGAAATTTTAAATTATACTAAATTTTAGCTTCTGTCTAATTTCACCACCACTACAATTTCCTAAAGATTTTTTTTCTGGAGCATAGTATGTTATTAGTGCTATCTATAAAATATGAATCCCAATACCACAATCATCATCAAAAATCATAAAATTCTATGCCTGCCATGAAAATATTAGATGATTTATTTTGTGAAGTACATATTAAAACTAGGTATTGGAATGGTATTTTGCCTCACTGACATAAAACACTTTTAATGACACACAATTTCCCCTAAATTGTTATTATGTTAAGCCTCTTTCCTTATATTAAATCAGATATTTCAGATCCTATTTATAGATTAAAGATAATATTTAGATACCATACGCTGTACAATATTTGTTCATGTCCCTTGTTCAGTTTTGTTTTGTATGACATATGGTACATTCTTTATACATTGCATAATCCTAATATACTGCATATGCATATATAATTTAATAGACATAGTGTGCATGCTGGATGCAGTTGAGGAGATAGGGTTCTGGGTTCCCTGATGCTGGGGCAATGCCTAAATACCTATAAAGATCTGGGACCTAACTTCCAGATCTTCAAAGATATACTTAATTTGGCAATAAGTTTTTTTTTTTTTAATATTTTTTCATAGTTTTTTTTCCAACAGTAGTAGTTTGTAGGTTGTTGTGCATTTCATGCTAAATAGCATTATTCTTTGGGTTTTTTTGATCTTGCAAAGTCTGGGTTTGTTGTTTCAGTGGAACATTTAGGCCTGATTTTTTTGAGAGGTTAGTTACAGGAATGAATCCCAAATTAGAATTAAGAAAAACACAGAAAGTTTTAAATTTACAATTCCTTGGGACTCTTGACTGTTATCTATATAATAGAAATGCACAGGTTACTACCGGACAACTATACAGTTATTTTCTCAATGGCTGTTAATTACTCAAACATTTGAACCCTAACTTACTGGGTGCCATTAATAGGCCAATCAGAACAGATGGATTTGTACACCGATTCTAGTTATTTCTGAACAAATGCACCGTTGATATTAAAATCCCTCCTGTGTATTGGCGGCCTTTATAAATTGTCATTCAAATATTCATAATCAATGTGGTTACGTTAGGAGCTCACTCCATTCCCATCCTGTCACCACACACACAGTCTTGGTCCTCTCAATCCACCTGCTCAGTTAATTAATATCAAAGCCGAAGAACTCAGGATACATTTGGCCCAGAATACAATGAATACATCTTGGATAAGAAAAACTAACTAACTAGCTAACTATTTAGTAGATCTATATCGAATTTCACTTTGTCAAGCTCAATGAGACTGCATCCTTAGATGTGCATGTTTCACTGATTTCAGTGGATGTCTGGCACATACATCTAAGAACAGAATTTGACTGTTGTGGCCCAACCTAATAGTTCTGTATGTGTCAAATTTCCAGTCAAATCAAGGGGAGTTTTGCCAGCAAGAGGAATGGAAAGTATTTCATCCCAGAACAGTGCAACCTTATAAATAGGTGATAAATCCAAAGACTCCATGAGTGTCTCCATTCTGCAAGGGACAGGTGAACAACAGGACATCATACTACCAGTGCCATGACACAAAATGTCATGCTAAGATTGGATAGGCTTCTGAAGCTGATGGGCCAGGATCCACTGGTGACGGTTCACACCAGCATTAATGACACTGTGTCATGGGATATCTCACAGCTAGTAGATGATTTCAGGGAACTCAGAAGCATGCTGAAGTAGAATGTCCAAGCAATCTTCTCTGAGATCCTTTCTGTCCCATGAGCAAAGGAAGACAGAAGGCAGAAGATTCTGGAAGTGAATTACTGGCTAGTAAGTGGTGTAAAGTTTTGGTTTTGTGGAACACTGGTCCACCTTCTATGGGAAGAGGGGGCTCTATAGTTTGAATGTCCTTCACCTCAGTAGAAGGGGAACCAGTCCCCTGAGGGACAAGTTGGCTAGTGTAGTCTGGAGGGGGTTAAACTAATGCAAAAGAGGACAGGGAAAATAGGAAAAATATGAGCACTCAGCATAAAATAGAGATGTGGACAATAGTCAAGAAACCAAAGGACATAGAGAAAAAGTTCCTCAATTGCCTATACACCAATGCTAGAAACTTAGGTAACAAAGAGGAATTTGAATTACTCATTTATAAGCAAAAATTCAATCTAATCGATATTACTGAAACCTAGTGGGATGAGTCCCATGACTGGAATGTTAAAGTCAGTGGTTATAACCTATTTAGAAAGGTTCAAGTGGTCAAAAGGGGAAGGGCAGTGGCACTCTGTGGCATTACGTGTTTTCAAGTCACTGGTAACTTGGAAGAAAATGATCTTGAATTCTTACGGATCAATATTCTAACAGATATAATTCAAGATGGGATACTAGCTGATGTCTGCTACAGACTACCAAATCACACTAGGGAACAGGATGACTGCTTACTTAAACACCAATCTACAATGTGTAGGGGGGAGCGTGTGATGATGGGCGACTTCAATTTTAATGACATATGCAGGAGTTCTAATACTGCCAGTACTAAAACATCCTTGGAATTTATAAACATTATAGATAACAATTTCCTAACTCAAAACATGTTGCAGCCAACATAGGGGAGGTTTTTATTAGACTTTGTCCTAACAAATAAAAAGGAACTGATCACAGAACTAAAAATTAATGGCAGCTTAGGTAAAAGTGACTATCACTTGATCACATTTATAATGTGGAAGCAGAATAAAGTCCAGATCAATATTGTATATAGTTGGTGCTTTAATAGGGCCATTTTAAAACAATTATGAGCCAAATCAGCTGTGTGGGAAGAATTTAACCAGAAAAATTAGAATGATACTTGGAATCATTTAAAAACAACTTCCTAGATGCCCCAAAAGTGTCCAGAGGAAGAAGGCTATACTGGTTTAAAAACAACCTGGCTTAGATGGGAGAAAGGACAAGCTGATAGCTAGAAATATAAATCAACAGTTAGGAATTGTAGAAAACTGATAAAGGAAGCCAAGAAACACAAGAAGACCTCTATGGCCAGCAGAGTTAAGGACAATAAGAAGAAATTTTTAAGATATATTAGGAACAAAAATCATCTTTACAATGGTATTGGTCTGTTATTAGAAGAAAATGGTAGAATTATAAATAATAATGCAGAAAAGTCAGAGGTGTTCAATAAATATGTCTGTTCTGTATTTGGGTGGGGGAGGGATTTGATGATACAGTCTCTCATGGTGATGATGAACACTCTTTCCATTCCATTAGTATCTCTGGAGGATGCTAAAGAGAAGCTACTGAAGTTAAACATTTTTAAATGTGCAGATCCAGATAACTTTCACCCAAGAGTTTTAAAAGAGCTGGTTGAGAAGACATTAATGTTGATTTTCAACAAGCCTTGGAGAAGTTTAGAAGACTGGATGAAAGCTAATATGCCAATTTTTAAAAAAGGTAGATGGGATGACCTGGGTAACTATAGGCCTGTCAGCCTGACATTGATCCCAGGCAAGATAATGGAGCAGCTGATGTTGGTCTCTATTAATAAAGAACTAAAGGAGGTTAATGAAATTAATGCAGGTCAATACAGGTTTACAGTCTGTGACAGACTATACCCCATTTTCACCACTTTCACAAGACTACGATACATTTTGTACAAAGTATGCCTTGTGAGGTATCACTGGAAAACTCAATGTGCTGAACACTATTGTCCTGGTAAAATATCTGTATCAGCACTGTATGTAAGGTTATAATTTTCTACTGTATAAATTTCTGTAATATGTTCCAGACTTAGAAAAGCAGGCCCAAACCAGTTTTCAAAGACAAAGACACATTGGTATCCCAACCAGGTGTTAATGGACTACAACCTGCTTAAGCAGCCATTTTCAGTCAGGGAAGAAGGCATGAACAAGAAATTTGCATTTCATCACAAGGACAGTTCAAACTTCACATCCACAAAAGATTGTTTGTCACCATGATTCAGAAAGGATGTATCTAGCACAAGAAAATTAATATAAGGAGGGGAGAAAAAACACTTGATCTCACTTTCCTCCTTCACTTCTGCTAATGAAATCAACAACTCTTAAAGAACTGAACTGGGGCATGGGGGAGGGAGTCCTGGCTGAAGTAAGCCAGTACAGACTGCTGTAAGCTTATGGTGAAAGAAACCTTTTGCTTTTATGTTCACTTAGCTTATTAAGTTAGGTATTTAGCTTGCGGGTTTTTCTAAAAAAATTTTTGTAACCAGTCCTTACCTTTATGCATCATTACTTGTAGCCTTGCTTTTCTTTCTGTAGTTGATAAACTTGTTTCACTGTTTTATCTAACCGGTGTTTGTGTGTGGGAAACTCCACTAGGGATAACAAAGCTGGTGTATATAATTTTCCATTGATGAAATGATGCACTTTATATGAGCTTGCATTGTTCAGTGACGTGCTTAGCGATATAAGATCCACATTTCTGGGGGAAAGTCTGGTACTAGAGTATCTGCTGGTGTTCTTCTGCAGTGTAATTCATGAGTGGCTAGCTAGAAACACTCAATTCGGTGCAGCAGGGAGAAAGTTACTTGGTCAGGCTGTTCACCAGTAAAGTAGGGTTAAAAAAAAACAACCCAGCTTGGAAAAGTGAGGATACAGCTATTAAGCAGCCCAGATTGTACCCTGGGGAATGTCACAATATCAAAGTAATTTGATTTTTTTTCTGAGATAACAAGTTTGATTGATAAAGATAATAGTGTTTGTCATAAATAGATAGCTAAGGGTTAATGTTTCTTTTACCTGTAAAGGGTTAATAAAGGGAACCAAACACCTGACAAGAGGACCAATCAGGAAACCGGATTTTTTAAAAGCTTAAGGGAGGGAATTTGTGGGTCTTCTTTGTCTTGGGTCTGTGTCTTTTGTCTGTCCTCCAGCTATGAGAAGCTTCTTTCTATCTTCTAATCTTGCTGTTTCCACTTTAAGTACAGGTAGAAAACACAGTATAGGCTTTTATGTTGTTTTGGGTGTATTTAATGTGTGTAGCTTGCTGAAGGTTCATCATAGGGATATCTTTTTTGAATCAGACTGTTTATTCATTTTTTCTGTTTAAGCAATTGATCCTGTAATTGTCATCTTGATACAAGAGAAATTTTATGTCTTTTTTCTCTTTTTATATAAAGTTTTCTTTTTAAGACTTGGTTTGAGTTTCTCTCTGGGTAGTAAGGAACAAGGGAGGAATTCTCTTGTTAGATTTTGGAGATAGCTCTGCAGCACCCGGGAATGGATGGGAGGGGGAAGCAAAGAAGAATAATTTCTGTTTCCTGTATTCGGGTTTGGTCTCTTTTGTGAATAGAGGAGATATGCTGCTTCGGTATTGTGATGTAACAGAGATGCATCACTCTCAGGTCAGCCAGATAGAAGTCTGGGTGGAGGGGAGGGGAAAGGAGTGGAGATATTCCCTTTTCGTAAGACTCAGAGCTTCGGGGTCTTTGGTGGTCCCTCCAGGGAAAGTTTGGGGGGACCAGAGCGAGGCAGGTGCTGTAATTCCTGTCTGGTGGCAGCGAGATAAGATCCAAGCTGGTAATTAAGCTTGGAGGTTCATGCTAAGCACCCAGATTTTGGACGCTAAGGTCCAGATTTGGAAGAAAGGCTTATGATAGTGTTGATGTAATATACTTAGACTTTCGTAAGGCATTTGACTTGGTATCGCACAACATTTTGATTAAAACATAAAATATAAAATTAACATGGCATACATTAAGTGGATTAAAAATTGCCTAACTGATAGGTATCAAAATGCAATTGTAAATGGGGACTAATCATCAAACAGGTGTGTTTTCAGTAGGTCCCTCAGGGGTTGGGTATTGCTATTCAACATTTTTGTCAGTGACCTGGAAGAAAACATAAAATCATCACTGATAAAATTTTCAGATGACTCAGTATTTGGGGGAGTGATAAATAATGAAGATGACAGGCCACTGATTCAAAGCGATCTGGATCACTTGGTAAACTGGGTGCAAGCAAACAATATGTATTTTAATATGTTAAATGGAAATGTACACATCTAGGAACAAAGAATATAGGCTGTATGCTCACAGTGAGGGACTCTATCCTGTGAAGCAATGACTCTAAAAAAGATTTGGGTAGATAATCAGCAGAACATGAGTTCCCAGTGTGATGTTCTGGCTAAAAGAGCTAATGTGAGTCTGGGATGAATAAACAGGGGAATCTGGAGTAGAAGTAGAGAGGGTATATTACCTCTCTATTTGGCACCTGTGTGACTGTTACAGGAATACGCTGTGCAGTTCTGGTACCCCCAATTCAAGAGGAAAGTGATAAATTGGAGAGGGTTCAGAGAAGAGCCACAAGAGTGATTAGAGGATTAGAAAACATGCCTCATAGTGATGGACTCAGAGAGCTCAATCTATTTAGTTTAAAGAAAAGTTTAAGGGATGACTTGATAACAGTCTGTAAGTATCTACATGGGGAACAAATATTTAACAATGGGCTCTTCAATCTAGCAGAGAAAGGTATAGCAAGAAGTTGAAGCTACACATGTTCAGAATGGAAATAAGGCATACTTTTTTAATGGTGAGAGTAATTAACCTTGGAACAATTTATTAATGGTTCTTCATCACTGACAATTTTTAATTAAGATTGTATATTTTTCTAAAAGGTCTCCTCTAGGAATTATTTTGGGGAACTTCTGTGGCCTGTGTTATACAGGAGGTTAGCCTAGATGACCTCCTGTATAATGGTCCCTTTTGGCCCTGGAATCTGTTAACTTTAAAGGGACCTGGATTCAGCCCTAACACTGGGGACAGGGGGAGAAAAAATGCCCTGGAAATCATTATTATAAAAATATATGCCTATCAAAAACCTATGACATTTCTGCCATCAAAAAAAGCCAACTGAACAATCTGTGATCTTGAAAAGCTACATTTCTACCAGGAATGGTAAGAAAACAAGTAAACATTTCTTCTGGAATTACGAAGTTTAACTATTCTAGCATCTAAATAGTACCTTCAGATATCTGTAGGGAGTTTGGAAGGAAGAGCCAGGACAAGATACAGGTGCCATCATGAAAAATTATTAAGGGTTTTGGGGGGGAAATAAAGAAAGATAAACAAACCTGATTAGGAAAATAAATATACGCCACAATACATGTATAGGCATGTGATTGGGTGGCAGGTTACTCTAACATGAAAAAAAACCCAACATAACCTAAGGTTATATCTCGCTTTGAGTTCCTATGCTAGCATCCACAAAACTGGAAACCTGTTTGCCAGGGCTTCAAACAAGAAGCTGATAAAAGAATATTTGTGCACTTAAATTCTTCTTGTTTTCCTTGGCTCTTGAAGTCACTACTTAACAAAAATTGGACTAAGTGTATGGATTTTTCAACCACTTTTCTGACCCACATTGATACCTAGTTATGCTTTCTGAACAGATAGATAAGATGATTATTCTCTAAAGGTCCCAACCTAAATGAAAATGTAGGTGCATGGAAATATAGTAAAGTGCTTTGAGAGCTACAGATGAAAAGTGTTATATAAAAGCTAGGTATTGTTTTTGTGATTATAAAACAAAAAAACCCAACAAATTTGACACAGTAAACAACTTTGTATAGAAGAGTCTAGACAACTGAATCTCCCTCTTACTGACTTCACGTGATTAAAAAGAAGCAGGAGCAGAGGTGTGGGAAAATAACTCTGCCTCTCTCTTTTTGTCCGTATTGTGTTCCAGATGCAGCAGCGAGAGTGTGCTCATGACTTCAGTTGCTATTCACCAGGAATTAGCAGCAATCTACACATACATGAAAATGTGATGACCCTTAATTTAAAGGAAAATATTTAAACTCTGTGGATATGCAATAAGACTACTGTACACTTTGCCCAGAAATTGCAAATGAATAAGACCAGCCTTTGCTAAAGTAAAAACATGCACCAAGACAACAAAACCCAACTGAATTGTGATTTATAGTAAATCTGTGACATTTTTATGTTTCTCAAACCAATAATGCAAGAAGAAACAGCAGATAGTGAGCCCTTGGCACAGGTATTGACTTCAAGGTCAGTGGAGCACAGAAACCTATTGGTTACTGATAAAATGGCCTCTCCTCCACCCAGCTGCTTCTGGTTTTCAAAAGAGAACTCACTGGAAATGTGCAGGTGTTTGATACTTAGCTCCCTATTGCAGTTGATAGAATAATTATTTTGTTTAAACTTTTCAAATCAACAGAATTTCTTTGAGTCTGGAATTGCCTTATTTAGTATTGAGACTCAAGAAGGTAGGTTAACAGCCTTTAACAACTCCCATTAGTTATTCATGTCTACATAGGAGTCTTATTCTGGAATCAGAAATGGTATTTCCATTATTATTATTTTAACTCATATGTAAGGATAATATGATTGTGTCTGTAAAGTAAGTGCCATGCTGAATTTAATCATGCTATTTATTTGCTTTGAATTATTCTGTATTCATTTTTTCTGTACTCTTAGGCATCGATAAAGAGGCTCTGACTATTACAGTAAATTAAATGCACTTTAAAAGATTATCTCTTACATTTGTCATAACAAGAATTTACACTGATGTTTCTTCTCCCTCTTTAAATGGGAATAAAGAACTCATATACATTTTCTAATTTATCCTGGAGTAGTTATCACATGAAGAAGGGCTTCTTGTCTAATCACTACTCATTAAAATCACAGATTATTCACAATTATTCACTATGGTACGAGACCACCATGTCAGGAGGGGGGAAAGGATTTTTGGTTAAGAAATTAAAACTTATTTTTCACTGTTTCTCCTTTTAAAAATAGTTTAAAATGGAAAACTATCAAATTTAACATATAGGAAACACAAAATCTTCACAGGATAGAGAAAGTGATGTGAAAACAAGCCATTTGAATGATAAGGCAGAGTGAAATGTGCAATACATCTTTAAAATCTACAGTGGGTAAAAAAGCAGAACTGGATCAACAGAAAAGGGAAGGTAAATTCCTTCAACCTTTATTCTCTACACAATAGATTATTCCTATTTATACCTTGCTACAGGCTGTATGTGGGGTTCATGGCTGCCTTTTTATATTTGGTAACCAGACAGCAAGTGTGAAAATTAGGACAGCGTGTGGGGAGGTAATATGTGCCTATATAAGAAAAAGCCCCAAATATTGCGACTGTCCCTATAAAAATCAGAGCATCTGATCACCCTAGCCTCATATCACAGTGCCTAATGGCTATCACAACTATTGTTAGCTGAAGTAGGCAATCTTCTAATGTACATAGTGTATATGAATGTTCTTCATACAGCTCTAAAGAGAGGGCCATCTTAGTTGTTAAATATTGCATTCAGCTGCCTAGTTAATTGCCTTTTTTGCTTCAGAAATGTGGCATTTTCCACATGTTTAGTAGTGGAGCAGACATTTGTTTGGACTGTATGCCTATGTGTACTTTTTTAATGTAATAAAATTGACAGATGACTTCTTTTTGCAACAGGTTTGGTAGAAGAAAATGTTTTTTTTTTCCTTGATGGCTGTTTAGACAGCAGTCTTAAAAAATGACTAGTCACTAAAATTCCTCATGCTCATTTCATATTGTGTTGATTCATATTAAATTCATGACAACAAAAAAGCAACTTGAGGCACTTTTGGAAATGACCACTCTTTAGTGCTTCTCTCCTCCAGGCTTGATAGGCCCAGAGTCCATAAAGCTGCCTGCTGTCTTGTGTCATGAAAAGAAACAGCTTTGCCTGGGAATGCCATTACTGTGTAATGAGGCATGCAGCAAAATATACCTTCAGCAGCCACTTGATGAAGGCTTGCTGACACACCAGACCAGACAGAAATGTTTTTTTGTGTGTTCTTCCTTATTTTGTCCATCAATCACATCATTAGTCAAAGCAGACAGCCTTGTCAGCTGGGCACAGATGCAGACTGGCAGGCGATCAGTGGACAGGTGTTAGAGCTTTCCCAAAACAAGATCTTGAAATGAGAAAAGGAGTGAAGACCTTGTTTCAAGGGCTGGAATGTCAATAAAAAAAACACCATGAGGCGAAAAGTTCACAGGGGGTGCTCAGAGCAACTGCATAAATAATTTGGGGAAAGTTAAGAGAACCTGCCACTTAATATTACATTTTAATTTCTGTCCACATTAGTGGATATCTATGCATTGCAACAACATCCATCATTTGCAGTTTGAAAACAGTCTAAAGAACATCGTGTAAACAATACTGTACTTCCATTTCATTAGGAAAATCCTTCATGGCATATGGATTTATTTGTCTGAAGTTTCTGCCGTTAAGCTGAGACACTAATGCCTATGACGAGCATATATTCTTTCAGTTTGCTGTGCAAAATGGCAGAGAGCTACACAAGGGATCTCATTTTCATTATAAGAACCAAAAACATAAATGCTCTGAGATACCTCCCAACTGCCCCTGATTACAAGGAACGCTAATCATGTCGAGTGAAATTCTGCAGTCCTCAGACCTTACTCAGGCAAAACTCCTAATAACTTTGATGAGAGTCTTGCCTTCATAATAATTTGGACCCATGAGCCTTACTTTATGAGCATCTGGCACTGAGGTCCATGTGTATTTTCCTGAGACATTTTTCTGACATAAACATTGCTGTCACAAGAGTAGCGAAGGAATCCCAGGGTTACTTAGGATGTTGTTAGATTTGAACTCCATCCCAGGCAAATCTGGGATCCCTTTTGCTATTACGGCAGCAAGGTTCATATCAGAAGCGCTGTTCTAGGAACCAGAGACTGTAGAACATATTGGTTACATTAAAGCAATAAATCCCACGCAATTTAGGTTTCTGTAACTACTTCCCCCTTCCCCTTCCTGTGTGGGCCTTTGCCCCACATTTGGGTCTTAGGAAAAACAACAACAGAGAACAGGTATGACATAAAATGAGTAATTGGTAGTTTTTTAGTTAAGTACATCAATAACACACATAGGATTTTTAGTTCCCCTTTAGAAGTTCTATACCAGCTCTGTATTCATTTTGTGATTGCCTCCTTGGCTGTGATCTGACAGTATATCCACCACTTTAATTCTTTGCTTATATCCCCAGCTTTGTAAACCTTGGGTCACTATGCTGCTGACCAAAACTCCCACTGACTTCACTGGTGCAGGGCTTCACCCCTAATACATCAGATAATTTCCATCACTCTGTTCTCCCCCTGTCTGTCATGTTTACTGTGGTTCACAAGAAGTCACAAAAAAAACACCTTGTGAAAGACCTAATGCAGAAGATCTGACTTTGATCTCCCATGAAGCTTATGGGCAATGCTAAACGGTATCCCCACAAACCATGGCAAATGCAGATACCTGCTGCACAAATATAAAGTTGAAGACTCTTCAATGTGCGACTATGTTCAGCCAGAACGGAACATGGAACATATAACAACTCAATGTCCAATTCACAAATATAAAGGAGGCATCTCAGCAATACATTCTGGCTTAACACGAGCTGTGTTACAATCATGCAATTGTCTGGCTTAACAATCTAAATATAAAATTACAGTTGTTGCTCTGCATTTACATCAGCCATAGGAAGAAGACAGCGGTGGCCTCTTGCCTTATAGTTAGATTGTAAGCTCAGGGATCAGCTTTTTGTTATATACATGTACAGTTCCCAGGAGGTCTCAATCTCTGACTAGGTAATTTTTGGTAATTTGGTAAAATTTGGTAATTGTTTATGACCAAGATGTATGACCCTATACCTCCTCACTAGGTATTGTTACCCATTAATTTTCTCTCTAGGACAAGGGGGGAAAGGGCTAGGTGTTTGGGATACAAAGCCACTAGGCCTGACTGGAATGGAAGACCCTACAGAGACAATGAAGGCCTTAGTGGTCGAACATTAACTCCCACAGCAAGTTATTTCCTGCCCACCTCTGTGCAGGGAAGCAGAACAAAAAGCCCCTACTTGGAGAACAAAGGCAAGAGGTGTCAGGTAACTTTGTCTTAGGGCTGATGCTGGAAAGGGGGACACAGGAACTGAGAGTGAGAGAGAGAACTTGGATCTCAGGAGAGCATGGCTTGGGCCATGGTTTCCTCCCCACTACCCACATTCAAAATGGACTGTCTTACCCTTACCTTTCCCATACTAGCCATGTCTCTCCATTGCTGCATTCCAGGAAACTAATAAATGCTACTGAGTTTTGAAACCTGCATCACTACAGATACTCACTGTTTGCACTGCTCCCAAGAAAGAAAAGCCTCTCTCAGGTGTTTAATCTCAGTTGGCTTCACTATTGGGAGCCATGGTGAGAAATAGGGTTGCTGGAGCCCAAAGGCCCAGTCAGAAGTTGTGGAAGCTGCATGGTCTGCCTTGTGGAAAAGTTAGTCCCATCGGGTCTGGTGCACTAAAGGGGTACTCCCAGCTATTTGGTCACATGTTTTTCCCCAGCAGAACATTTTAAATTTGGTTCACTCTAGTTTAAAGGCTGGGGCATAGCCTGTAATCCCGGACGCCTTAGTCACTAATTCTGATATTTGCAGATGGGCATTGAGGGTCAGGCTCAGGCAGCTTGGATGCTGGTTCCAAAGCAGCATCTGAATAGGATACCCGAGGCACAAGAGTTCACAAGAAGAAGGAAAGGTTGGAGTAGTGTAGTTGAGGTAGTGCTGAAACAAGTGATGATGGGATGATTCAAGTGCTGGAACAGGGAAGGGTACCAGTATAGTTAGTTTGGTCATTTGGATGCCAATTCTAGCATGAGTGGATAGAATGGGATCTTAATCTGTTGTTGGGGGAGAAGACACTTTGCTGTGATGACAAATTAAAAAAACCTAGCTAGAATGAACCAAATTTAAAGTTTCCCACTAGGGAAAACGCATGTTATCAAATAACATCCTTTTAAAATGAACAATCATGCTGAAAACCTAACTTTTTAAAAAACAAATGGCAGGTAGCAGATACTGGGATCCTGTGTGGATATACAGAACTACTCTGGTTTCAGAGTGGTAGCTGTGTTAGTCTGTATCAGCAAAAAGAACAAGGAGTACTTGTGGCTTGGAGTCTAACTAATTTATTTGAGCATAAGCTTTCGTGGGCTAAAACCCACTTCATCGGACCCATGGAGTGGAAAATACAGTAGGAAGATAATATATACTGAGAACATGAAAAAATGAGTGTTGCCATATCAAGGATAACAAGAGTAATCAATTAAAGTGGGCTATTATCAGGAGAAAAAAAACACTTTTGTAGTGATAATCAGGATGGCCATTTTCCAACAGTTGACAAGAAGGTGTAAGTAACAGTAGGAGAAAAATTAGCATGGGGAAATAGTTTTTACTTTGTGTAATGACCCAATCTTTATTCAAGCCTAATTTAGAGGTGTCCAGTTTGCAAATTAATTCCAATTCTGCAATTTCTCGTTGAAGTCTGTTTTTGAAGTTTTTTTGTTGGAGTATTGTGACTTTGAGGTCTGTAATTGAGTGACCAGGGAGGCTGACGTGTTCTCCGACTGGTTTTTGAATGTTATAATTCTTGACGTCTGATTTGTGTCCATTTATTCTTTTGTGTAGAGACTGGCCAGTTTGGCAGAGGGGCATTGCTGGCACATGATGGCATTTATCACATTGGTAGATGTGCAGGTGAATGAGCCTCTGATAGTGTGGCTGATGTGATTAGGTCCTATAATGGTGTCCCATGAATAGAAATGTGGGCAGAGTTGGCAAAGATAAGTACCTGAGTTAATGTTTTTGTTGTGTGGTTGCTTGTGAGTATGCTCTTCACTTTCTTTTGCCATCTGCTCTCTCTAGTTCTCTCTACCCTCCTACCATTTCTTCAGCCTTTCCCATTTTCTTTAGGTCCTCCCTTTCCTTCTCCAGCATTGGTCCAATCTACCTTCCACTGCACCTTGTCTCCTACCTCAGCTGATCTATTTTCCTTTCCTACTTGGTTCCTTGCCCTCCACTGCCCTTCCCTCTTGGCATTGTGCACTCCATTTCACCCCATTACCCAGCCCTGTTCTATTCCTGTCCAAGTTTCTCTCACTGGCTGCTACAAGATTTATGAACATGAGTTTTAATGTGTAAAAAAAAGCTCCTCCCCCACAATTAAGTGTGTTACTTTAATCAAAGCAATTTTGAAGGAACCCTGAGCTTTTTCTCATTTCTTTCCAGCTGCTGCTGGCTTTTGTGTTCTGTTTGCTCAGTCCTCAGCCCTGACAGATCTCAAGGTATTCTGAAGTCTCTGGGGCACTGCACTCAATCAGACAGGCACTTAAGGCCAAGGGGAAGGTAAGGTGGACTATGCATTCACTTCACACATCCTCTCCCTGAGTCCCATGGATTTCCTGTCCTCATGCCTCCTGGGATTGGAATAGGCTCATGTCGCCCTGCAACTCCCTGCCTGCAAAATAAATAACAATCTTGACATTTAGGTTGTCCTCTACATTTTGAGCTAGATTCCCTGATCAGATCCATCCCCTTTGCATCCTTGGGGAGGCACAAACAGGCTATATACTGCAAACGGCCAGCAGAAAAATTCCCTGCTGACACAGATGCACCAGCCCTGAACCATGTACCTGCTGCTCTACCCCCGCACTCAGTATAGTGAGTAGAGAGTGGGTCAGCAGATCTCTTCTATTATAGGCCTAGCCTCTACCAATATGGTGTCCATTAAGGATCATACATTAATCGGGAAGTTAGTCTTGCTCAGAAGCAGCCCTAATACTTGCAAGGCTGGGGCTAGCTCTGATGCTAAGAATTAGGATGCACTTTCTACCCTCAAAAAACATTAATAATAGCTCCACCACCAAGAACTTCAGTAAGTTGAATGAGTTAACATCTCCTAGTGTAACACAAATTGTGACACTATTACATAATACTGCCGTTCAAGTTTTACATAAAGGTATTACTCTGCAAAGATATGATGCCTTATGAAATATCAACATAACCTGAATATTAACTTGCGTCATCACTGCCTTTGGTCACTTCTTTTAGAAACTATTAAAAAAAACAAGATCCATTCAGCTTCAATCAATAATAGGCAGGATGGTGGAAAAAAGAAAGAGAAATTAGGATCACTGAAAGGTCAGGTGCCTTTATCCAGCACAAGGGAAAAGGAACAGATTCTCAGATCTTTCCAAGAGCTGACCTTTCTAAAGGTATGCTCAGCATGAAGGGGGAAATACATGCTACAGATCCATACTTCTACCTTTAAATAAGAATTAATGTCAGATATATTTCTCCTGAGATATCGTTAAACTAACCAGCCATTAGAGGTCACTATTGTGCTAAATAGATGCAGGTGGAATACATTTATTGGGGAAATGAAAATAATGACTCTTTGAACTTTACTGTAGTCTCCACCAAACGCAGGAGCATTATGAATAAACTTTACTCAGTTGCCCTTTTTACAGAAGGAGAGATGCTGTTAATAAAGAAGTTGTATTACTAATTATAAAAAAGTTATTATGGATGTATGAAGACAAACCCAGGCCAAAGACACCTAGCTTCAAACATCCTGGATTACGAAAGCCCACCCAGAAAAAACCCATCCAGATTAAGAAAGGGGATGAGAGAAAATAGGCTAGCTGGCCACATTCTGTAGGATCAGAAGGAAGAGTTGTAGGGCAGTAAGCCCTCCTCACCCCTGTGGAGACGCCTAAAGGAAAGGGAAAGGACCTAGTTTCTGATGAGAGGGGTAGGGAGGAAGGATGACCAAGCAGATAGGGCACTCAACTTGGATTATGCAGACCTAGGTTTGCAGACCTAGGTTTTATTCCTGGCAGTGTCAGACTTTTTTATGATCTTGGGCAAAACACTTCATCTACCTGTCCCTCAGGTCCCAATCTATAAAATAGAGATACTTTTGGGCTGTTGCAAGGATAAAAAAGACTGTAGGGTGCTCAGATAGCATGATGCTGAAGGCCATATAAGGATCTTGAGAGACAGACTAGATATCGTTATAATATTGTTGATTTTTCAGGGTTCACGTGGAGTTTTGCATAGTGCTTGAAATTTCAAGTTGATGCAAGCCTCAGTGTCTGAAGGGAGACCTCCATGGGTGACCAGAACCTGCCAATTTGAGTTAAGCAAAACTTCAAAAGAAGCCCAGCCTTAGTTGCAAATATAACATTTGGTCAGACTGTCCTATACCTAGTGGCATGAGAGGTGAGACTGTATGCACCAATATGGCACATTATCCCTGCTATGCTCTAGTGGCAGCATGCAAAAATCATATGACATATCCCCTCACTGCTGCAGTCTGGATCCTGTCTCTGCACTATTATCATCGATCTTTTGCTCTACATTAGGCTCCTAGGCAGCCCATTGGGGCTGATTTGTCAATAATTTCAAAGGTTATTCAAATATTCGAGCTTTATTATGATTCTTAATGGATCATCTCCATAAAGCAATTTAGTAGTGTAGTAGAGAATGTCATACAGCAACACTGAGTACGACCAGACTGGGGACAGTGCAACTTTAATGTTGCATGCTTCCACCACAAGACCGTAAATCCAAGGTAGGTATCTGATAGATCCTTGCATGCTTTGGATGCATCGATAGCTTCACATAAGTCATCCACATATCTTATGATATAGGAAGAGGTGAAAATCAACTGGATTAATACGAATCAACGGTGTAAACAACTGGCATCAGCTGTCAATGCCATGTTGGAATTCTACAGCATGGGATTGCTTAGTAACAAGAACACGGATCTAGTCACACACAGACCTGCCTATTAAAAGGAATACATGAGGTCCACAAAGAACCTACACAGCCAGAACTGTCATTTGGCATGATCAACACTTTTCTTGAAGTGTGGAGCAAACGTTCACAACAGGCTGATGAACTCCTGGTGGGTTCATCTCTCCCACATGTCACTTTTTCAAAGTGCAGAGAATTAAATCCACAAAAAAGCATATTTAAATAAAGTTAACGTTCAAGATATTGGTCCTGATTCTTCCCTCACTTAAACCATTGGAATCTAGGAGTAATTCCTCTGCAAATCAACGAAATTAAGTCAGTGCAAGTGAAAGTAGACTGAGTTCCAGTGAGACACAAAATGCAAGACAAAATATCCTTCCGTACTGTGCCAGTCAGGAAGGGTCAGACTGCAGGACCGAACACATTACTTTTCTCACCTCAAACATCAGAGGAAGAAAGCAGGATTTAAGATCAAAAAGTGAAATCTTGACCCTACTGAAGTCAATTGGAGTCTTGCCATTGGGTGAAATCCTGGCAACACTGAAATCAGTGGGAGTCAGAATTTCATCCAAAGTGTCAGTATCATTTCTGAATGTACTAGTTGTTCTTCCCACAAGTCAGAACTTTGTCTTTATTTAACCAGTTGAGTGCTACCAAGAGAACTTGGTATGTTTAGAGGAACCAGAGTCTGTGCCAAATGGCACAGTTAGTCTTTATAAATTATTTGTTTAGGTGCTTTAATTAAAGCAGTTTATGTACCCAGAGAATACAACTACCACCAAGTCAGACAGACGGTTCCTTAGAAGTTTTCAGTCTATCAAGTAGAAGTCAGTATATTAAAGCAATTCTTTAAAAATAAGAACTTCTATAATGAAATAGCTAAATAAAGTTTTCACAATTAAAACATACGTCTATTATTAAATCATAAGTCCAAAAATAATAGTTTCACAAGTCCGTGAAAATATCTACTATACCCTAGAACCTCAATAATTCTTACTTTCTTCATAAGCAAGCCCAGTAATTTCCCCAGAAAAATGACAGTCCCCCACTGCTCAGTGAAGATTTAGTAGCAGAAAACCAAAGCACATTATATTATGAAGACTTCATTATTTTATAATATATGCAGCAGTAACTTTACTAATATAGGGTTCTGTTCTTCATGTTCCTTCCATACAAGTAATCCTATTGAATTCAACTAGATTAATCCCATGACTAAGGACAATTTACATGAGTAAAGATTTCAGGAGAAGGGGATCAGTGTGAACTAAAAATAGTTTTAACTAAATTTCTAACACATGAAAAAATGCAATGCAGATTACCTGCTCTGTGTGCATGTTTGTGCACCTTCTTGATTGCTAGTTCACAACGTATGAAAATCTGCAATGGATCTTCCTTGTTATTAAGACAGACCAGATTCTACTGTATTTGCCATACATGTCACAGAAGGACAAAATAATAAAGGTCACAGTAGCTGAAGATTTTTTTTAAAATATGAATCCTCCTCCGCTCCGCATAGAGGTAGAAAGATGGGCACAAACCTAAAAATACAAGGTAACTCAGTGCCCAGAGCTACTTTTAACTATGCTCCTAAACAGAAGCTACAAACTGGTGACAGCTGCCTGAATTTTCATGCCATTCCCTTTGGAAGCTGGACCTTGTAAAAATGATTTGAGGATTGCCTTGTCAGTATTGCTCAATCCTATGTCATTACTTTCACAGCACTTGTGGAGATGTCAAATATGGCCATACCCCTACACTGGTTCACAAGCAGGCTACCAATCCAAGCTCTGCGATTCTGATCAACCTGTGGCCTAGAGGTAGATAATGTGTATCAAAATATCACACAATTCCAGTTTATTGCCAATGCCAATATTGCTTTTATCTCACTTTGTTGTTCTAATTTACAACTGCAATTTAGTTAGGGTCATTGTATATGGACTTTCAGTGTTTTTAAAACACTGGGGCAGCAAAGGGAGATATGTTACAGTTATCAAAAGAGAATATGAGGTACAGTGTAATTACCATTGTTTTCAGAAGCATTGCTATGTAGTAACTATGTAGCTTACATTACTCCATGGTAACGATGCAACTGACTTGCATCATCCCTCTCCAGTGCCTAGTAGAAGGCTAAAATTCCTAATAGAATAATGTGCTGCCCATAAATCTTAACACATTGTGTATTAGTAAAACTTCTTAAAATTCTTACTTGATAAAGTAATAAACTTGTTTGATGAATAAGACCCCACATACCAAATGGTGAAATGCAACATGAGTTGTTAAAAGAATAAACCTGTTGAATAAATCTGCTATGCAAAAAATTATCTCAATGTTATATACAATGAAACCCTTCTTAAACAAAAAAACTGATAAAACAATAAACCTGTTCAAATATGAAATTTGCTGCACTCTAGAGCTATACTTCTCTGCAGTATTTGGAGCTGCCAGACAACTCTCAACCTGTTTAATCTCAGTAGTCCTGTTTTTACACCAAATTTTTGCTATTCTGTTTCAATCATCCCTACACTTGTAAAATGTAAGAAACATCCAGTAGTCAGAGTGATGATCACTATAAAATTTCTGCCACTAAAACTCACAGATAAACTTTCTATCTTCAGGTTTTTTTTAAACAAATGTATGTCTAGCCATGAGTAATACTGGCCTCTCAGTAAGGTATGCAGGCAAGGATGAGAGCAGAGTTTGGAGGGAGATCTATGACCCAAGAGCATTGCAGAATGGCCATTGCAATTTTTATCCCATCCTGGAGAGATGATAGTGTATTTATGCAGCCTCCCTTTTAGCAATGATACAAAGGTTTGTGGAGGGGTGGGGGTGTGAGGGCGGGAAGGGCTTGTTTGTTTTTTTTAACCAGTCAAACATTCTGCAAGCCTTTACTCATGAGATCAGGTCTTACTCAAGTGAGTCAACAGGACTATTTGCATGAGTAAGGGCTTGCAGTTGGGCCCTAACTGCATAAAAGCAAAAACCACAAGCAAGATAAAAGCTAAATCAGCTATCTTAAAAGAAATTTCAGAAGATACACCCATAACTATACCAAGCACATTGAGTGTCCTTTAAGGGTGAGTAATGATATTTCTTTGTCAGACAGCTGGCACCTTCTGCCTACCTTTACCCTTAACATCATTCTTACTTTGAAGGCCTTGTTAGACCCTTTTTCCTGCCAAGTTTGTCGTCTTCTGCTACTCTCACCATCTGGAAATTATGGGTGAACTGGTCCAGCTCTTCCCCAACCTTCGCCATAAAAATAGGATCAACAAAATTTCAACCTGCAAGAGTTTTTGGTTTGGTATTTTTTTTTTGTAATTTAACTAGGTTTGGCTAAAATACTCTCCTGCAGGAGAGGAGGGACATGGACAGACCATTAGAATGTAATCCTTTCCTATATTAGTAATCGCACATGCCTAAATCTGTCTTCCTACTTTCGATAGGCAGACATCAAGAGAAATATTCAGGAACTTGACAAGGCTGTTCTGAAACTATCTTGCTTTATGAGTCTGAACTATCTCCAGTCTTGCTATGCAAAAAGAACACCCCATCCGTTTTTGAGCTCAGCTCAAGTTATCAGTGCTGCTGGGATAATGGAGGAAAAAGCTCAAGTAACATTGCTTCTTTGCTATATTGCTTACATAGTATCTTTCATATGAGCATTTTAAAACTGCTTTATAAACAAACAAGTAAGCCTTCTCAGAACCCTATCTAATAGATAACCCTTCTCCGGGCCCATGCATTTTTCTTGGGCCTGATTTTGAAGCTGGGCCTCACTTAACTGTAACTGTACACCTGCCTGCACAAATAATGAAAATACTGATGGCTGGACATCACCCTACCTGGATATGTGGGTACAAAACTGGAGATGCAGAAATAAAAAGACTTTTTGAAAATCTGGCATGAAATGTCACCAGCAACATTAGGGACCTTTTTTGGGATTTGTTTGATATGAGAAAAAGGATTTCCAGAGTATCTTCCTCTGGAAAGCACTGTGAGGCAGCCCCAGGTACTGCTGCAGAGCACACCAACTAACATTTAGCTCACGAGAAAGGGGCTGCAAAACTGACCTCAAAGGAACATTTCTGGTGTGTGGAGGGGTGGGATTCCCCACGTGTCTCTGGGCTGGCAGAAGGGCCTTATACTACCCATATGCACAGCCCCCCTTTTCTCAGTCCTTGACATAGAGCAACTCTTATGAGACAATTTGTGAGGAAGAAACATGTCTTAAAGATGCCCTAAAGGTGTCTTAAAAGACATTTTTGTCCCACTTTGGGCTATATCTTCAGAGAGGGGCTGCTCCAAATCCAAATCAGGATTTAAGTGATTTCTGGCTTGCACATAAACAATGGACTGTTTTATTTTAAACTGATATTAGAATCTCCATATTGAACTGTCCTCATGAGCCAAGGACAGTCACAACTGATGTAACCAATAACATGTAGAACATGCCATAAAGGTAGGCTTCCCAGGCATCTGGTTTTCGACCAGAACACGCAGCTGAAAAGGGACCCTGGTGGCTCCGGTCAGCACCACCAACTGGGCCATTAAATGTCCAGTTGGCAGCAGAGGCCCCAGGGCGAAGGCAGGATCCCTGCCTGCTCTGGCTCTGCATGACTCCTGGAAGCAGCCACTAGTTCCCTGCAGCGCCATCACACATGGGCGGCCAGGGAGGTTCTACACGCTGCCCCCGCCCTGAGTGCCAGCTCTGCAGCTCCCATTGGCCAGGAACCATGACCAATGGGAGCTATGGGGGTGGGAGCTGCGGGTTCAAGAGCAGGGCGCAGAGCCTCCCTGGCCACCCATGCACCTAGGGGCCGCAAGGACCCAGCAGCCGCTTCCTGGGAGCTGCAGTAAGTGCTGCCAGGACCCCGCATCCCAACCCACCTCCACACCCCAACCCCCTGCCTCAGCCCAGAGTCCCGTCCTGCATCCAAATTCCCTCCCAGAGCCAGCACTCCCCCCCACACACCCCAACCCTGTGCCCCAGCCCTGAGCACCCTCTTGCACCCCAACCCCCTCATCCCCAGCCCCACCCCAGAGCCCACATCCCCAGTTGGAATCTTCACTCCCCTTGTACCCCAAACCCTAATGTGGAGCCCTCTTCCATACCCTGAACTCCTCCTCCCCCCCCAACCCCCTGCCCTAGCCCGGAGCTCTTTCCCACACCCTAAACCCCTCATTTCTGCCCTCACCTTGAGCACACACCCCCAGACCAGAGTCCATACCCTCCCATATCCCAACCTCCTGCCCCAGCTCAGTGAAAGTGAGTGAGGGTGGGGGAGAGTGAGCGATGGAAGGAGGGGGGATGGAGCGAGCAGGGATGGGGCCTCGTAGAAGGGGCAGGCAGGGGCGGGGCAGGGGTGTTCAGTTCTGTGCAATTAGAAAATTGGTAACTCTACATATAGGCCATTGATTCTCAACCCGTCCACTGCCCCCCTTGTGGGGATTATGAACTAGTCTCATTTCCTGCCTTTCATCTTCTATTGAAGTGTACTTGCTCAGTCACTTCCCAATGATCCTTCTCAGACAACAGAGTCAACCTATAATCTATTGTACCAATTCCCACGGTGCCTCCTTCCAATAGTTAATAATAGCTTTTACAAAGTGCTTTATGTTGGCCAAGCGCTTTAGAAACATAAACAGCCCTGTGAGGTAGGTGAGTAATATCCCTGTTTTACAGTTGCAGAAACTAAGACAGAGAGATTAGGTGGCCTGGGAAAGGTCATGCAATGAATCGGCAGCAGAGCCAGACTAGAGGCCAGATCCCAACTTCCAATCCAGTGTCTAATCAACTAGTTCATTCTTTCTTTCTCTTTCACCTCCTTTCAAGCACCATATAAGGGAAAGGGATCATATCAGGACAATCAATTATGGGTTGATTTGTGTGGTGGGATCAAGTTAGAAAACTTTGGCATTGAGAGTTCTGGCATAGCTAAGAAGAAATCTAGTGTGTGTGCATAGGTGGAAGACAAGGTAAAGCTGTAAGATGCTAAAAACTGTGACTTAAAACAGCAGAAATTAAATCAGGCTAATTGACATGACTAAAAATACAACTCAAATGACATTAAAAGAAAAAAATATTGTTCTTCAGGATGCAGACGTTACCAGGTACGTGATTTATAATAAGGATTTTGATCTCTAACACTAAGAGGAGTGTTCATGAGAAATGAATGTTAAATGTAATGTTAAAATTACCAAGAGCAATTAACAATAATAGTATCAGTAAGTCTCCATAGCAATTAGAGAATGAATCAGATTGCTGTAGCCTTGTGCAGTCCTTCCCCCATCACACTCCTGAAACACACACACATACACACACACATATACACCCTGTTAGCTGTTCTTAGAAGGCTTGCCAGTTTGTCGCTCACCTAATATTTGTTTGTTTTTTCTCTCCCCCTTTCCAAACAGTAACTGGACTCAGATCAGGCACTGTGATCTGTAATCTAGCAGCCATTTTTCTGAACATAAGCAGCTTGCATTTAAAACTCTCCTGCTCATCCGTCTTCATTTGAAGACTGGGTTAAAAAATAAAATTAATGATTGCTATCAGAGAGAAGATGAGCAGCATCACCAGTGAAAAGTAGCACTGCCACATTTTTCCAAGGCTAACATTTTTCACTGGCTGGAAATGGCTGGATATACTTGTAAACATTATTAAAAATAATAACTTAATGTTTCCTTCCTGTGACTAGCTAGCATTAGCAAGGTATTTTCAATTAGCATTTCCTCCAAGCAATGTAGGTCTTTTACTTCATTTTATTTAAAAAGGGATTTGTTTTCTAATTTTTTTTACTTCTGCTGTTGTCAATACTAGAATTCAGTGAAATGACTGCGGCTTTTTCCTCCCATCACTTACAGTTTGTAAAACGACTGAATGGGAATGTATGTGTTTGATTTTATTTGCTTTAGCATAGTTGTCCAATGAAAGGAAAAGACATAAGTATGCATTTTAATATACTGTATAGTATTATGCGAGGCTTTAAAATACAAGTAAATAGCATCACACACTTAAATCAAATCATTTTAGTTTTAGGATAAAGAAACAAATAATAAAATCATAAAATAATATAGATGTTTTGTGCTTCTTTTTCTTAAAAAGAAAAGAAATGTATTATGAACAAAAAACTAACTGAAATCCTCAGACCAACAGTTAAAATCCCTATTATACAGCAGATTATTACATTTTGCAGTTCTAACAAGTCTTTCCGTAATGGACTAATCTTACTTCATTAAAGTGTGTATGAGTGTGTGTGTGTGTGTGTGTGTGTGTGTAGTTTTTGAATGCTAAATAAGGCACACATTATTGTAAATGCAAAGTTGTATCATGTATTTGGCAGCCTCGAGGTAATAATTTCTTTCAGATTCAACACAAAGTTGTTGTATATTTCAAATCGATTGCATTGGGCAATTCAATAGGCATTTAATCGTATTAACATATAACTTGCATATTCCACATGATCGTACATCCTATCTAATCCTGTCGAGTATATCAGAATGCAACACAATACAAGAAGCTCTATATAAGCATGCCCACTGATATGCTTTTTAAGTTTTAGCTTCATATGTATATTTATTGTTTATAAATCAGTTCAACTGATTACCTGTTTTCTTCTTTTTCCTGCTCTGGTCAATGCCATAACCTCTGTCATACCACATGCTAACAGGTCTTCCTTTATGACATCGCATCACTTCGACCTGGGTCGGCCTCTCTGTCTTTTTCTTTCATTCTTGATCTATTGGACCTTCTTACTCACACAGTTGTCAGGACAGAGCTTTGCATGATTAAACCCTCTGAGCCTCTACCCCCTCATTTTTTCATTGATGAGTGTTACTTTGAGCATGTCTCTAACACACACATTCCTCACCTGGCCTTTCTTGCTTACACCATTCATCTATCTCAATATTTGCATTTCTGTGGAACAGATCATTTGCTGCTGTTTCTACTTTGTTGCCCAACATTCAACACCCTGCATTAAAACAGTATGGACCACTGTTTTATAGACTTTCCCTTTTAATCTTATTGGTATCTTTCTGTCACATACAACATACACTACTTATCTCTTTCCACTTGAGTCAGGTATTTGTTATCTTAGCTCTAATTTCATCCTCCATTTCCCCATTTTCCTACATTCTGAAACCCAGATACTCGAAATGTTGCAGTTACCAATTACTTTTTTATATTGATATAAAATAGATTTTGAATCCATTTATTCATCAATCCCAGAAAAAAATCATATGCATCCCTTTTATTCACACATCTGGCATTAACAAACTTACTTTGCTGTTTAAGTACAGCACAGAAACGGCAGAGTTCTTAAATATTTCATGCATGTCTGAACGTTAAAACCTAGTGACCTATATAGTAGCTTACAACACTTAGCAAAATGATTCCTGATTCAGCGAAGCTCTTAAGTATTTGCTAATATCTTGCTGACTTCTGATAGTGCCTAACATACCTACAACAGAATAGCGCCAGCTATTAAGAAATGTAATGGTAACTTATCTATTCATCTTACAATTCTCTTTCGTAACCCCCAACACAAGGATTAATGCCTTACTCTTATCCATGTAAAGAGTTTGCCAAATCCAGCCTTATACAGCTTTACATAACATGAGAAATCACACTAAACAAATTTAATGCAACAGTAATCTCTTCTCAATATACAACAAATTCTATATAACCATAAATTAGACAAATATTGTTAGCAAAAAACTAGTACATGAACATATCCTAATTTTAACACAACTTCATAAAATCATGGCCCTTCCATGGAAACGGCATTCTTTGTGTCATAGTCAAACCATCATATTTATTATACAGAACAAATCTCAGCCTTGATCCTACAATTCATTATGTGTGGAAAGATGTTGTATTCACATGGAGTCACACTGAGGTTAGTCAACAGTCTGCCCAAATGTAATAAATTTCTGGAATCTGGGCCTCATTCAGTATGCAAATTGATGTACATAATGTGTGTGACAAATTGTACAGCACCTAGCGCAATGGTACATAATGCATGTGACATTCCGAACAGTACCTCAGCCTTAATCCAAGACTGGGCCCCCAAGATGCCATCAACATACAAACACATATCAATAACATTTTCAATTCCCTAAATGGGAAATATGCAGGCCTACTAAGTTTTCAAATGCAATATTTAGATATCAGATTAAACTAATAGAGTTAAGGTTGTTTGGGGGCTGGTCAGCACGAATGTTTCTGAATCTGTAGTTAGTATGGGACTGGATGAAATGGTGGCATTTCCTTAATAGTTAGCTTTCACCACTCTCGGAGACGGTGCTGATGGAAAATATACTTCTGCAACCATAACAGCAAACAAATTTTGTTTGGAAATAAGTATAAAATATATGTGTGTGTGAATACTATATACACATACTTGTTTCCACACTTGCCACAGAAAGGAAACCATTTTATGGCAAATGTCCAACTCTTCAAATTATTCCACTGGCAAATGCTAAAACGTCTGTCAACATCATGTAAACAGGCTGGCAGGGATTTTTGAAGGAAAAAAATGAAAGCTGCCATTTATTCTGTGCATGACACCATTTAAACATTTTTCAAAACATTAGATGTGGCACTGCCATTTAAAGTTTAGAATCATTCATCAACATGACGTAACATGCATATCCTTATAAATTCAAACAGATCAATCCCAGAATTTCCTACTAAAAAGTAATCAAGAACCTCAAAGTAAGTAAAGGTGCTATAAACTATTGCAGATAACTCAGTGATAAGATGGTGTGACAGTCACAGTCAAATGTGACTTAGTCTTGCAGTACCAAAGGCACAGCTAAGCCAGAACAATTAGTATTTTTCTAGGATGGCGTTGGCATTTAATCAAGTGGCCTCTTAGCTACCGGGACTTGTTTGCAAACCTTCATCAGCTCAGAGGTTGATGCTCCTGGTGCAGTTTCTTGTAAACAGCAGCAGTACATCAGAAATGCTGCAAGTCAGGTCTCAGAGCTCATCCTAGGCCAACCAGTGAACACAGGCAAAGAGTACGCTCAGTTCTCAGAAGAGATGTCTTGCTCAGGTCATGGCGGAGTTATATCAGTCAGAATCAGACACTTGCCATCTTGCAATGTGTCTAATTTGTGGGCACATAAAAGTTTTCAGTTCTCGGTCTCAGATTTCACACACAACATACTCGAGTTTTGAAATTTAAGTAACAGCTCAAGAAAGAAAGAATATGATTTTAAAAATTCCTTTGAACACATCCTGCTGATCCTAATGATTTGTTGAGCCCTTCAGTGTTTGTTGTGTGACAAGTTGGACTTTGGACAAGGTCAGCTCTTGAATCTTGATTATGTTTTTTTTTTCCCTTGAGCCAGAAGACATTGATTTGTACATCTAGTTTACCTTGTTTTCTTGCCATTTGTGACACAGTACAACAGTTCCCATCGAAAAAAGTGTCATGTAAATAAATTACAACTTCGGACGTATACATTAAATAATTTTATAAATGAACTTTAAAAATGAAGGAATAAAAAATGCCAGTCCCAGCTTCTATGGCTGTAGTGATTATTCTGATCATGTTGTCATGTGTAATGAAGCACAGTCCCATCATTAATCAAAAGAACCAATCAGATAACTAATTTAGGCAATATTCTTTACCACAGGACATGTCGGTCAGTAAAAATGCATTAAAATAGCAAAAGATCAATAGTAGACACTAGGGACTGTGTTTACTAACCAGTCTTAAACTTTAGGGTATTATTTGCTCAGTCATATTGGGCATCTGTTTTTAAAAGATAAAGGAAAACTTCACATAAATGCCAGGATTTTATTTTTAGTTAACAATGTACATTAGAAGTGCCCTGTTATAAATGTATACATTATTATGTTATTCCGTGATTTATAAGAAGTGGGCTTCTAAAAGTCAGTAAAATATCTAAAAGTACAATACAATTAGGCTGGATTGACACACTGGACATGAAATGGTTGGCAATACAGGACTGTAAAGCTTGTGTGTGCCTTGGAGAGAGGTAAATAGTGGTGTCCTCCAGGGTCTTGTATTGGGACCAGTCCTATTTAACATATTCATAAATGATCTGGAAAAAGGGATAAACAGTGAGGTGGCAAAATCTGTAGATGTTACAAAACTATTCAAGATAGTTAAGTCCCAAGCAGTCTGTGACGAGCTACAAAAGGATCTCACAAACCTGGGTGGCTGGGCAACAAAATGGCAGATGAAATGCAGATTGAAAGGACCTTTTTGCTGGCACCAAAATACAATTTTTTTTTGGCTTGGCTATTCTATGTAATGAGAGTTTCCTAAAATTATTCCGGTCATTGGAAAGCATGTCTTAGGTATAAAATTTCACTATTCATTTAACCCTTTTGAAAAGTAAAACTAAGAGAGAGTGACATACACTAGAGCAGTCTGTAGTTTAAAGAAAACATGTTCTACTACCATCCACATAGCACCTCACCTACAGATGTGTGTCACAGGTTGACTGCTTTTGTACTTGAAAGATTAGCCATTTCAAGTTGCCCCACTGTCAGAATAGAGAACTATTATCAGACCCTCTGATATTAATATAAAGTATGAAAACACAATAGATTACTGTGCCTAATAAGTTTTCTCAGCAACTAACCAAAATCATGGCGAGCCAGATTTTCAAACTGCTCTGTGGAATACGCATGTGGAGAGAAAGCTAAAATACATATGCTGAGATGGTCAAGCATACAGTGATTTAGGCAGACACAGTGCATTTAAACTGTGCATTTGGGTACATGACACCTAATTTCGAAGAGTACTCCGAGGTACTCATCACCTCTGAAAATCAGACTCATGAATATTATCCCAAAGTAAAAGATGGAGCTATAATATGGCTATGCATTGGTTATCTTCAATCAAAGTTGCACGGACAGCTACAATTATGCTCAGGCAAAAGGGATCAGCTACCAAAGCGGCTCCTCTCTTAAAGTGCCCCCTCAGCAGTTAAGATTGGTGGGGTGTTCTTTCTAACAGCCCCTAGATTTGGGCATGTGAAGGTTGGTGGCAGGGAGTTTTCTAGACTTACCTCATGTGCCCCCCTCCCCCTTGCTCTGGTGAGGATCTGTGGGAGGGGAGGGAAGTGCCAGATGACCTATTAAGTGTTTGCTACTAATGATTTCTACAATTAAGTTAAATCATTTGAAATAATAAACTTTATAGGGAAAAAAAACCCAAGCCAGCAGTTATCTTATTCCAAAATGGTAAAATACAATTCACAGATTAACAATCTTGGACAATCATGTGGAACTATGACCCTTAAAAATTTACGGCCATAGAGTTAGAACTGTGTCTGGCTACTGGTGTTAAAACTGGGTCCTTATCAAATGAAACACACACACAAAATATAAAACTATTTCTCCCTCCCCAAATGGAAAGGAAATGTCTCAAGGACTCTCTCGTATAGAGCCAGAACCAAAGCCCTTTGAAGTCAACGGAAAGATTCCCAATGATTACCCCAGGCTTTAGAGGCCCATGATACACAGGAATATCCAGAATACCACAATCTGAAGATAAAAGCAAGAAGAGAGAGTGTGTGGAGGGGTATGTTTGCTCTTACTTTGTTCATTTAACAGAAAAAAAAACCATGCATTTTTTAGAAATCCTCCTCCGCAGATACTTGGCTATTTACTGACATGGGAATTCAAACCACTGCTAGGGTTCCTTTGAACCTGCTTTGAAGTTCTGGTTCAGCAAAGCACATAAGCAAATGAGAATTCTTGCTAATTTCAAATTAGACTACTCACACGCTTAACATTAAGCACATGCTTATGTGCTTGCTTGATTTAGACCTGAGCCATTTGCTACAAGAGCAAACAAAAGAGTAATACAGTAGTCTAAAATACACCTAGTAATATTTATTTTCAGAGGAATGGGAAAGCAGATCAGAGGTATTTTGGCATGCTTGGGAGCCTTATGTTTGTCAAGTATTCTCCTGTCATTCTAAGTTTTTTATTTTTACTAGATACTATTTATCTATATTTTTCTCAAAAACACAGGAGCTTATTTTACTGTATGTAATTCAATTACTTTCTTTCACTCAGTAAAATAAGCTCATTCAAATAAAATCAGGATTCCTTTCCTTTTTTTGGCTTGGATACAGCATCTTTTGTACCTGGCTAAGCAACCTTCCCAGTGTTTGGCAATGATCCTGCTTAGAAGGGCAGGATTTAGAACAGATGCAGGCTTCTTCATGTGGAGGTGCCACCAAGTTCTCTTTTGATCAGTAAGATGCATAATTAAGTACGACAGAATATAGCTTTCCACCTGAAAATCACTTCTAATGGGGGAGCCACTTGCTTCATTACTGAGGACCCCCACTTCAGTTAAAGATAGGCCAAATCCTCTAGGTTAGGATGTTAACCTTGTGACTTCTGATATACGTCAGCTGGTTTTAGTACCTGGGACTCTCTATCCAGTTGTAATTACATCAATCACATTGCAAGAGAAACAGCCATTAAAATAATGCAAAAATTAAAAACAAAGAAAAAAAAGATTTGATCAGAAAGCAGTTACTAACACGGTACAACATCTCATGTATACATGTTTATTTCTGTGTGCAATTGCAGGCACTATGTATGTGCAAATTAAGCACACAAGTCATTGTCACATGTTACCCTTCCCCTCTCACAGCACTGGAGGTTTAGAAAATCAGATTCTTATAATTTTGCCATTGAGCAGGTTTTTTAAAATTAATGGAGTATTTTCATCTCTTATAGCTATGAAGTCTGATCCATAGCCCATTCAAGTAAATAGAAGTTTTTCCATCAACTTAAACAGACTTTGAATAAGGCTTATATGTTGGTTGTTATAATACATTGTATACTATGTATGCTCAAAAGCATTGACAATGAAAAGATCTTTTCTCATTTTTACTAAGCCATAAATATTCTTTTTAAAATCAACATTAAAAAGGGATATCGTCAAATACTTTTTGGTAGTTTAAATTTTTTTGTTTTTACTCTCTGTGATTTGCAAGACCCTCTGATGCTCAAAAATAAATATCCTTCCATCTCTAGTTTAGAAGACAATGACATTCTTTCTTCTGTTTTGAATGTATCCCAAACTAATATGTCGTTCTCTGCAAGTTCTTGGTTATACAGTATTCTTGTAATGGGCTCACTCTATCGCAAAAGAAATGTTGAAAAATATTGAAATTTAGCCCTAATTTTATCCTGCTTGAAAAGCAATGGGGACAAACCATCTTAAATCCTGCTGGCCCTCAATCATGCTCCATGCTGGAAAAAAAGGATTATAAGCTCTGCCATCATTTATAGCACGGGTCAGCAACCTTTGGCATGCGGCTTGCCAGCGTAAGTACCCTGGTGGGACGGGCTGGTTTGTTTACCTGCCGCGTCCACCGGTTCCGCCAATCGCAGCTTCCACTGGCCAAAGTTTGCCGCTCCAGGCCAATGGGAGCAGCGGGAAGCGGTGCGGGCCGAGAGATATGCTGGCCGCCGCCTCCCGTTCCCCCATTGGCATGCAGCAGCGAACTGCGCCCAGTGGGAACCGCGATCGGCTGAACCTGTGGACGCGGCAGGTAAACAAACCAGCCCAGCCCCGCCAGGGTGCTTATCCTGGTGAGCCACATGCCAAAGGTTGCCGACCCCTGATTTATAGCAAGGATTCCAAATGGAAATATTTATGAACTACATATACCCAGCATTCTGTAAGATTATCATCAAACTGCGTTGCATCTTAAGCGGAGTAGATTAAAGTGCAAACAAACTGTTAACATGTGTTAGCAACGTCCACATGGACAGTTTGTTCACGGCAGGCCAGTGCAGGGTAGATTCACACACCAGTTTGCTTTGAACTAATTGTTCCTGTAGACAAGTTCTTATTAACTATGGGTTCCAACAGAAAGAAAAACGGTTCAGAAGAAACAGATGTTCCCTGCAAGTTGCTTATGCCATCCTATACACCTTTTAAACAATATTCAAATTCAGTTTGGCACTTATCCTGATATTTTTCCCCATCTTTAATGCCTTTGTAGGAAAATTGATCTCTTATCTCACAGCTATAAATTTAATGGTAATACTAGACTACATGACTCACATTAAATCTAAGAAACTGAGACCATGATAATGGTACGTAGTTTTATGTTAATACCCTACTAACATTCTTGCACTGCATGCAATCTCTTGCTTGCATTAATACTCTGCTCAATGTAGATTAGTCAGTGACATCCTGTAGATATTCAAATAGTATGTCTGTTGCACTTTACTAGAGATTTTACACCTGAATATGGACTTGTCTGACAGTTTCTTATCCAGCATGATACTATAGTGAACTCTTTTGGATTCTGAGATGTAGACAACAGGACACATCCTTGGCTGTTGTAAACTGGCCTATGTCCCACTGAAGCCAATAGTGTTAGAGCAATTTACACCAGATGATGATGATGTAAATTAACATGCTAATTTTCAGTGCAAATGCATGTTGGAGAAAATGGAGTAACAAAAGGAAGAGTAGATGAACCTTAGAAGAATTCTATAATATATCTGCACCACTAGTAAATATATAAAATGAAGTTTGATAGAAAGATACCAACCATAACACCTTATTTCTTACGTGTAAATGATTTTCAAAAAACAAAAGAATGTGTGTGTGTGTATATATATATTATACAGTTTAATAACTCTGCTCTAACTACGAATTAATTCAAATTTTGTACTTGCATTAAAAATGAACTCTATTTTATGTTGATCATTAACTCAAAATATTTCACACTAGAGATTTGTCATATTCAGGAGAACTGAAACCACTTATATCAATTAATTGTATTATGCATAATCTCTACATAGATTACCAAAATAATTTAGATTCTGTGAGGAAATATTAAATACGGATTTTTGTAATGAGTCATGACTCAAACTCCTATCTAAATAATACATTGGAACGGGAGATGGGATGAAAGGAGAAGAGGTGTTAACTGATAAGTAGCACCACTTACCCATGAGCATAATAAAAATAAAGAAAAAAGCCATTAAATAATTAAGAGAAAAAAGCTATCTATTCTAAGTTACTCTGGCAAGATCACAAGAACCCAGGAGACTATGAGAATGAACATTCCCTGGAGGCCATGGAACCAAGAAGCCATCAGGGTAAGTTGAAGCAAGTGCCAGAAGGTGAGAGGCAATGCAACAAACACTAACATATTTAGAACTATTATCCAAAATTACATTCAAAGGAGAAAGTTTACTATTATATCCATGGGCGGCTCCAGGCCCCAGCACGCCACTTGCTTGGGGTGGCAAGCTGTGGGGGGCGCTCTGCCAGCGCCGTCAGGGCGGCAGGCAGGCTGCCCTCGGCAGCTTGCCTGTGGAGGGTCCGCTGGTCCCACGGCTTCAGCGGACCTCCCAAGCTGAAGCAAGAACAGTGGCTGAAGTTGCATAAACTGTTTCACTTTGATGATGCAGACTTTTCTCAGCTAGGAGACAAAGTCTATTGGTTTTGAAGCAGATCCATCAACTCAGATAGCAGCAAGATCCCGGCTCTGCTGCGCTGCCAGAAGTCAACACATCCAACAAAACGTCTTGGGACAGCATTCTCACAAGTGACTAAGATGACAGAGTGGCCCAAATTCTGGTCTGAGCTACATCTATTCAACCCACGTCTGCACAGAGGTGCCAGTGCATGATGTGATAGTCACCACATCTGCCTTTGTTGGGCTGTTAAAAAACCTATGAATAAGTTTGCATGGTGGTCACATAAGTGTGCATGCCTGCAGAATGTCAGAACATGGAGTTTTAACTGTGCACATTTGCAGGGAGGAAACAGACCTTTCCCTATTTTAGGGGTGGTTTCCCTTGTAGTGTTCTGGCACTAGGCAATGTTCTCATTTGCAATCATATCTCCAGTAGGTTATAATTAAATATTCAGTGGCCAGAGAAAGAGCCTAGAAGTTAGGGCATGCACCTGGGATGCCGGAGCCCAAATTTCAAGTCCCTGTTCCAGTGACCATTTCATTATTTATAAAACATGAAACAACTTCAACAGGAGAGATCGAGAAAGCTCTATCTCAGAAAACCCTGTAACTCAGTGATTAGGCCTCTCTCCTGCAATGTGCATGAGCTAAGTACAAGTCCTAGCTCAACATTAGGTAGGGAGGTGGAATTTAACCTGGGTCTCCCACATCATGGATGAGTGCTCTAACCACTGAGATAACGGTTAATGAGGGGGCAGCAGCATCTCCTCCTACTGTGCTGTTTTACATGAGACCCAAGCTGGTAGGAGGCCTCTGAAAACACAGGCCAGATAGACAGGAAAATGCCTAGTTTGAATATATTGCCAAGGATAAGGTGTGGGATAGGTGTCTGGGTGTCATAATTTAGGTGGCAGTGTGCATGCTCACCTATAGAAGTTAGGCGCCTAGCGGACTATATGACAGAAATTTAGGCACCTATAGGGTTAGGCAGAGCTTTTCAGATCTACATTTTGGATTTAGGCACATCAAATGGCAGTTAGGTATCTAAATCCCTTTATGGATCTAGGCCAGGGCCCACCTGCAGGGATCTGTGAACATAACCACGGTTCATTTTGCAGGCACATAAGCCCCACTTTTCAGGATTCCATCTTATGTGTCTTTAGGGGTGAATTAAGGCTGTATCAGCATCAACTTTAGTCAGAATCAGCTCTGAAACTTTTACAGTCCTGTCTGAGATATAAAAAATAAAGGGGAGTGCAATATTGCATTGGAGGGGGAAGGACAGATGGTAACAATATTATACAAGAAGAATCTGCAAAGGGACTAGGTTAAATGGGTTATTCTCAGTATTAGCAGCATTAGAGAAATATTTCATATCACATGTCTGAAACAATGACCCTAAGGAAATGGTGAAAGCCCAATAGACTTGGATGATTTTTTCTGAATAAAAATGTTTTTCATTAACAATGGCCTTTGTTACATGACTTTTTAAAAAATATTGTCAAGTTATTTTTGTGAAAGATTATGGCTTTTTATTTGGTTTTTTAATAAAATATGTAACCATAATGTTCATAGAAATTCTTCTGGTAAATGAAAAATTTCAAACAACCATCTCAACAATATTTGCAATAAAAATATAGAACAAAAAACCCTAAAAAGTTGCAAATTTGAACCCACAAGAAATGGATCTGTGTTGAACACTTTAAAATGAAAATAACTTTAAGATTACCATTTTTTGGGGGGGGGAGGAAACAGTTTTCAGTATTTGACTAGTTTTATCCAGGTCTTGTCCAACATTTTCTATTCATACATCTCAAAGTGCTTTATGAAGGCCAGTAAGTATCACTGAAACTGAGATACAAGGTTCTGAAGCAACGTGCCCAAGATCACACAGGAATAGAACTCAACTCTCTTGACTCCTATCCACATTTCCTCCTGAATAAATTTGGTTATTTCAAGCAGGACAGGACAAAGTAATGGGAAAAACAGTAGAAACAGCAATGTTTAACTAGGGTGATGAGATGGCCTGATTTTATAGGGACAGTCCCGATATTTGGGCCTTTTTCTTATATAGATGCCTATTACCCCCCATCCCCTGTCCCGATTTTTCACACTTGCCATCTGGACACCCTAAACTTTTTAACAGACAGTGAGAGAGGGTAGAGTAGCTGATCTACCTATTGGGTTTCTGGGAACTGGGTGGGCGGAAGCCCGCCCAATGCTAAAGGATTCCCCTCCAGCCTAAGGGGAGGACTACAGGACCTCAGAAACCAACTGAGTTCGGGGGACAACTAATAAAAGAACAGGGACAGGAGTGCGGTCAAAGGGTCATAAGAAGTGAGCCTGACGGGGACACTGAGCAGAGAACCCCGGACAGCACCCACTGCTCCTCGAAGGCGTCAAGGGAGCCAGTGGACGCCACCCAGAGGAACTCTGCCCGGATGCGTGAACGGACAGAGGATCGGAAACAAGCCCCACAGTCACAGGAGTCTCTATTGGCCAATCTCTTCTCCCTGGTTGCGTAGATGGCCATTTTAGACAGGGCAAGGAGGACGTTGACCAGGAGGTCCCACGACTTTGTGAGGCCACAGATAGGGAGTGCGTAGAGAAGGAGATGAGGGAAAAGTGCAGCCAGAAACGCAACAGTATATTGGTGAGGAGCCGGTATAGGGGGTGCAGCCTGGCGCACTCTAAGTAAACGTGCGCCAGGGTCTCCCTCACGCCGCAGAAGGGATAGGTGTCTGGGGCACGGGTAAACCACGCCAAATACACGCCCGTGCTCACAGCCCCATGAAGGAGCCACCAACTGATATCTCCAGCGGGCCTCGGGACCAGGGTAGAGTATAGGCTGGCCCACTGGGCTCCTCACCCTCAAGAGATGGCAGGAAGTCCCGCCACTTTGTCTCGGGGGTGGGACACGAGGATGAGGAAGTGAAGGATGTGGAGCACGAGCCTGTAGAGATGTGTCCTTGGCGCAGTTTGGAAGTGGACCTGGCTGCAGATCGTGCAGCTGGCTTGTGGAGAAGGGGCGGGGGGGCTGGTCAGGTCCACGGGGCAGGGGCCTGATGAAAAGGTCCGGAGGGCCTGGGGTGGAGGGTGGGCGGGGCGTGCCCTCTTGCAGGACCCAGTCGATGTAGGCCTGAGCAGCGGGCGGCAAAGCGGCCTTCACCTCCTGTAGTACGCGCTGGGGAGTCAAAGGTCTGGAAAGCCCCATACGCCAAGTGAGCGTCAGGGGATCCAGCCAGTCTCCCCGGTCATAGTCCAGGAGGTTTCCGACCCTGGTGTGGAGTAGCTGATCTAACAGGGCTTTTTTCCTCTCTAAATGTGATGATTCTACAAAACACTTCAGATTAAATTCATTGAGATTTTTCTGGAAAAGTTCCACGGACCTTGTTTTTGTAAAATAAGGCAAGTTTGAGACTGTAAGAGGATAAATACCCAGAGAGAGAATAACTGCTTCCTCAGAAAAGATAGACTACTAAAACCTAATGCAATTATTTGACAATCAATGTAATTAATACCTTTATGCATTTGACATATAAAATGTGTGTACGATATATCAAAACCATGCCAAGTCTTTACAACATTAAAAAAGTATCATTTGCTTCATTGCAAGTGAATGCAAAACTCCAGCTGCAGCCCTTTCATTTTGAAATTAGAGAATAACTCTTAAATATTTAAAAATTGTGCTTGGAGTATGTATATTTAATACTATCCTACATCTAGATGATCTTGTTACTCATATCCAAAAGAGGAAATTTGTTAAGAAACTTCCTATTTTCATTCTAATGTTGCAATCTCTAAATTACTGTATATTTTACATGTATATTAGCAAAACAAGCTCTAATCTCACTCACCTACAGCAGGATAAAGATCACTCTCCATAAGACTCACCAAAGGGAGTTAGTTATGTTATATACCTATTTATGTTTAGTTTGCACCACTAGCAAATACATTGATTCTGCAGCTGTATGAAGCCCAGCAACAGAGAGGGTCCTGATACCCAGCAACTCAGCTGTGAGCGTGGCCTGGGGGAAGGGTCTTAAAGTGGTAGCACATGAAGTAAGACATCAAACTAAGTGTTGTATTATGTGCACTCTGGTCACCGAGTGCAATCAGATGAACCATAAAAAAGGAGAAAAATAATATTAAGTGATAGACTTAATTTTAATTAGGGATAAAGCATCTGTCCAGGAATAAACATGAAATCATAGACAACTTCTCTTGGGTTGGCAGAGTATAGATGGGTTTCTTAAGCAAAAGGGCTAACTGAGAAGAACTACAGACAGATAACGAAATGAAATATGGATAAGACTAAGTTTTACTTTTCATCACCTTTATTGTAAACCATCAAAAACTTTATTGTTATCACTCTCCTTTCTGAAAACATTCCAGATGTCTTTAACAATGTAAAATCCATAGCCACCTAGGATTCTGTGATTACTCGGAATATTATAACTCCAAGGATATAGAGGTTCTTGTCATTTGAGCTAAAGGAGAATTTCCATTATGTGTTAGCAGTATAGGGCCCGTGACACACAAGTGAATCATTCAGACTAACCAGTAAAGAGCATTGGTACGCTAGCACACTAATCATACATGCTTGTAACGTTCTTTATAATATGACAGATGCTATAGAAATAATGATTGTATCGTAACTTACTTATTTTCATCTGTTGTTAGAAAACTAAAGTAACTGGAAACGAGACATTTCCTGCGCATTATCTTGCAGTTTTAGTCTTCATCTCAGCATTTCAAGAGTTCAAAATATGTACGGTCCCATGTTTCCATGTGCTATAACTTGCAATGTTAGTCACTCCCATTGGAATTTCCTAAGACTGTTCAAGATATACAATAATTGCAGTTAAATATATTGGACCCAATTCTTCTCTTGCACTGGTGCTACTAATAAGTAAGATTTATTCATAATTAACAATGATGTCAATGAGTCCCACACTTGAATCTGTTAGGGTGACTTTGGAACATTCTTCTCTTGCAAAGTGGTCCTAAGCCTGGCCTTCATAGTGTGATCTTTACCTGGTGTTATACACTAGCTTTAAGTATATCTGTGTATCATGTTTGTAAGCTCACATTCGCGAATCACAGCACCTCCACTGTCAATACTTAAATGACAAATGTATAACAATTTGAGAATAACAGGCCATTAATCATAGAATATCAGCGTTGGAAGGGACCTCAGGAGGTCATCTAGTCCAACCCCCTGCTCAAAGCAGAAGCAATCCTCAACTAATTATTTAGGCCATGTCTACACTACGAAGGCAAGTCAACTTCATGTAGGTTGACACTGAGCCTCCGATTTACTAATGCTACAGATATAACCAATGTATGGATGAAACTCTGTTGGAAGGAAGGTGTTTTGAATGGAGTAGCATCTCCTCACACTTTTCAGAGTGGAATCTCTTTGATACTTTGGTTTTAGTCAAGTCTGGACATTGTGCAGCTCGGGTGTTGTACAGAGTCATGCAAAATATTTGCATTGATCCACTTGAACTGGGCCTGGGATCTGAGGTTTGAGCATTTCCAAACTTCAGCCCATGCTTGTGAAAGTTCAGCAAGGGGTGGACTGAGATTGTTTGCACAGTTGATAATTTGGCAAACCCACCCTCACCCAGTTGGCCTCCCTGGCTCTCCCCCAACAATTTCTACGCCTCTACCCAAGGCATATTAGGTAAGCAATAAGGAGACGCACTATGTCTTATTGATTCTGGAGGGGATATCTATAGGAGTTTCATATTTCCCTTCAAAGTGCAAGTGCATTTGAACATAGATCTGCTAGCAAGCAAATAGGGTTGATTTGCTTCCAGCTCTGCAAGCCAAACGGCTGGGTTCAGTTCATGGACAGCCCTGTAAAATGAATCAATCAGGGTTCACACAGCTCCTAATAACATGAACTCCGCTGATTCATCAAGTGGCTTACATTTGTCCAATAGTGTATAGTGTCTTATTGCAAATTCTTGCAGAGTCTGATTCTCTTCTCATTTCTACCAATATAAATCAAGCAGAACTAAACTGGTGTACAACGATGTAAAAAAAAAAAAAAAAGCAGAATCAAACCTCTGGACTTTTTCTTCTCCCTCAATCTTTACGTTCAGACAGATGGATAAAACTAGAAATGAACAGATAATACTGATATTCATTTAACCAGTTTCTTTGTTTACTCTCTGCCGCCTACTTTGTCTAATGCTTTTTTTCAAGTAATACACATCTAACTCCTCTTTTCCACCCACTCTGCACTTTAACTGACATTTGACTAACAAATAAACCCACTCCTAATAAGAAAACTATTGTTTAAATAAGCGGCAATACTTTAAATTATGTTTTTTAAATACACCTAATTATGTATTTAATCTAGATGTATCAGGACATGCACTGTATGCTAATTAAATACAATTAGATTGCTTAAATGGTATTTATCAAGGTTTAAAAACTATGTAGACAATAAATATTTGTTGCATTATTTAATTTACATACCAGTAAATTTAAGTATACCTCATTGAGTTAAGCAGTGGTATTACATATGTTGGATTAACATACATTATCTGTAGCAGCAAATGGTTTATATAGAATATTGTTTTTCACAGTTGGGCATCACTTTAAATAGCGATGTCAGTGACGGGCTCTAAGACCCTTGCACTCAGGAATGTATGCTCTGCTTCAAACATAAACCAGGCTTGGCTCAGCTCCTCAGCAGTTTATTTTACCTACTTGCAACTGCTACACAGAGGCATCACCACCTGCAACAGAGGTGGCTATGACAATGCTTCACATATAGTTTCCCATGTTGTATTTCTATCTGCCCTGCCTACCCCTACTTCAGCTTCGTTGGAAGAAGCTGGAGCAGGAGCCTTCCACAGCCAACTATTTCACAGCTGTCCCTGACTCTGTTTCCCTTTAGCTAAATGATAACTGACTGAGGCCACGTCTACACTACGGGATAATATTGAATTAGCTAAAATTGGTTTCTTAAAACTGATATTATAAAGTCGAGTGTGCGCATCCACACTAGGCACGTTAATTCGATGGTGTGCGTCCATGGTCCAAGGCTAGCGTCGATTTCTGGAGCGGTGCACTGTGGGTAGCCGTTCCGTAGCTATCCCATAGTTCCCTTCAGTCTCCCCCCCTTGGGAATTCTGGGTTGAGGGCGCACTTCAGGCCTGAAGATGGGGCAGATAATTCATTGTCAAGGGTGGTTCTGGCGTACAGCCTCACCCCTCTTTGTGTTGAAAGCAGGCAGACAAGCCATTTCATTCACACCAACTTTTCTTTTTTTTCTTTCGTTTTCCACTTTCGGGCCTTTTTCCGCTGGGTTGAACTGAGCAAACTGACCATAAGAAAAACAACAGCAAGCATGGATACCCCTGTCTCGATATCTCGGAGTTGAACGCTATCGTGAACGTTGTCAACAAACCTCGCGCACTCTCGTGCTGTCTCGTATTGCTGACCGGATTGAACTGCAAAGCAGGAGGAGGGAGGAGCAGCTACAGCAGCGGGCAACGAGAGCAATGAGGAATGGACACTGAATTCTCCCCTAAACCGCGGGCCCTGCGTTTTTGAGCCATGCTGGTAATGGCAGTTTACCAATTGAATCGCAATTTTGGGCGCCGGGAACAAGCCAGATTGGTAGGGATCCGGCATAGTATTTGCAGGTGTGGGGACGGATTCGTGGCTGCAATAACTTTCGCATGCGTAATGAGCACTTTCTTTTGAAACTTTGTGGAACATGCTTCCCTGCCTGGAAACGCCATAAATACTAAAGTATGAGAGCTAGCCCTCACAGTGGGAAGCGAGATGGCAAATAGCCTCTGGAAGCTATTGCAACGGCCAGACAGCTACCGTGCGCAGACGGAATCATTGGAGTGGGCAAGTCTACTGTGGGCTGCAGTGGATGCACCAAAGCAATCGTTAAGCTGCTGCTGCTACGAAAGGTTGTGACTCTTGGAAACGTGCAGGTGATAGTGGATGGCTTTGCTGCAATGGGATTCCCTAACTGTGGGGGGCCATAGATGGAACCCATATCCCTATCTTGGCCCCAGAGCGCCAGGGCACCCAGTACGTAAACCGCAAGGGGTACTTTTCAATGGTGCTGCAAGCACTGGTGGATCACAAGGGACGTTTCACCAACATCCACGTGGGATGGCCAGGAAGGGTTCATGACGCTCGCGGTCTTCAGAAGCACTACTCTGTTTAAACGGCTGCAGCAAGGGAATTACTTCCCAGACCAGAAAATAACCGTTGGGGATGTTGAAATGCCTGTCGTTATCCTGGTGACCCAGCCTATCCCTTGATGCCATGGCTCATGAAGCCATACACAGGCAGCCTGGACAGTGGTCAGGAGCTGTTCAACTACAGGCTGAGCAAGTGCAGGATGGTGGTTGGTTTAGAATGTGCATTTGGCCGTTTAAAAGGGCGCTGGCGAACATTACTTACTCGCTCAGACCTCAGCCAAACCAATGTCCCGTTTGTTATTGCTGCTTGCTGTGTGCTCCACAATCTCTGTGAGAGTAAGGGGAGACATTTATGGCGGGGTGGGAGGCTGAGGCAAATCACCTGGCCGCTGAGTACGAGCAGCCAGAGACCAGGGCGATTAGAAGAGCACACCAGGAGGCGGTGCACATCAGAGAAGCCTTGAAAACGAGTTTCAGCACGGGCCAGGGTACGGTGTGACTGCTGTGTTTGTTTCCCCTTGATGAACCCTCCCCCCTTGATTGACTCATTCCCTGTAAGCAACCCACCCTTCCCCTTACTTACAGCTTGCTGAAGGAAATAAAGTCAGTATCGTTTAAAAATCATGTATTCTTTATTAAAGTCATTCAGTATTGTTTAAAAATCATGTATTCTTTCTTAAAAGTCATTCCCTGTAAGCAACCCACCCTCCCCCTTTGGATGTATTCTTTATTAAAAAGTAATTATAAAAAGAGGCAGAGAATTATCAGGTATCCCTGCCTGCTGTGCTTTGGGAGAGGATAGGAGGGAAGGAAAAGGCCATTAAGCTCATTTCAACGTAATGACAGCCTTTTGACTTGCTTGCCGGTCCAGGGGGGTGGAGTGGGCGGGTGCAGAAAGCCTTCCCCCACGCGTTCTTACACGTCTGGGTGAGGGAGATATGGAACGTGGGGAGCTTTGAGGGTGGTTGAACATGGGCTGCAGCGGCACTCTGTAAGCCCGCTGCTCTTCCTGAAGATCCACCATGCGTTGGAGGATATCAGTTTGAGCACGCAGCAGCTGCAGCGTAGCATCCCGCACCGCACTGATCTTCCTGCCTACACCTCTCATCTCGAGCGTCTCTCCTATCCTCCCGTTCACTGGCATCTTTCCTGTACTTTGCTAGCACATCCTTCCACTCATTCTGATGAGCTCTGTCATTGCGTGTTACTTCCATGATTTCTGAGAACATTTCATCTCGTGTTCTCTTCCTCCTCCGCCTTATCTGAGCTAGCCTTCGGGATGGCGTAGGGAGGCCGGACAACTGTGCAGCTGCATGGGGAGGGGAAAACAGGGAGAGAAGTATGTAAAAAGATACATTTTTACAGAACAATGCTTGTACTCTTTCACAGTGAATAACACTATCCACCTTACATAGCACATGTGATTTCACTACAAGGTCGCATTTTGCATCGTTTAATATTGAGTGCCTGTGGCTCTGGTGTTGCAGATCTCACAGACGCAGGTCCAGGCATCCAAATTAAGCTTCCATGCGGCCATGGTAAGGCTTTCTGTTTGACTTCTCCAGCGTTCATATACACAGTGATCTATGATGCCTTGTTTCCTGTTAAGAGGAACCAGCAAACCCCAAACCCCCCTCTTTCCCCTCCTCCCCCACCGCATGGCTGCTATCATGTAAGATCACTGGTAATGATCATGGCTGGTACCTGGGAAGATTCCTGCTCGCCAAACGCTGAGAAACTCAGCGCTATCATTCCTCCCCTCCCCCTGCTTTGCTACGAGCAAGGAAGGATTAAGCGGCTGCCCAGTAGGAAAATCGCCATGTCTGCCCCCTAATTAAAGTCCTGAATTTCAACCAGGTTACAATGAATGATATAACTCTCCTGAGAATACCACCGCAGGATGCAGAACGTATGTTTCTGGAATGCCAGCGGTCACCTGGGCCATACGCAGCTGTGCTTTGTGAAGCTATGATTCCGAATTACTTGCTACATGCATGGCGTGGAAAAGTGTCATACAATGGGGACCAAATAGGGCTGCCTTGCCCAGAAATGTTCTGCAAAAGCTTTTTGAGTACCTCAAGAGCGATTCATAGATATTGGAGGATTTTTCGCTCCACAAAGGTTAACACTTTTTTCACCAGAGGTCGCTTCCATGGCTTCACTGTCTGGGTTTTAAACTGTTTGCTTGGGAGGGCTGGACTGTCTGGGTAATTTGGGAAGGGCTGGGGTCACAAAAAGCTCCTGGCTGTTGGGGCTAACGGAGTGCTGTGTGCTCTCAGCAAGCTCTTCCTCCTCTTCCTCTTCCTCCTCATCTTCCCCCTCCGCAGAATCCTCAGCCACGGTTGATATTACAACCCCTCGACCTCTGAATCCACGGCCAGGGGTGGGGTACTGGTTGCGCAGCCCCCTAAAAATTGCATGCAGCTCAGCATAGAAGCGGCATGTTTTCGGCCCTGACCCAGACCTTCCGTTTGCTTCTCTCTGGTTTTCTGGTATGCCTGTCTGAGCTCCTTAACTTTTACTCTGCACTGCACTGAGTCCCTGCTGTGGCCTTTTCCCGTCATAGACTTTGAAATTCTTTCAAATATTTTTTCATTTCGTCTTTTCGAACGGAGTTCTGTTAGCACTGAATCCTCTCCCCATATAGCGATCAGATCCAGTACCTCTTGTGCGGTCCAGGCTGGTGCTCTTTTTTCGATTCTCAGGAGACTGCATTGTTACCTGTGCTGATGAGCTCTGCGTGGTCACCTGTGCTGATCAGAGCTCCACGCTGGCCAAACAGGAAATTGAATTCAAAAGTTCGCGGGGCTTTTCCTGTTTACCTGGCCAGTGCCTCAGAGTTCTGATTGCTGTCCAGAGCGGTCAGTGGTGCACTGTGGGATACCTCCCAGAGGCCAATAACGTCGATTTCCGTCCCACACTAACACTATTCCGAAGTTGCAATATCGATTTTAGCGCTACTCCTCTCGTCGGGGAGGAGTACAGAAATCGATTTAAAGAGCCCTTTATATCGATATAAAGGGCGTTGTAGTGTGGACGGGTACAGCGTTAAATCGATTTAACTCTCTTTAAATCGATTTAAACGCATAGTGTAGACCAGGCCAGAGTGGTGAACAAGCAGAGCTGCTTGAGGTACAATCTGCCACCACTTCTCAGGCCATCAGCCCTTCCCAGTTCCTCGCCCAACCCTCAATTTTTGACTATAGGCAGCAACGGAAGATCAACACCAGGCAGAGCAAGGGCACAGCTTGTCTGTAGGGTCCCTTGACTGCCTTTTCCCCTCAAAGGAAGATTTTGCTGGCCTGACACAAAGGCGTGCAACCCCAAGGACCCTCCAGGGTTATCTGGGTAGGAGCATCTTCCCCACTCCAGCCTCCCTCACTGCTTCAGTAGCTCAGGTAACATGACATGAGCTCTTTACCAAAAAGCCTTAGGCTCCAGCACTCACAGACACCAGGGCTTCTGACTGTCTAGAATAGGTGGAGTACTCCTCTGAAGAAAATCCTAACTCCAGTACATAAAACAAAATGTGCACCAGAGTACTGTGTTGGGAATCCAGCAAGCTCTGCCTTCAAGGTCTTCCTGCCTTTTTCATTGGGGCCTAAAACTTTGACAGCCTCAATACTCTCACTTTAGGCCAACCATCTCTACAATTTTTAATGTCTGAGAAAATTATTCCTAACATCAAAGAAATAGACTGGAAGCTGGGGACACAGGATCTTCTGTTGCATACAGAAAACTGGAAAGTGGTTGACAGAGTGAGGCCCCCTATACTGGGTTATCATGAAGTGGAACTAAAGACCAGCAAGTACAGAACACTGACTGAAACTCTGCTTGAGAGAGACTTCTTGTTTTGCCAAGTGTGTCAAGCTCTCTCTCTTTACTATGGACCAAACATACTGTTGTATACATGATGCCAGGGTAGACGAAGTATCCCAAATAGCAAGCAGGCATGTTTCAGCACCCTTTCTTCTGATGTCATTACTGAATGGGACTCCTAGTTGTGAAAAGTAATATGTCGTCGTTCTCCAGAAGTAACTGTTTTTGAAATCAAAGGTGATGTGTTTTGCTAATAAAATAAACAGTGAATTAAAATCTGTCTATTGAAGTCAGCATGTACAGAATACACGACCACTGCATAGCTTCAAAACCACAATACTTTAACAGTAATATTATTGTAACAGTAAATATACCAGGGCATCTGGGATGAAGACTTCACTCCTCTGGCACAATAGACGTTTCTATAGTAAAGGAGGGGAAACAACACTTTCTTGGGGAAGGGGCAGTCTGAGACTGGAATGAACTCCCCCAGGAATTTAGGGCCATTACAAACCTCACCACCTTCCATTCTAAGTGCAAGGCATATTTCTCTGACCTTGCCTTTGCTAACATAAACATATAGTGATATGTGTGTATAAAATAAAAATGCCAAAACACACTCCACTGCACACACTTTTCCCCCTGGGAAGAGAATGAAAGAACAACCACATGACAGATGTTAATGACGTTGCTTAATGCACTGCAGGAAGGTGCTCAGATATTACATTGATGAGTGCGGTGTAAGAATTCATATAGAATAGAACCTACATAGTTTGTTAGCCTCATTAAAAAAAAAATCAGTAATTGAGTGCCAAATGTTGCACTCACTTGTACCAATGAAATCCAGATGAAATGCATTGTCCTCTGTGAGGTTATTGCAGATTTACAGTGCTATAACTAAGGACAGAATTTGGCCCTGTGATTTAATTAACATTTAAAATCAAATCCAGATTTGGAAAAGTTCCAAAATTTCAAACGATCGTAAATACCATTGGTCTACAATATTAGACTAGGGCATTTTTGTACATTCTTTGCTTTAAAGCTGTGTATTTTTCTTATCAAGGAATAATTACTGTTATGCTTGAAATGATCATCCTCACATTCTTCAGCGAGGTTAAATGACTGCTGAATGTTACATTTTTCCTTTGATCAGGAATTCAAAACAATTTCTAACAAAACATAGGGAGCACTAGGGATTTGGAGAGGTTATGTCATTAAAGGCTTCTGTGCTCATTCCACTTATATGTTTGTTCTAGGGAATCGTTATTTTCAGTAATAAATAATGTTTTGAAACAAACAGGTGATTTCTATAAGAAGAATTGACAGTATTTTTTTTAAGGCAGTGGTTTCTGTAGAAACCTTTCCTTTCTTTGTCCTCTCCTATCTGCAGGGTATTGACAGCTCTGACAAGACTTTGATTATCTAGTCAGCAGGAGTCTGAGACTTGTCACTTGTCAGGTGTGAGCCAACAGTCATGCAGCTGATGAAACAATTGAAAGGAGATAGGCTGAGCACCAGGAGGATCAGGGTCATCAAGCCCAAAATGTACAGCTGTCTAGTGAGGGGAATGGCTTATACCCTTCTGAATGACTCAAATAAGGCAGGAGAGGGAGGCAGGGAGGAGCTAAATACAGACACACAAAGGGTGGGGATGGTGGAAAAGCTCCAGTTGTCAACATCTGTTTCTTCCATATGACTACACAGTTAGGGTCAGATCCTGAAAAGGGCTGAGCACCTGCAACTCCAGTTGAAGTCCATGTAAGCTGCAAGTGTTCTTTTCTCCAGCTTTGGCTCTTAGTTATTACAGAAGTGTAAATGTGATGGTGTCACTGAGTAATAAAGTCCTTCAGCACCCAGTCTGTTCTCTAATGAAACTTCCTTCTTCTCCCCATCTGACCCACAGAGGAGCTGGATTATTTTCAGCTACATCTTAAAACGGATATTGAATGGCAAGCCCATTCAAAACAAGAATGAGGAGGATATGGAGGGGGGGAGAGAGAGAGAATGATTCATATGAACACCTCATTGAACAACCACGTTCATCAGTGCAAGCTTTCTATTGGGTTTTCAAGCTGAGATCTCAACTGTAACACCAAGTAATTTATTCCTGGTATTAAGGGAGAAAAATTCACTAACCAACATGAGTGAAAGGTCAGCACAGTGGCTTCACACACACTGGGAGAATTAATGCCAACCCAGACCGCTTCTAAGGGACCCTAGTTCAACAGCCTCCAACATTAGATAGACATTTCAGCTGTGATAAGTGGCTTCCTTAGCCAATATGCTAAGTAAGAGGCCTGTTTAGCAGTATTTTCTAGCTACGCATGATACAGATTTAGTGTACTGGCAATGCTGATGACATGCCTAATAATCTACACTTCAGAACTATGCTCCTCACCACAAACCCCCAAAGGGAAACATTTTATCCTCAAACACAGGCACATGACAGTGGGATCTGTGAATGTACATCACGAGCACAGCACATTTAGTATGCCACACACAGCTTAGATAATGTATATAATAATATTTCATGGGAAGGCTTAGGCAAAGAAGGCAATATATAAAAGTATTCATCGGTTGGCAATTGGCAGGGCTTTTAACAAAATGCTTTGTAATAAATCTCCATAATCCATAACTAATATCCTCACTGTATATATCTTATACAACTAGTGGGTCAGTAGATAGGCGCTTACCCTAGGAACACTGCACATAAAACTGGATTAGTAAAATACGCTGTACACTTGAAGATCATTCAGGAACTTCAACTAGAGGAAAAAACAGGTGGTTCATTTACTCAGTAGTGATTCTCACAGAGCACACTATGCCTGTTTTCTGTGATCTGCACTAGTTATCTGCATCTATTGGGGTGCCATTCAAGGTGTGCTCCTTAAGCTTTAGCAGCCAGAAGAGTGCAATAGTGCAAATTAGCCAGGACAGCCATTTTTTAAATTAAATTATAATATATGTTATAATACAAATGTAATTAGTGGCGGAAAAAGAGATCTAGAGGCTCTAGGACAAATTCTGCTGTCAGTTATACCTGTGTAAATAAGGAGTAACTATTGATTTCAACACTGTTACTCCAGCTTTATACTGGTGAACCGTAACTGACAACAGAATTTGACCTTCTATCACACAGTCTTTTAAATCATGAGCTGCATTTATTTGTTTACCTGAGATGCAAACAAGCCCCTCTAAGTTCAGGAGTTTGCTGCTGTTCCCATAAGATTGGTTATCGATGTTCATTAAACCTTTGGAATACTTGGACATATGTAGAAGATAAGCATGGATTAACTATGTCCGACTGTGCATATCAATTAGGGAAATATTAATATTACACTAAGATAAAATGGTAATGAAAACCCAGAAAGCCCGGACATGCAGAATCATAGACAGAGATCAGGGTGAATTAGTATATGACACACATTATAGGATACAATGCCACAATCAAAGAGAAGGGTTTTAAACCAAGGAGAGATAAGGAAAGAAAAAAGGGGGAGGGAAGCTATAATATGCAGTATAAAGTGCAGAGGGAAGTTTGTGGGAGTTAACTGGAAAATAACTTTAAAAGTTAACTTTTTGCATAACTACCTGTGTAATGTCATAAACACAAGACAGCTTAGTACAAAACAGCTCCGTGAATAGCTGCTTAAAATGTCTGACACAGTGAACATTTCTGGCACAAACTATCAGACCATGTTACCATGTATGGGTCTGGATCCGTATGTGGGGCATTTTTTGTTGAGGATTTCAAATCACTTTCTAAAGGATTAGTAATTAATGGGAGTTACATATGTGAATGAGGAAATATTATCACAAACTGCTCTACAACCAAACACAAAAACTCCCATTGATGTCTGAGCAGATCCAAGGTTGAATAAGGCGTCTGAGTGGTACATATAGCATACCTTATGGAGTAGGTTTTAAGGTTACTCATAAAAACAACGCTACAAGGAAATTTTTTGTAAGTAAGCTAGTTCTGAACTGCCAATCAGTGATCCACTATGGAATGGATATTTGATACCAGAATGACAGTATGATAAATAAAACACTCTGGGCACGGTGAATGACAGGTACAGATCAATGGACTATCCACAACGGTTTCAGTCTATTTTTATTAATACTTTAATTTAATCTTCAGCTTTAAAATAAATGACAGCGCTTTATTGATGCCTTTCAGATTTGATTTTTCATCTCTAAAACATTGAATCAGAAATCTAACCTAAGAATGATACATTTACACTAGTGAAATAAACTCATTGAAATGAATTACTTATGTCATACTTGGGGACATATTCTACCCAGGCAGGAGCTATTAGAAAGAGCCAGGATGCATCTTATTATGTCTGCTAGTCCTGAGATCTTTCTGGGTAGGGCAATATTTCATGGGTAGCACTGTATGGATGTGACATGGGGCAAATTTACCTGCTCCTTTGTACAGGAGCAGTATATCCCTCTGGCTAGTGCATGTTGCAGATGACAGTACATTCATTAGTCAGGCTGAGGAACTAATCACACTCCCTGAATAGCAGTTCATATGCCCTTGGGACTCTGGTGTACTGCCCAGCACAGAAGCTGCCTTGTCAACCACTAGGTAGAGTAGAAATCCTGCAAGTGAGGAAAGGGCTTTTGGTTTCTCTACCCCAATCCCATAACTATATCTGCACAGCAATAAATGGACAGTGGAACTTCACATGTATTACGTGATAATAAATTATGGGGTTTGAAAGTAAATTTTGATATAAATCTTATGAATTTACATTACACTAAAATTAAGGGTCAGATCCGGGGGGGGGGGAGGGGGGCTGATACTCAGTATTACACTGTTTGGACTGGCTCATGACTGAGGTGCCACCCTCAGGTCAGACTTTAAAAGCACAGCAGACACCCCAAATTGATGGTATGTTCTATAATTAGATTTCACCAACCCAGTAACAAATGTGAACTCCTGGATCACTGTAACAGTCTTACCATGGAGTCACAGAGAATCCCCTTGGGCTCTCCTGTCTCTCTTGCCACCAGGCAATTGGACTTTGTGATAAATGGTCAGGTACAACAAAAATCACAATATTCAGGCTACTCCCAGTACCCAGAGAGAGCAGTCACTTACCCCAGATCAATTTGTACCTCAGATCTCACACCAAAGACAATGCTGGTAGCCAATCCTATAGTAAGCTAATTAAGGATTTATTAACCAGCCTATGAGTTCGGCCTATGGTCCAAAATGTGACAGAGACGTAGTCATCTGTCAGCAATCAATGCCTTTTTCGTGCTAACCAAGGTTGACCCTGGGGATCTCTGCTTTTTGTTTCTTAGCTCCAGCTTTTGTAAGAGTTTGAACAACAAAAAGATGAACAATCTTCATGCCAGCTGCCTTTATTTCCCTTTTCCAGGATTCAAGCTGATGGGACATGCTGTCTTGCATGTAGCACCTTCATGGGTGAAAGAGGGCAATTAAACCAGCCTTTGTGTTGCAATGTTGCACAATGGCCACTTAGTCTTGATAGTTCTAGATGGGTGGGAGAACCATTGCCTATGTTCACATGTTCAGAGCAGGAATTTTTAAAATTATAAACCAAAATCTACATATTACCGTATAGCAGGATACAGACATTACAAGTAAGATTAATGCATGCAGCAGCATACAAGAATTACACAGTCTAAACACATTCTTACAAGTTCAACACCTATATTGAACAATATAGGTGAGCCGGTCTTTGCATGAGCTGAGCTGGAATGGTTTCCAGCAATGAATTTGTCAGTGCTCAGCTCACACCTATAGACTTGGCAAGAACTAGCACCTGGTTTACCAGCATCACAATCAGATGGTGGCCTTAGCAGTCCTATAGCATCTCCTTCCCAGCTGTTAGCTTATGGAATGTGGCCATTGCTCAGGGGCATCACCAGGGCTCTCTTATGTCCTAGTGACACCCAGCTAGTGGCATATCTTCTTGGTGCTGTTGGCAGTCAAGGCAAATCAGAGCAGCATGAGGGCTCCTCTATGTTGTGCAAAGAGACTGGTCCAAAGCAGTGCAACTTCAGGATTGTGGAGCACATGCAAAGATGGCTTAAAGAAATTGTTCTCAACCAGGTGTATGCACACCCCTTGGGTATGCAGTGGTCTTCCAGGGGGTACATCAACTCATCTAGATATTTGCCTAGTTTTACCACATGCTCCATAAAAAGCACTAGCAAAGTCAGTACAAATTCACGCAGACAAAATGAGGAAGCAAGCAATTTCTCAGTAACAGTGTGCTGTGACTTTTGTATTTTTTGTGTCTGATTTTGTAAGCAAGTTGTGTTTAAGTGAGGTGAAACTTGGGGTACCCAAGACAAATCAGACTCCTGAAAGGGGTACAATAGTCTGGAAAGCTTGAGAACTACTGGCTTAAAGTTACCTTTGCAATAATCTCCTGAGCTGTACCAATGGCTCTTTGGGCCGCAGCTCCTACTTACTTAGAGATAGGCCTGTGCTACAAAACTTGGTTCTGATCATTAATCCTACAAGGTTCAAGGTGCTGACCACTGATGTTTTGGTTTGGGGCCATCTCTCTTTATGGTCAAACCTAAAAGCAGATGCAACATAGTGTAAATCTATACTGCTGACTGATTTTATAGCCCTAGCCAATACATTAGAACATTTTAGTTTATTGGGAAAGTTCAATCAACATCTATTCTCAGTCAGAATAATTTGTGAAGAGTGTCAAAGGGATTTGTATGCACTCTTTGACCATTTTCTCTGCTCTTACCATTTTGTTTTAAGGAGTCTCAGAAACATTTAGCCATAAAGCTATCAATGCACAGTTATCAATGTATACATTTTCAAGAATGTAAAATCCTCCAATTAATATAAAACAATTGTGGAAATGGTTGGCAAATTAAAGATGGTTGTTATAGATTCCAAAAATACTTTTGCTTTCAGCAAAATACATTTTTAATTATTTTTCTACTTGCTGTCATATTTCATAAACCAGTCTAGACAACTCGTGCCAAATCATGCAAAAACTGATTTCAATGAAATGCCTTCCCCTAATATCAAAGATCAGAGAATGTTAGTGGTTTTTTTTATACATGTAGAGCTTAACAAAATAGCCTTAAATAAGCTTACTCTCCATGGAACTCTAGCAAAACCAAAACTTCAATTTTTGAAAAGAGTCGTTTTTTACAGAGTAAATTATAAAATAATTCCCATTGTCTATTTCGAAAGCAACATTAAAATATAAATAAATATATCATTATAGTATGCCATTTATTTTGTTTTTGCTTTTTCTGATAATTTATTATCCATAGATTCAAATTTCCTTTTCCCAAAACAGATTAGGATAAAAGATCAAACTAGCAAAATCTGTATAACCCTAGCTGCAAAAAATATGCATTTTCCTATCATGATTTTAATCTTTATTTATCCAGAGCACATTGAAATGCAGAACAAAAAATGAAAAATAATCTGAACTTTTATTTCCTTTACACTTTTGATTGAAATTATTAAACTAAATTGTAGTACCAGGGAGAAAAATATCATGATGTAGTAAAGAATGTAGATTTTGCTTTTAGCATCAGAATCAATGTCCAAATCTAAAATTGATATAATTGACTGTTAATTAATTCCCTTGATATTTTCATTAGCACATCCAAGCAACAAGTCATCTGTTTGGCACTTCTGAATTATTCAGGAAGTATTCAGATTGCTATAATGAAGGCGTTATGTGCCTGATACTATGCCTGCTAATCAAGTTAAATCCAGGACCTGTTTTTATTTTTCTATACTTATTAGACAAACATAACTGTCCCCTAATATATGGTAACCAAAATGTCATACCTATGCAAAGATTTAAGATTTACAAGAGGAGAGCAAGCCCATCAGGGGTAGGGATGGAGATGGTTACACCTAAATGTGTCATTATTCCACTTGTCTCTAAAAGTCCATTGATTTATGGTGCAAATCTTGCCCATTTGACTCCCTTGATTTCAATGTGGTTGCACCATTCACAAGGTGAAATTCACCCCTGAGTAGGGGGCTGGTACACGGCTTGTGCACTACTTACAACTAAGACTCTCACTTACTCCCAAATACAATTTATGTGGGAACTTAAATGGTGTAGGTGAAATTCATCCTCAGTGAGGAGAATATTTGCTCTACTGAGTGAAGTTTGCCAATGGTGTTACACTAGAGATAAATTTCACCTGATATCTTTCTCCTTGTTTTAAAGTTTGGGAAGCCCTTTCCCTATGGTTCATTAGCCTTTCTCTCCTCAATTAGGCATTGGGCCTAATCTCATGAGTAGCGAGTAGTTCTTAAGCATGCTGAATTGACTACAGTGGCATTACTCAGTTGATCAAGGACTACTCATGTTAGTAAGGATTTGCAAACGAAGTCCCACTACTCATACAAATCTGTTAGCCAAATCCTGAACTCCTGACTCAGACAAATCTTCCACGGACATCAGTGTGGATTTTGCCAGAGTAAGGACTTCGAGATTTATTCCAAGAGGCTCCAGTATATTGCTGTGTCGAGTCCCAGAATTCCTGGTAGGGTTTATGCCAAATTTGGCGGCTGTGTCTTTTTTTTAATACTGTTTTTATGTTACAAGGTACTAAGTGGCAGAAATCCCATAAATCTTGCCACTCCAAAAGACGAGGCTCGAGGGGACTGGGTGGTACTCTTGATGGATGCACTGTCCTTAATGCACTACCCTCTTCCCTAAGGGATTGTGGGTTTGAATTTAGTGCAGAAACAATGAACTGATCCTCAACTGATGGCAGTAAAAGTTCATAAGAAAAAAGGAGTTTTACCTTTCAGTTTGTTCTCTGACTTGAACCTACTCTGCATAGATTCTTCAGCTCCAGTCTCAAGACTAAATAACCTCTAGTGATTCTAAGCAATCCGCTCTCCCTCCTCCTGCTTTTTGTAGATAGAATATTGCTAAACCTACTTAATTTAATATTTGTGACAATCTCAAATTACTTTTCAAAGATTAAGCATCAGTACATCCCCATGAAGCAGGAAGCACCTGAATCAATTCACCATGCTTTGAAATGCAATCACTTCTGGGCTGGAACATGACAGCTTTTTAAACAGCCTATACAAGACTGTGGAAGAACAAGGCCAAAGTTTCAGTTGTGGCGTGTAATTATTTGGAGTATAGTGGCATAAACAAACAACATTAAACTAAGTCTGTTGTTCAAAAGGAAAGCTAACTTGGGAAGTGTAGTTCCACAGTGGGCCTTTGGGGCAGCTATTCATTGTGACCCCATCTAGCAGATCAGCTGTTCCACCCTTCCCCCAAAAAAGAAGTGAATCACAAGGGCTACTTAGGGACACAAAATGAGGCCCTCAGATCTTCCTTTCCTTTATTCTTGGGCAGACAGAAAAGCCCAATCCAAAGGGAGTTCAGGGCAAATTGGAGTTGGGAAGATTTGTATTCAGAAAGGAAAGTCCTCCCCAGGGGAGTTAGGGGTCCACAGCTACGGCCATTGATGGCATTAGCCTTATTACAATAAAGGTCTTTTCCACTTCTCAAAGTTTCTGTGCCCAACCCTCCTGTCTGTTCCGGGAGCTACAGGAACAGCAACATTACAGAGGTGTAGTACAGGACGTAAAGGAAAATACTGTGTCCAACTGGAACTTCACTGAGAATGTTCAGGTAGAATATAAACTCTGAGATTCAATTTGGTATGGACAATGGGGTTCCCACCCCTGTGAAAAGTGCAGTGGGTCCTTAAAGGTCAGAACTGGTCAAAAGCTGGGTTTTAAGTCTCATTTGAAAAAGGCAGCACCTGTGGCAGCCATGCTCCCAAATACTGGATAAGGTTCATCCCATTCAGAGAACCAGCCCAGGAACTATATGCCAGTCAAACCCTACTTAAAAAAATCTTAAAAGTAGAGACTTAAATAGAAGCTAAGTCAGAGGTGGGCAAACTACGGTCTGCAGGCCACATCCGGCTCATGGCACCGTCCTGCCCAGCTCTTGAGCTCCCGGCCTCTCCCCTGCTGTCCCCGCTCCCCTGCAGCCTCAGCTCGCAGTGCCGCCAGTGCTTTGGGAAGTGGGGCTGCGAGCTCCTGCCGGGCAGTGCAGCAGCATAGCTGGCTCCAGCCAGGTGGCATGGCTGCCTGTCTTGGTGCTCTGAGTGGCATGGTAAGAGGGTGGGAAGCAAAGAGGGGGGTTGGATAAGGGGCACAGGGTTCTGGGGCACAGTCAGGGGACAGGAGGTGGTTGGATGGGGTGGAGGTTCTGTGCGGGTGCAGTGAGGGGATGGGGAACAGAGATGGTTGGATGGGGGTGAGGTTCCAGGGGGGTGGTTAGGGGCAGGAGGTCCCAGGAGGGGACAGTCAGGGGATAAGGAGCAAGGGTGTTTGGATGGGTGGAGGGTTCTGAGGGGGGCAGGGGCCAGGCTGTTTGGAGAGGCACAGCCTTCCCTACCCAGACCTCCATACAGTTTTGGAACCCCAATGTGGCCTTCAGGCCAAAAAGTTTTCCCACCCTTGAGTTAAGTCCTTGTGCTACTCCTTTGCACTAGGGTGAATTTCATCCCCTGAGATTTGGAACTAGTTTATTACTAACTCAGAGAAGAGGATGCCTGCTGAAGGACAGGGTGGAACCGCCTGGATCCAGGAGAAGCCCTGGGATGCAGAATGTTTCCCAGAATTCTCCATCTTGCAGGAGGCATGTTCTTGCCACTACACTCTCCCATAGGTGCAATTTAGTCCCCACTCTGTAGCGGACGTGTTCCACTCACTTTTGTGAGTGGAAGGCCTCTGCCCCTGTGCAGACCCATGAGAGTAGAGGTAGTACTTTCCTATGCTCCCCTGGGCACAGGGACTGCAATTTTATCTGGTTCTTGTGCAGCCTGCCTAAAGGCCAGGCAGGATCCGGCCCTCAGAGAGAAGAGTGCTATTTAATGGATTTTCAACACCACTGTCCTCCAGCAGAATCTGAAGAGAAACAATTTTTGTACAGAAGCAGCATGTTACATTATGTATTTCCTTTGCTCCTAATAACTTGGAAAATTATGCAAATCAGAAATAAGAGTCTATTTTTGCAGATGCAGAGAAATGATCTGGTAAGCTGACATCATAAAGCCATTTCTGACAACTGAGTCCCAATCAGCCTGGCAACTGTATCAATAGCCTCAGGATTGCTGTCTGATTGACAGGCAGCAGATGGTAGAGGAATGAGGTTGTCACTGTTGCTGCTGATCGCCCCTGAGTTGTTTGTAATGACAGCAAACAAAGAATGGCTGCCCAAGGTGATCTCTTGTTTTACAAGCAAGGCATTAGAGTAAACCCACCGGTACTTGTGTAACCGCTTTGCCAACATGCTACTAACTATGTGAATTGAAACTCCACTTTTCTTATAGAATATACTGTAGTCAGGTTTTGGAATACAAATTCCTTTTGTTATATAAGGTGTAGATATTATACAAGCATTAGCATCACTCAGCTATCACTGAGCTTGCATATATACTATACCTTTTATCAATTAATTTGAACTCATTGAAAAACAAAAAAACTCAATCAGGATTAAATATACAACCTGACTATCTTCAAATTAATCAGGCACATGTTCCGCTTTTTGTTTGTTTTAAATCTCACTGTCTCCAGAATGCTTACTGACAATTAAGAAAAAAAGTGTTTTGGAAAATGGTGAAGGGAAATATTTAAGTTAATTATTGTGCTCAGATTGCAAGGCCAAGTGAAGTAAAATAGTGTAATGCAAACCTATTTTACAGAATTGATTATTTATTTGAAAATACAACTAAATCATATTTCACTAAATGGAAGTTTAATAAATTGGGATGTTTCTATTGTGCATTTCCTCCTCAGAGTACATTCTTTGCAAAACATGGACACAGTTTCATGATTCTGTATGTTCATTTGCTGTAAATGTATTAGTTTCAGTTAATTAATTAATGCTTATTGATAATTGTTAATGACCAAGCAGATTGTTATAGTCACATCTTGCAAAACTCCGGCCCAATTACTCTGAACGCTTTAATTACCAGTTGGTGGAAGTTGTCCCTGTACAAAGGCTAGCACAGGTTCTAGGCACCATTTAAGTCAGGCCAGTCCCCCACCTCTCAAAAACAAACAAAAAAACCCCACAACTTAAATGGGACTTACCTGTCATCTTGCCCTTAGGGTAGTCCTCTACACCTCTGAGAGTGTGGTATCTAAGGTGAAATCTCAGCCCCATTAAAGTCAATAGAAAAAACTTCATTGAATTCAGTGGGGCGAGGATTTTACTTCAGTGTGATCATAGGAACATAACACCAGGAAAGTTCTATCATATGATTTCCTGATTCCATAAGATGAATGGGGTTTGAAAAAGGCTCCGCACTGGCTAACTTTGCTCCCATTTAAGTCAATGGGAGTTTTACCGTTGAACTCAGAAGGAGCAGAGTACTTTTAAATGTTCAACTTTATATAACTATAGTGCCCTAAAAGAGAAAGTTAATAAATTTATAATGCAATTTGATTAATAATTCAAGGTCTTGAATTTATATTTCAGATTGTATTTGTTTTTTTAATCTGATAATTTTATCTACACTTATGGCAGGCCAGGGGACTGTTTTCACATTTTTTTCCACTAATTTGTTTGGGAAAAAATAAGGAGTTTGAAAATGTGATCCTACAGATAATCAAGTGATTGTTTTGAACATTACTAAGTGGTGAATTCAGCTAAATCATTTAATGACAAGCAAACTTCTGGTAACTATGGTGTTCAATGACCATTCAGTGCTTAAGATACTTGCAAGAGATCTCCTTAATTCTGTGTCTGGTTCCAACTAGCTGTGCAAAATAAGAACTTCACCCCACCCAAGACCAAGACCTTAGTAACATTACTTGTGTATTTCCCATCCAAGATAAATGGTGATTGCTCTAGAACACACAGAACTACAACAGTCACCTGATCTTTCCATCGGATACTCAGAACACTGACAGCTTCTTTTACTCAAACACAAATCTGTGACCTGGATCTTCAAAGAAATCCCTGAAAGGCAGATTAAACGTTTCCACAATTCTATCAGAGAGGTAGCTGTGTTAGTCTGGATCTGTAAAAGCAGCAAAGAATCCTGTGGCACGTTATAGACTAACAGACATTTTGGAGCATGTATCCGACGAAGTAGGTATTCACTCACAAAAGCTCATGCTCCAAAACGTCTGTTAGTCTATAAGGTGCCACAGGATTCTTTGCTGCTTCCACTATTCTCGTCACTTTAAAAACATTCCAAAGATACGCTCTAACGTTTGTTTAGCTACAGAACTCAGCTATCAAAATTTTCCATTTGGTTTAGCTGTTTACTAATCCAGCATGACTTCATTCTCCATTGTTTTACCAGCTTCAGAAAGAAAGTGACTTTCTGCAATTTCAACAAGGAGTCCTTGTGACACCTTAGAGACTAACAAATTTATTTGGCGTAAGCTTTCGTGGGCTAGATGGGTTCTATCTGCTATGCCTACCTTCATGCCTCCAGCTTCCATCTCGGGCACACCACACGATCCATTGTCTACAGCCAAGAACTGAGGTACAACTGCATCTGCTCCAACCCCTCAGACAGAGACCAACACCTATAAAATCTTCACCAAGCATTCTCAAAACTACAATACCCGCATGAGAAAATAAGGAAACAGATCAACAGAGCCAGATGTGTACCCAGAAACCTCCAACTGCAAGACATACCCAAGAAAGAAACCAACAGAACTCCACTGGCCTCACGATACAGTCCCCAGCTAAGAACCCCTCCAACGCATCATTCAGGGATCTTACAAACCCATCCTGGAACAATTGATCCCTTACCTTTCACCAGGCCCTTGGGAGCAAGCGCCAGTCCTGCCCACAGACAAACCTGCCAACCTTTGAAGCATATTCTCACAGTAACAGGCACACTGCACCATTTTATAACTAACTCAGGAACCAATCTCCATGCAACAAAACCTCGATGACAACTCCTGCCCAACATATATACACCAGCGGAACAGCACAGGAGCTACCAAATCAGCCATCATCACATAGTTCATTCACCTGCACGCCCACCCAATGTAATATACATCATTCATATGCAGCAATGCCCTTCTGCCAATGTACATTGGCCAGCTGGACAGTCTCCTACGGAAAAAGGATATTGGACACAAATCAGATATTAGGAATGGCAATATACAAAACCTGTAGAGAGAACACTTCAATCTCACTGGACACACAATAGCAGATTAAAGGAGTAGCCATCTCACAGCAAAAAACTCCAGAGACCCGACTTCAAAAAAGAAGAAACTGCTGAAGCTTCAATTCATCTGCAAAAATTTGCACCATCAGTCTTCAGGATTAACAAAGACTGAACGGTAGCCAACTACAAAAAGCAGTTTCTCCTCCTTTGGTGTTCACACCTCAACTGCTAAAGAGGGCCTTCATCCTACCCCTGGACTGAACTAACCTCGTTATCTCTAGCCTGCTTCTTGCTGGTATATATATATATATATATATACACACACACCTCTGACCCTGGAAATTTCCACTACGTGCATCTGACGAACCGGGTATTCACCCACGAAAGCTCATGCTCCAATACATCTGTTAGTCTATAAGGTGCCCCAGGACTCTTTGTTCCTTTTACAGAAAGTTTCCTTACCTTGGCAAATATATTTTTTTAAATTTTCCCTTTGTGTTTAATAGTTACATTTAACACAGTACCATACTGTGTTAACTTGTTGTTGTTGTTGGTTTCTGCTGCTGCCTGATTGTGTATTTCTAGTTCCAAATGAGGGATGTGGTTAACTGGTCAGGTCATAACGCTGGTATGTGTAACGCTGAGGTTCTACTGTATTGATAATTCTACCATTTTTAGTAATGGACCAATACCTTTGCCGGGATTCTTTTAGTTTCTGATATACTTAAAAACACACACACATCCTTATTGCCCTCAACTCTGCTGGCCGAGGATTTGCGTGTCCCTTTGCCTCCTTTATCTATTTCCTACAATTGCTTTTGTTCCCATCTTAGAGTTGCAATGGACTTGGAAACAGTGCTTAAAACAAGTTTCAGATTGGGATTGGGTTAATTTTAAATTTATTTTCTCTGAGGGATCCTTTACGAGATTCACTAGGCTAAGACTCATATTGATTTCTTTGTCAATGTATCCTATTCAAAATGTATCTGGCAATTACGGCCCACTGTTAAGACAAATGTTTCGTTTCTGTCTGAGGTCCCAATCCTGCAAAAATTTACCTATGTGCTTAATTTTAATGCACACAACCATTTTGCAGGATCAGGGCCTAGCATTATAAAAGAGGTGATATTGAACCACACATGCAGTAAGGCAGAGCACTTTCTTACTGTGGCTCAAAGAATTAGTGTGCAAGATAGATTTTTCTTCTATTTTATGATTTGTATGGAAAATAATGTACACATAGAGCAGGCTTCTATCTAGCATACAATGTGTACTCTGACAATGGCTTTCCTGTTATCTAGGATCTTTTAATAAAGTATTAATTATAAAAGGCTTCTAAATCATTGTTTAAAGAGCCCTAAAGAGAAGTGCATTTTTCCTGTTAAATGCTCAGGGTTTTGCAGCAAGTGAATTTGTTTTGTATGGGCAGTTGTATTTTCCTGTGAAATGATTAATTTAAATGGGCTACAGCTGGTCCTGACTGTGCCTGGGTTTCTTTTTTCCACCCTCTGCTTTTTGCTGGTTTAGTCAGGGGACGAGTGTGAGAGATCAGGGTTTCTGGAATAGAATGGATGGATGGAATTTACTCAGCGGCAAAGTATATTTAAATGGTCCCCATACCGCCTAAGTCCCATATTGCACCACTGTACAGAGGAGGGGAAGGCATGAAGGATGGACTGGAGGATCAGTCACGTGGGAGTGATTCACTGCCCCTGTATAAGAAATGAGGCTCGGCATCATGTGCAGATAGACTGGTATCTAAGTATTTATATCCCGTCACATAGCACTGAGCACCTCAGTCTTCAATGAACTTATCCTCTCAACACATTTGTGAAGTGGGGAAGGACGATAATCTCTGCTTTACGGGGCCAGGGGAGATCAATGGGTGATACCTACCTCAGCTGTTTAGATACTATTGAGAATCCCACCAGGATCCATCTGTTTCATTAGGTGCAAATCTGGATCTAATTGACTTCTCCAAGCTCATTCAGGGAAGTCTGTGGTGGAGCTGGGAACTGAGCTTGGCTCACGCAAGTCACAGGCGAGCACCCTCACAACTGGATTATACTTCCTCGCTGTGAATGAGACCATTGGGATCAGGCTAGAGCCACATCTACTGGAGTCACACTTAGACAGGCCCAGTGGCCCAAGTCCTCTGCATAAGGGTACCCACAGGGGAAGGCACTGTTTCAGCCCATAGATTAAAATAGAGGCTATGAAAGGTCTGAGATGCAGATTCATGGCTGTTTAGGGCAGGGATTCCACCCTGTGTAGGGAATGTGTGTGTTGTGTATCGGAGACTCGTTAAGTAATGGGTCTTCGAGCTAGCAAATATAAATCAAGAGCAATTTCTCCAACATCCAACCAAAGTCACATAGGAACAGCAGGTTAGAAGATGGAATGCTAGACCGAAAACAGCCTCTAATAGGAGATCCAATATTCAGCAAACTGTGACTTTCAGCTCTGCTACAGACAGCATCTTCAACAGGTGAAAAGAGGCCCTGTACACACACCGAGAGCTCTGGGGCAATCCTCCACAGTACCTGTGGTCCTGAAGGCCTCCCAACCCATCCTGGCAATGGGTTTCCACTGGACTAGCACTGCCAGGGACCCCTCTTTGGCTTGGCTGCCTTTAGTAGCTCATGGGTTGGGAGGGAAGGAAAGCAGAGGGTCAGCAAACAGAATACAATAGTTGTTTTGATCCTTTCATAAATTAGCTACTTTTCAGTGTCCTTGGGTGTCTTTTGTACTTGTATTTTGTGGAAGGGTAAAAGACATCACCCAATTGACCTCCTTTAGACTACTCATTATTTTGAATACCTTTATCACATCCTAACAGCTGGGTGACCAGTCCCTGGATGCAGCTGTGGTCAAGTACCACGGAGAGCATAGATGGGTTAATCTATCCAGGCTGCAAGTAGAGTTAAAACAGTAGCATGTGTTATTCGACAAACAGATCTGCTGCCTCCTGAATGAAACCCATGTCCTGCTTATGCATACAAAAACATCTGGGTGTTCGTACAAAGTTTGGAATCAATCAAGCTTATATGGGTCAGAAACCTGGATCCTCTTACAGGCAGACTTGGTGCAACTAGAGCAGGCCTGCACAAAATGCGGCCCGCGGAGCCTTACTGTGCGTCCCGCGGGGGGATTCTAAGTCCCCCGCACACGGCGCTCGGTGGGCATCCCAGAGCCCTTTGAATCCCAGCCACGGCTGGAAGTCAGAGGGCTTTGGGCTGCCAGCAGCCATGGGGAGCCCAGAGCCCTTTAAATCCCAGCAGCGGCTGGGAATCAACCGGCTCTGGGCTGCCCGCAGCGGCGGGGAGCAAAGAGCCCTTTAAATCCCAGCCGCAACTGGGAATCAGAGGGCTCTGGGCTGCCCGCAGAGATTCCCAGCCGCTGCTGGGATTTAAAGGGCTCAGGGCTCCCCGCAGCTGCCAGCAGCCCAGAGCCCTTTGAATCCCAGCCCACAGCCGTTGATTGCCCCCTCCCCGGACCCCTGTCCCAACTGCTCCCCAGGACCCCCATCCCCTATCTAAATGCCACTGCTCCTTGTCTTCCAATTGCCCCCTCCCGAGACCCCTGCCCCTAACTGCCCCTTGGGACTCCAGCCCCTATCTAAGCCTCCCTTCTCCTTGTCCCCAACTGCCCCCTCCTGAGACCCCCCCAACTTCTCCCCAGGACCCCACCCCCTACCTGTCCCCTGATAAATCCCTGGAACTCCCATGCCTATCCAACTGCTGCCTGTCCCCTGACTGCCCCCCTGAACCTCTGTCCCATCCAACTCCCCTGCTCCCTGTCCCTTGACTGCCCCCCCAGAACCCCCTACCCCTTCTCCAACTCCAGCCCCCTTACCGTGCCACTCAGACCAGCGTGTCTGGCTCCGTGCAGCTCCAGACACGTTGCTGCCATGCTCCTCCGTGAACCCCACAGCCCCTCCTCCCCAGCACCTGCCTTCCAGATTTGAACATCTCAAAATTCAGGAGTGCTTAAGCTCAGTTTGGGCAGCTGTTACTTCATTTCTCCCAAATCAAATACACTGATCCACTGTAACTTGCTGTAGAAAAAAGTAGGATAAAATTGAGCAAGAAATGCTTATTAGGACTGGAATTGCTATTTTCAACAGCCATTGCCTTTTTTTTGTTTGAAAGGAAGACAGTGATATTGCATTGGCAAATTCCCCACAGAAAGAAAGAGCGGAACAAAAGAATAATAAAGGCACCTCAACTTTTCCTCATTTATGGGGGACAGTCTTATAATATGCATGCAGATATCCTCCAGTCACACAAGCTGAAAATTTTTCCACTTTCCTGCAGCTCTGTAACCATATGGGATCCAATCCTGTCTGTGTTTTGTGCACATCCAAAATTCCTGCTGAATGACCCACCCTGGGAGCGTTACCAGTGACCCAGGGCTGGGGCGGCAGGAGGTGTGTGGGGGGGGCCACTGGTGTGGGGGGAGCCCAGGGCTGGGGCAGCAAAAAACCTAGAACCGGCCCTGCCAGGTTCCCCCAGCTGCTGGAGCGCCGGGCCCTTTAATTTGACCCTGAGGGCTCCCAGCCACCTCTTCAGCTGGGGGCCCTTGGTTGATTTAAAATAAAGTATCACCTCCCCACCCCCAACCTTCCTTTTTGGCCCACAGCTGTTTTGGTGGGGCGGCGCTGGGGAAGGAGAGTTTGTTTCCGCAGGGCTGGGCGGCTCTGGGGCTGGGTGTTTCCGCGGGGCCAGGAGGTTTCGGCCCTCAGCTGTTTTCTTTGGAATAATGTCTCCCTCGCTGCTTTACAAGTTGTGCATGCCTGAACTAGAGGCATTCTATGTGTGCTGTCAGCATCCAAACCTGGGCTGCTAGTCCTGGATGGACTGGGGAGGAACAGGACTTCCTCTTCCCCTGCACAGGCCACTCCTGGGGCCAGGTGAGACCCACCTCCGGGAACCTCCCTTGGTTACAGGAAGCTCTGCTGCTACTGGCTGGGAGGTCAACGCTGAAGGCATCGTCCCCATCAGCAACACAGAAGTGAGGGTGTCTTGGTATGGTATTGCCACCCTTACTTCTGCACTGCTGCTGGCAGTGATGCTGCCTTCAGAGGTGGGTACCCAGCCAGCAGCTGCCCTCTGGCTGCCCAGCTCTGAAGACAGCAGCAGAGAAGTAAGGACGGCACAACTGAGACACCCCTCCCTTCCCTACCATGACCACCTTTTGGTTCAGGACCCCCCGGTTACAACACTGAAATTTCAGATTAAGATGGCTGAAGCCATGAAATTGATAATGCTAAAAATCCTAAGACTGTGAAATTGACCAAATTGGGCCGTGAATTGGTAGGGCCCTATTCACTATGCATTTGAGGAGGGTGATGATGAGGATGATGACATCCCCTGTTGTCACTCACTGGAAGAGTGAGCAGATTGGTTTCCTTCTGCATTCATTTGTCAGTAATAGGGGAACATGCAGTTCCATTAATTTTAGCCAAAATGGAATGCAAAGTCTGAAAAAAAAATCAGAACCTCACCTGAAAGCAGCACTGTCTGTAGTATGACAAGCTGGGTAAAGTGAGCTTTCAAAGGAAAGCCAACATCACTTTGTAATGCTGATATTTTGCTGAGTTATTTATTTTATGATAAAAGTTCATTGTGCCGTATGACTGCCTTTGAATTTATTACGAACAAGAAAATGCCAGGAGAAATACCTACATTTATAAGTTTCCTTTTAAAATGTTCTAGAAACTACCACAACCTAGAATTAAACAGGAGGAAAGGATTATTTTATGGTTCTCTGTTTTGTTTTGGTACCACCCAAAATGAATCTATTGGTTTTATACTAGAGAATCATATGTAGCTATGCAATGCAGAATAGTGGAAAGATGCAACTCCATGTAAAGAGGAAGTGATTGGGATAGCAATAATTTGCACTTCTATAGCACCTTTCATGTAGGAAATCTGAACATAAATGAATGATTTTGGATTCACTATAACCCAGTGAGGTGTGCTGCCATCAGTAGCCCTATTTTTACAGATGCTGAAATAGAGGCAGAGAAATTGCTCCTGATTTTCCCAAAGTCATATAGCAAGTCAGTGGCAGAGAGGGGAACCAAAGCCAGATCTGTGAGAGAGTCTAAATTCAGGCAATGGCTGATGAGATTTAAGCATCTAGATCCTGATTCACCAAACCATTAAACACACTCTTTAGGGGTTTGCTGAATTGGGGCCAACAAAGAATGCTGAGTATGCAGATTAGAGTGTCTGTGTTCAGCTCTTACTCAAAGTCTTCCAGCAGCAATTAACATGCTTATATGAACAGGTCATTTTTACTTCCTCAGACCCACAATTATCCAGTCAATATAATGAAGCAGGAAGAGAGTCTTGCTCCCTTTTACTAACAACCTAATTCATATTGGGGACACCCGAGGAGCCTAAGCCCCCTCTATCTGCAGAGAGTAGCAACAACAACAATCTTGCTAAAAACATTTGCAGCTGCCAACTCTTGCTATAAAAATATTAACAGCATAATAGCCTTCTGAGTGCCTTACAGCCCTACATTTTCACAAAACTGTGTGCTTAATTTATAACGTGCAATTACAGCACTTCCAGAGGATGCAATTGCAGTGATTATATGAGCACGTTTGCCTGAAAGTTTAGGCCAGAATGTCCTATAAATGCCCAACGTATGTCACTCTTACAATGATGATATTATCTGCTAATGATGTGTAACATCATGAAACATAAATTGTCACTTTTGGTTACCCACAATAGCTTTTGTTATCATAGGCTGACACAAAATGGCACCCAAAATCACTTCTCTTTTCAAAAAGCCACCACAGGAACTGTCCTACCCACTACATTGCACAATAGTGATACTGAAGAGTTTGGAGCAATTTAATACAGAATTTGGTCTCCATTGTTTATTAGGAAGTAGATGGGGTGGAAGGAGGGCTTTGCAATGCCTAGATGTGGGTATTATAAACTCTACTCCACTGTGCTTCTTTGAAAGTTAGGAGATAACCAGTATATCAATCTCAACCTGCATTTTTATTGAGCAGTACTGTGAAAGAATCAATTTGCATGCAATATAAATCCACATTCATATTTTACTACTGCACAATTAGGGAGTTTTAATGTAAAATACATTTCAAATGCTGTACGCTTTGATTGCTCTTTGTAAAAAAAAAAAAAATCACTTAAATAGCCATATAGTTTCATTCCAAATAAGTATTTTCTAAATGATACATGCAGTATTGATATGGAATGTTTCACAAAATCTGTATATGTTAGTGTGTTAACTGACCTTTCCCAAGTACATTATGTATTGGGGATCTTAATAAGCAGTGGTATTCATCAACATGGATTACTGTGGGTCATTCTTATGTTTCTTCTTATTCTGTCCGATACAAAGGTGTGGAGATTCACTAGCAATTTATTGTAAATCATGAATAGAGAATGTAGGCATTATTCTGAGGCATATTAGCTTAGCCACCGGTGAAATTTAAGTGATTACCAGACTACACAGTGTACCTTAAGGCTGGAGGGCTGACTTTCAATGAGCGTTGGGTGTTTAAGTCATGAAAGTCCCTCTGAAAATCCCAGCCTGGGGCATTTTGACAGTGAAATATTTACAAAACAATTAGCTGTTCTTGAAATTAGATTTTATTCTGATAGAGTTTTCAGAAGATTCTCTTGGAGTCTTTCAGAAGCCTAGGATGGGGTCTCAGCCAGGGACCCAGGCAGCCTTGTTGGGTAACAACACTGAAGCTGAACACTGGCTTGAGCTTGTCTTGTAGACTTTAAAAAAAAGTTCAGTAGTTTTTTTCAAACAACATTTCCTGTTTCTTGTACTTAATCGCTTCTGGGTTTCAGAAAGAGAAGCAACAAAATACTGTGAAACAGTCTGTTCCTGAGATATTTCTGATCCAAAGAAAGACCCAGAATTTTCACAAGTCTCTGTTCTCATTAGATTTCCAGCTCAATTTTGAAGAATCAAGGAATTTAGATGGGATCTGGAGAAGCCTCCGAGTGATGTCCTACAGAGCACTGACAAATCTTTTGAGGCTCCCAAAACCTGTTGCTGGTATTACGTTATCAGTATCTGTGGCTTGGTAAAGACAGACACAGTAAAGGGGAAAAATCAAATGCTTTCTTGAGCACATATGTGATTCTATGTAAATCTGAACTGTTCGCCAAAATGTTTGCCAATAAAGAAGAAAGTCCCGCAACATAATCAGGAGATGATATCTATCATATGGCTTCCTGGCTGTTGTGCCTGTTTTTGCTGTGTGTAACTGACTGTGTTGGTGTTTCACTACCTAAAATTTGCATATTAGCTAAAAGGAAATGTTCTCTATGGGCCTGATTCTGTGAGCTGCTGAATCAATGCCTTCAACTTCCATTGAAGGTAAAACACACTCCCACCAAACCTGCAAATGCCAGAGACGTGATTAAAGAGACAGAGGTCAAGATTTTCAAAAGTAACTAGTGATTTTGGGTGCTGAAGGTGGGACATTTTAAAGGGGCTCGATCTTCAGCAAGTGCAGAGCACCCCCCTTTGAAAATCAAACACTTTCAAGGCATCTCCAACTGAGCACACAAAAACAGGGGCACCAGAATCACTCACTTTTGGAAATATTTGCCATCTGTCTGCAGTGCAGATCCACAGAAAAAACAAAACTATGGCAAGTACCTCTCACCCTCTTATAGGGAGAGCATTTTCTGAAACGGGAGAACTTTGTTCCTTCAGACTGGGCCATTTATGCTCTTGCAGTTTGAGGATGACGGTAAATAAAGCCAGACTCCAGTACAGCAAATCGACTGTGGTTGACTAATTTGTGGTCTTCTGAAGATCTGAGATTCAGTTTGGATACATCCTCTCCCCTTGCCCTCCATCCCAATTCTGGAAGCTTTGTTTGAATTGTTTCAACTATTCTATACATGTTGGTCTAAAAATCAGGTTGGAAATCTAGAGAGTTTCTTCTGTTCACAAATACAGTGAGGACAAACTCAAACAGAAGCAGGGGGAACCAAGCCATGGAAAACCTCCCTCCCACAGTCTTTTACAAAAACAAAAACAGTCATCATCTTACTATCAAGATGACTGAAATTTCCTAAATTCAAGCACCATTGCTCTGTTTTTGGCGTAGCCCTTGGCAAGGCAGACAAGCTGTCTGTTCCTATAGCACTTTGTGTCCACCACTAGCACAAGGCAGTTGAACTGAATCAGGAGTAGATATATGAATTTCATCCACTAAGCAAGTACAAGGCATCAATAGAAATTACCTTAGCAGATGACTTGGCTGCTTCTTGCAACGAAGCCACATATGTTGCAACAAGTCAGCGAAGGAGGCACAGCAAATGCTAGCGGAATCACAATCCTGGGAAGGAAAGATGGCATGTTGCTAGCAGCTTTGTTATGGGAGATGAAAGAAGAAGATGCAGCACTTACTGGACCTGCTGCTATCACCATTGGAGCATCTGCTCTGTTACTATGATTAAAAAATGTGTTCTCACTTCTACTGCTGCTACTTCCCTGGCATTTTCTATCTCTTTTAAACTGGAAGGAAATCCATAATGTATCTAAGCAGGTTCAAATTACTGGGGCACAAAGGACTCAAAGGTAAAGCATTATCAGCAAGCTCTTGGGGTATACAAGTTAATGAGCCATTCAAAAATAAAATCTTGACCACTAGTTAATAAGGCCTCTTGCAGTAAACTCCAGTGTAAATACAAACACTCAGACAAGGTGTAGAGGTCAGTGGAGGCTTGACTGTTTAAGGCAGATAAGTGGGAAGTTTGGATTCTAGTCCTTAGAACAGAATGCAGCTTCCTAAAATACCACCACTAATTAGAATATCTTTTCTGGCTCACTCCTCAACAATTATCCAGACAGAGAGAAATAGCATGTAATAAAGGCTTTAAAAAGGTCTCCATATATTTTACATTGGTCTCAAACATACAAGATGCATTTAAACTTGTGACCAGAGACAAGCTGCCAGAATAGAAGGTAAAATAAAGGAAGGAACAGTACATTTTAGGGTGGAGGGAAGCCCTTCTGCTTCAGCCCCTCTTTTTAGTTAGCAGGACACAATAGGGCACCTGCATCCCTGCATTAGTTTAGACAATGACAAGGCAGGAACCAGGGTAAAACAGCTTTTACTGCCTCTGTTCTGGGGCTGCTGGTGTAAAGCACTAGTGCTCAGCGCCTGCCTTCTGCACTTGGAAAGTCCTTTCGGAGGAAAAGGTTGCAATGATGGAAAGCTGTCAAAGCGTCCCTTCTGTCAAGGGCCAGGCACCACCCAAAGACTAAGTAATGCTAGTCAGCAGTGCCCAGCATATTAGATGATTCAGCACTTTCCTGTTGCAGTCTTCACACTGGAGCCATCGGCAGAACTGAAGCTGCCCTAACTGTTGTGCAAGGGACCTGCTGCTAGGGGGAGAAGCCCTTTGCTGGTGGGGAGGGAAATTCAGCACAAGTGAGTTAATTACTCTGGATTTACACCAGTGCAACTGAAAACACACTTTAAGATATTAAACCACTTTAAGTCCTCAAGAGCTTAACAGACCTTAAGTCTTCTGAGTGGATCAGGCTCTGAAACTGCTTTAAGGGCCTGATTCAAAGTTCACTGAAGTCAATTAAAAAAAACCCACTCCCAATGATTCGTCTGGGCTTTGAATCAGGCTCTAAATCCTGAAAGTTTTGAATGTAAAGTAGTCACTTTCCTCTGCCTCCAGAGCTTTTAAAACTGAAGCAGTTTAGAAGAGCATGTTAATTTCATTAAAAAAAAAAACACACAAAAAACAAAAAAAAAAAAAAAACACACTCACACACCACATGCTACACCTGCCCTGTTCCTTTGCCATTTTTTGTGGCATTACTATCTTTTCCTTTCTCGCCCTCCTTTCTTGCCTTGGGAAAGCCGGCTACAGAGGAAACTAAGGTCCCATCCCAGCACTGCAAACACTGATGTGTGTAACTTTAAATCGAGTGAGCAACTCCACTGAGGTCAGTGAGCTACTCAGAGTTAATCACATGCGTAAGTGTTTACAGGATGTAACTGTGGGAAAACAGTGAAATTGACTATAGACGAAGTGCTGATAAATGCATAATGTGAACAAACTGACAAAAGAAAGTGTTTTCCCACTGATGTCTCTCAGTTACTATAATCATATGGGGTTACTTTCAAAAACACCAAATAGAAGTGGGATTTTTAAGTTGGCACTGGCATCAAGCAGTTTAAGAACTTGAAATGTTTTGAAAAACTTCAAGCAGAACAGAGGCTACTAGAGCTAACTTAAGAAACAGGAAGACTGTCAATGACATCCAGGTTACATAACTCTACCCATAACTCATATTTAACCCTCTCCTAACTCACTGAACAGTATTTTCCTACTCTTTTGGGATGGGATGGGATGGGATGGGATGGGGAGGGCTGTTTTTGTGCTAGTGTCATTCCCTGATTATAATTCATACAGCATAATTCAGCCACGTGCCTAGAATACACCTCTAGCCATGTCATCCTCAGCTTTATTGGCCTAATTTTTAATTGACTACATCACTCCCCTGTTTTGTATAACCAGCACATTTCTTTACTCTGTATTTTATATATAAATTAAGAGTGAATTTGCTGCTCAGATACCTCTCAACCTGCCAAGCTGCAAATGTGGCAGACAATGTGTGACAGAGACAAAATGAGGCACTCAAAAAAAAAAAGGTATCAATGCTGCGGAGTTCATTCCTTTAGTATAACTTATCTATAACCTTTTCTCTCTCTTTACAATATAAATAAATCTCAACAATAAAAAAAAGGGAATGGTGGCAGTTGAGACTAAAATGAATGGCAGTCATCAAAATGAGGAACAGTCAATAGGTATGATAGTGGTACATGATCTTTCTCCACACACTTCTGACAATGAACCTTAATTTTACAGCATCTCGACTGATCCAATAGTAGTGTCAGATTCTGTTTTATTTTTTGTGAAGTGAACAAATGAGAACTACGACAAAAAAAGAAGCAACCACATTTTCTGACTAGTGGTGACTTGCCCCCAACTCTGTCCTCTTAGTCCCTTAATCAGCACATTTCGTAGGGTGACCAGATGTCCTGATTTTATAGGGACAGTCCCGATATTTGGGGCTTTTTCTTGTATAGGCTCCTATTATCCCTCACCCCCTGTTCTGATTTTTCACACTTGCTATCTGGTCAGCCTAAGATTTCATTACCTTCATGCAGGCCTCTATTCTTAGGTCTTTGGAACTGTAAATAAAGTGATCACAATTAGCCCACTTTTTGATCTTTGTGGAACTGCTCTAGCCAGATTTTTGCAAAGAGGGGAGGTAAAAGGCCGGAATAGAGCCAAGGCCAAAGTTATTTAGAATTAGCAGCTAATGGACTGGATTTCTATAGCGATTTTTAATACCTGTACAGTATGATGAAAACGAACCACAAGAGACTCTCATTTTGTTTTTCATTAATATTCACTTCGTTAACATGAACAGATGATTTCTAGGAGCTCCCATTGCCCTTTTTAATTTGTCTCTCTGTAAGATGGAACAGGTATTTTCAATTATTAATCTGATTAGTAATTTCTATTTATCCTCCTTGTAGTTTCCTTCATTATTAGAGATGCAGGACAGTCTGCTGGACTTTTATGAACAAGACTGAACAAAGGAAAACAAAGCACAAATAACTGCTAAATCACAGTCCTATTATAAAATGATATGCTTTAATCTCTAAACTTCTATGCACAATATCAAGGTGGCCATTTGGTGCAAGTTGGTAGTGGTATCCAGGCACTAAAGAGTTCTCTCCAATGATAAATGGAGATGCTAAAATTCTCTTTCAGTTGAAGGGCCAATTTCAATCACGAAACCCAGAGCTGAAGGTGTTCAGCCCCAGAATAACCTTTGCTGAGCTGAAGGCTCTTTACCCTCAGGCACCAGTCAGTGCTAACGAGGGGGGTGAAGTCTTTGGGAGTGCATGGGCAGGATCTTATTTTCTACAGGAGCCCTCACTATAGGCAGCAGCCTTTCTCCAGGAAGAGAACACTTCGCCAGATCTCTTAGAAGACACACAAAGTCTCAACACTATTGGCCACTTTGGAAGCCTCTTTTCCAGGCCTCAGTACCAATGACTCCAGAATTTGAGAGGGGACCCTGGCAGCCCCAAACATAAGATAAAGGCAGACCACTGAGAAATTGGAGGGATGCAGGAGTGGAAGACCAATGGAGTCTTATTTGAGCATTTAAAAAATGGTGAGGAAAATAAGAGAATCATTGCAGTTATTTAACTCATTTCTGCAGACTGACATTGAATTCAATGGGTTTTCCATGGCCACAGAATTATGGCAGAATGGAAGTTCTGATAAAACAGGGGGAAAAAAAGATGACGTTTATAATTACGTACTCAGAGTCCACTGATAGCATGAAATGGCTAAGGTTTCTTATCACTGCTTTTCTGTTCTCTCAGAGTCCTTTGCCTTCTTGTGAGAATATACTGATGTCCTGCTGATCTCAGCAGCATACCAAACATCTTCCTAAGATCTCTATATTCAGAATAGTCTTCAGTCCTACCTGGGTTTAACAGAAATAGGGTAAGGCAAAAATCCCTCTGAGTGCAATGGGTTTTGGAGGAAGTATGTTGTGGAGCTGTCTGTATCAATCATGGTTTACTAATTTTAACACATTGGTTCAGGAGTGAGCTGACCCCAGTATGGTCACAGAAATGAAATGCTCCTTGATACACCAAATGGTAACAGAGAAATGGTCAGAGCTATAAAGCCATTATCTATTAGCACTGTTTCACTTGGAGAAATTTGCACAAGTTTTGCATTTCCATCTGTTGGAAAACAGTCAGACAATGGAATGTGTACAGTATCTTATTTCATTTTTAACTTCTGTTGTCTCTTCAGTCTGGATTTCATTTCCTTAATCTGAAGTGAAAGTTGATTTTTTTTAGTAAAGGTATATGAGTAGTTATTACTAACTCAATTTTGTGCAGTAAGGTTTGTCAGACCATAAAAGATTAATATATGCTTATTTTTAAAAAGGCTATTTTTTCCAACTTATCCCAAATTGATGTTTCTTTTAAAACATTTTTTTGTTGATTTGTCTAGTGAGTTCATTATTGACCCGCACTTTTTTTCTTTAAGCCAAATGCAAAGTATGTAAGGCGACTTCGTATGTTTGTCTTCTCATTTGTAATTGGATATTTGGGACATTTATACTGCAAGAGCAAAAAGGAATAAGACTGACAAGAACATCTGATCTCCTCCTCCCTCAGGTCAAAACCAAGACCTAGTTACACCCCTTGGAAAGTGATTTAATGGTCCCGTCTCACCTTAAAAATCTATCATCTAGTGATCTGACCTCCCCTATATCACAGGCCACGTAATTTCACCCATTAAACCCAGTGACTTGTGTTTGAAGTCCATGCATTGGACTAGCCCTGTTTTGATGGTCTGACATCAGAGATAAAACGGAATTTTGGGGCTTCCAGATAATCCTGAAGAACAGCAATGTCATATCTTTGTACCAGTTTGTTGAAATATAGCCACCATATTTTAACTACCACCATTGTACACTGGTCCCAGGTACCATCTTCCCCTGCATTCAACTTAACACTTCAAGTTTCGTTATGGGCAGGTTATTCCATCATTGTCCATTACAGAGTTTCTTGTTAATGGCCACTGATAGATACAGAATGCTGGTATAGATGGAGCACTGGTCTGATCCAGTATGGCAACTCCTATGAACCTAGATCACCATAGGTTTACAGGTTTCAGAGTGGTAGCCGGGTTAGTCTGCATCAGCAAAAACAATGAGGAGTCCTTGTGGCACTTTAGAGACTAATAAATTTATATGGGCATAAGCTTTTGCGGGCTAGAACCCACTTCATCAAATGCATGGAGTGGAAAATACAGTAGCAGGTATATATACATAGTACATGAAAAGATACATAAATGTGTTAGTCTCTAAGGTGCCACAAGGACTCCTCATAGGTTTACAGCTAACCTGCGATTGATGGAAGAACAGAGAAGAAGGCTAACACACTAGTGCTGGAGAATGCAATCTGTATCCAAGTGTGACAAACTAGGTATTCTTAATACTCTTAACTCAGCACTATGGTGGAGGCGAACATATTAATGATCAGAAATGGCAACAAATATTACAACTAGGAGAATAGTGCCTAACGTACTCCCCTACTCTGCTACATATAAAACATTATGGATATTTGCAAATCATGTTATTTAATGTTAGCCATCTTTGCAGAAGAGAATGGCACCACCATGGAAGTCCAGCATAGGTATATTTCCTGAAACAACAACCCTTAGAAGCTTTTTAGCAAGATTAACTGTGAACCATCGAGATTATGATTCAGCTCTTATTCACTCTATCATTTATACAATAGTTTTGAGATGTATCTAACATTTTAATCATTGGAAATTGTGTAAATTATACCTGCATTCAGGTGCCAAGATCTGTGTTAAATACTTGGCTGCCTGTAGGGTTCAGCAGTGGGGTTCCTCCCCAGCTGGGTCTGCAGGAGACCAGTCCGCCTTACTACCTCTCTGGGCATCACCTGTCGTGGGGAATTAGTGGTGTGACAAGAGTCTATAGCTCAGGCCTCTGGTCAGGGGTTAACTGTGGACAGTTAAGCAGTCAGGTAGCCTAGGCCCTCAGGCAGGGTGGGGGAAACAAAGGTCTATGGCTCGGGCCTGCTTTAGGGTCAAGCAGCAAACACAGTTAGATGGCCCAGACCCTCGGGGAGGGTGGGACAGTGAGTCTATAGCTCGAGCCTGTGGTCAGAGCTGAACAACAAACCCAATTAAGTATCCCAGGCTCTCAGTCAGGGCAGGGCAATAGTAGTCTAGTCCACTGGGTCAGCAGGGATTCCGACCGCAAAACACTGACCTACGCTCAGGCGGTGCCGCAGCCAGACTAAGGTCAGCTGCCCCCTCCCACTTCCTAACTCCCCCTCGGGTTGTACTTGGTCCTGTAGAAGGTTGTCCAGGTAGAAAGTCTGTGGTAGTGCTGGCAGCTCCTTCGCGTTTGGGTCAGTATATGGCTCCAGTGGCTCTGGCCAGCCCACAGCTCCCCAGGGGCCAGTAGCAATCTCCCAGCTTGGGAGCAAGCAGGAGGCATCTGGCTCCTCCAGCAGGTGCAGCCCAACTGAACTTCCAGCCCCGCTTTTTATGCTTCCTGTCCCACCTACGGACTTCCGGTGGGAGGGGCGAGCATGGCCTGGCTCCACCAGGGCTCAGTGAGGGGTTCCTCCCCATCCTGGTCCATGGGAGGCCACTCCGCCTTACTACACTGCCAAAAGTATTTGGAGGAAATGCTTCAATTATGCATTTTCCTCCCATTTTTGTCGATTAACACCACCATGCTTTTGCTATGAATGGTCATTATTACAGATAGAAATAGAAACATAAATTTACCGATAATAAAAATGTCAGTCAGTGGTGCAGTCTATCACACGGTGCACTGATGTGGTCAGACCATTTTTAGCTGTCTTGCCTCTTTGCCTTGTTTCTGAAAGGCTAGCATACAAGAAGAAAAATCCTTTATTTATAGATACCTGTGAAATGTCCTTTTAAATAAAAAAAAATGAAGGATTTTCAGTACTGCAGAAAATTTTGGACTGATTTTAAAATTGTTCTCCCTACTTATCAGACATTGCAGTGTCTTTGCCAAAAGAACCTCCCTGACAGTCTCACTCCGTGAATTGCCTTTTTATTATTAAGTTCTACTTCTAAAGCAAATTTCTTGGTCCTTCTAAGCTTTGCTTGGCAGCTTTATGATGCAAGAGATTTTAGCTGATATGCTCACCATCTCTGAATGCTATTTCACCCATGCTCAGCATCTCTGGAACTCTATTCTTCCTCAATATGTGCAGCTCAGTCTGTCACAATTTTTAAATCTAGGTTGAAAATTATCTTTTTGATTTAACTTTTACAACTTAATGAATTTAGTGTTTGGGTTATAAAATCCAATGGTGTTTCATCTGTTGATTAGTTTTATTAGCATGAAAGGTCCTATTAAAATTGAGCCACCGTACCATAGAATTCTATAGTGAAATCTCACATTGCTTTAATATTTATTAAATCATTATATAATAAAATGAGATAGGAAGAGATATAGTTGTGAATAATCCCTTTGGGGGGGAAATTCTTCATTCTACAATTGTTGTTCATTTATCACATTTTTTAGTAAAATAATAAAACCTATCAAATGCAAGTGTTTGATGTTCCCTTTCAAGAGAAAGCAAACTGCACTCTGCACACAGAGAACTCGGGAAAAACTCTCAACGCTGTGAGAATATAGCCAAAGGTAATCTTTTGCTACTCTGCTGAATGAGGGAGCAATTAAAATATAGTTTTCAACTTTTGCTTGACTATGGGCAAATATATTGTCTTTCCCTACCCTTATTTGATTTATGTGAAACTGCACACTCCCCTACGTCTAAAAGGAATACCTGTATGCATCCGTGTAGAACAAATTGCCAGTTTTTCTTCTTAATCAGGCATACAATACACATCTCAACTCATGTTTAAAAGATTAGCAGTAAAACTGTATTGCTGCATACATACCTATTTTTTTTCTGAATTAACCAGAACCTTTATTCTTCTTACCCAGGGTTTTTTTCTTGATACTACTTGTAGCAGATAGAAATATCTCCCTGAACTAAGTCAAAGTGGTCACCGTGATGTGGCAGCCATGTGCTGATTTTTTTAAAAGCACATTTGAGAGGATCACTTCAAAATACAGTGTTTGCTTTTATGCAAATGTGGACATTCTACCATTATTTAGTCAGAAGAAAGTGAAATATATGAAAGATAATGTGAGAGGCAGAGAACTATAGCAGTTTGTTATGTTTTCAAGATTGTCTTTGGAGAGTTTATTTTTGTGCGGCCATATTGAATACAGATGTAAAGTTCATGGTGCAATCATTTTCAGAAAATTTGTCTTAATTTTTCTTAAAGACTGTAGTGAGATTTTCAGAACTTTTCCGAAAGGCTTGGCATATGATATGATGAAAATGTAAAAAGTCTGGTTTTCATTTATCCTTTTTAAAGTTTTTTTGTGTATAATCTGTGTTCGTAAAAATACCAGATTAGTCACCAATGCAATCAAAGTACTCTGAACAAATTTAATGCGCAGACAGTGCCTTTTCCTTATTCTGCCTCAACACTAGCCTGAAAGGTCATCTATAGGAGTGAGAATATAATCCAGTCTCTAGTGTGTATTCAGTCCTTGGCCCTCAGATTGACAAATGTACTGTTATCTCAATTTGAGAGCTGGTGGTTTTTGAGATGCAAACATCTGCCCACTGGGAACTGGTCTGTTTACAGATATGCCACAATAGTCAAGAGCTAACAAATTTCAGCCATGACCAACCTAATCTACGTTTGACTGCCACCTAGAAATGGCTCATATCCCATCACCTGAGACATCCCCAAAACTCTCACGTCCAGATATAGCCAGAGGTCAGTCAAATACCAGACACTTCCACGTCAATATTACTTTCTTTAGTGACCAGTTTGCCTACAATTAAACTAATGCATCCGCTGTTTTAGGTCAGTAGAGCAGTTGTGTGCTATTCCTAGAGACAGATACATTCAATACTGACTGGTTGAATATAACTCCATCCTCAAATCAGGAAATGCAAACACTACTGTGAGACTTCTACGAGCAATCACAAGGAGCCAGCGTAAGTCAAATTTAAAGTACTGAATACTCAGGGAACTATTCACAATCAAATTTTTTTTAAAGAAAATTTGAATATATTTGAGGAAATTGAAATCTGCTTGTGGAAATTAAGTACATTATATGCTGCTAATTATTCAGTGAGCTCAAACTTAATGGAATGACATCATTCCATACCACTTTTAGCCAAAATCTGTATGCTCCTGTTTTGCTGTTTAAAGGTTCCAGTCAGAATTTATTCTGATATCACCTACCCACCTTATTTACATCCACTCTGATAACGAACATGCAATTTAGTGGTAGGGAGCAATTTCTGGCTCAGTATAAAACTATTTAGAAATGTAACAGGGAAACTGAAAGATGTAGTAAAATATACTAATACCGGGGGTTAAGTTAAATCGCTCCCTTATCTTCTTGTTACATATTGACATATTTCAGGCAATGCAAAAAATCGAAGTTGTCTTCCATGTGTGCATATCAGATTATAGACAATGAAAGCAATTTAACAGCTTATTTAAATACTACAATGTAGTAAAATCCGAGGATCTGTTTCTTTACTTGCTTTAGCTGCAGAATGGTCTACTTTTGTTTGCAAGTGGCCACAGATGTTTTCTATTTATTTTGAAAGATTAAAAATTGATATATATATATTATATATATATACATACACACACACATAGGTGTTGTCACTGGCACAGGATGCTTTCCTCTGATTTTGAGGCACTTCCCCCAATCCTTCCCTTCTTGATCATAATCCCAGACACCACATCTGTGACACCGAGCAGGGAACAAGTCAGTGGTTTGCCTGCACAAGGGCCCATATAGAGAGCCTTCCCTTTTGTATGGATTTGTAGACGTTTGGACTCACCCCTGTGGCGCTTCCTGCTGGTGTCTTCCGGGAATTAGCTCGTTCCAGCTCTGGAGCACCCTCTGCAGGCCAGTGATCCGCCTGTCCTTTGGCCCCTGTGTCCCTCCCTGGGCCCAGTGCCCTTTTACCCGGGGTGCTGCCCCCTGGCAGTAACCCCTCAGTCTTAGGGTCTCCCTTCCCTGGGGAACCCCCACTCACTAATCCCACCTCACCTCAGTATAAGGCTATTGCCAGTCATCGTCTAGCCCCATGCCCTGGAGCAGACTGAAATATCAGCCTACTCATCACTGGCAAGGAGGGTTTGGATCTCTGCCTTAGCCTACCCCTGGGCTGCCCTCTGCAACCTCTAGTACCTGTTGGCCTTGTCCTAGGCCTTCAGCCTGGAGGGTTTCCAGGCCAGAGCTCCCCAGCTCCTCTTGCCTTCTCCCAGCTCTGCTCCACCTTAGGTACCCAGGTACGCTCCCTAGCAGCCAGGCGCTTCTCCCTCTACAGGCAGAGAGAGACTGACTGGGCCTATGGCTCACTGCCTCTTATAGGAGCCAGTTGGGCCTGACTGGGGCTTGGCCACAGCAGAACTACCTTCCCTAATCAGCCCAGGCTTTCCTTCCCAGCCTCAGCCCTCTCCTGGGATGTTTCAAGCCCTTCAGGGCAGGAGCAGGGGACCACCCTACTGCAGGATTCTGTGGACATTTTGTTTATTTTTATGAGTGAGAAATAAAGCTATTTTTAAACCGAGTTCTCTGAGAATGCCTACAGTACTCACTGTCTTGTTCTTTACATATTTCCTTCGAAAGCGTTTTTACTCATGCTTTTTGTAGTTTAGATGCTGCACTGATAAGGCAGTTGACATGTTTCACTAACGTACTCTAGGTTCCTATTTTGTGGCCAGTAGCAAGGAATTAAGGGGTGATAGTTGTAAATAAAATTTTGATCTCATTACTGAGAGCACAAACACCTCTTAATTCCCACACCAGGACTTGAGCTCACAGGACCAAACATTCAAGTGATGTCCTACACAGCTTCAACATGTGTAGCCTCGTCAAATAATTGACTGTCTAAACATCCAATGCCAGATAAATTTTTGGAGATGGACTCCTAAACCTTGCACTCAAAGGAGGATGTGTCAGGGACAAGTTGATAAGGCAACAGTGTTGATGGAACATACCTCTGTAGAATTCTGTCAGGCATCAAAGTTGGTACCACATGGCATTTTGATTAAACTAGAACACAAAATTAATATAGAACATATTAAATGTATTAAGAACAGTAACTGATAGGCTTCAAAATGAAATTGCGAACAGGGAGTCATCTTCAAGTAGATGTGTTTCTAGTGGGGTCCTGCAGTGATTGGTTTGTTGCCTTACGCTATTTAACATGTTTTTCAATGACCTGGAAGAAAACATGAAATTCTTGACAAAGTTTGCAGAAGACAGAGATTTTAGGGGAGGAGGTAAATAATGAAAAGGAGAGGTCACTGAAACAGAGCAATCTGGATCGCTTGATAAACAAACAAAATGCATTTAGCCATGGCCAAAGTAATACATCTAGGAACAAAGAATGTAGGGCATGCTTGCAGGATGGAGGTCTGTATCCTAGAAAGCAGCAACTCTAAAGAGACTTGGGAACATGGTTGATAATCAGCTGAACATGAGCTCCCAGTGCAACACTGTGACCAAAGGGTTAATGCAGCCTGTAGATATGTAAACAGGGCAATCTCAAGCAGGAGCAGGACAGTTATATTATCTTTGTATTTGGCACTGATGCAACTCCTACTGGAATAGTGTATCCAGCTCTGGTGGACACAATTCAAGAAGGATGTTGATAAATTGGAGAGAGTTCAGAGAAGAGCCACGAGAGCAATTAGAGGATTGGGGGGAAAAAAAGCCTTATTGCGATAGATTCAAGGAGCGCAATTTGTTTTACTTAAAGAGAAGGCTAAGGGGTGATTTGATCACAGTGCATAAGTACCTACATGGAAAACAGAAATTTGATAATAAAGAGCTCTTCAATCTAACAGATAAAAGGTATAACAAGATCCAATGGCTGGAGGCTGAAGTTAGACAACTTCCATCTTTTAAGAGGTTATTCCTTGGCCTGAAAGGGTAAAACACACATCTTCTCTGGCCGAGGGATGCTAAAGTAGAGAGTCTTCTTAGCTGCTTTCCCCAATACCAATCTCTGTCTACTAAGAATTGAGCAAAATGTATATTGCATGGAAAATTTTGTTTGACTAAGGAATGCAGATTGTGTCCCACTTAACTGCATTCAGTGCTCTAGTCTGTCACAGAGAACTAGCTCTATTGTACTTTAAGTACTGCTCTGCCTTTGCCTGCTGACCACTTCTGCACTGCCCCAGGCAGGCACAATGCCTCACATAGCTCCTAGTGCACTCATCTACAGTGCCACCTAAGCAATGGCTGCAGAGACCGCTCATGAGACGATCTGCCCTCTGAGGGGAGTGGAGTTCTAGTTGCAGCAGCTGCCTCCAGCAGTCCTTGTACTCAGGAGAATGCAGTTGTGCATGCAGCTGTGCATGGCTGTGAGGGAGTGGCTCCTTGTTCCCCTTTGTGCATCCATTTAGAGGTTGAGCACAATCTGACTAGGGTGACCAGACAGCAAACGTGAAAAATTGGGACTGTCCCTATAAAATCAAGACATCTGGTCACCCTAAATCTGACACATGCTGTTGGTTGTCACAGGATGTTGAAATATTAATTCATACTTGCATCAATGAAATACAAGTTACTCATATGTTATACATTATTCACGTCTCATTTACTTTTGCATGAGCCAGAGGGAACGGCATAATGGTCTAAACACCGGCTTGCAATACTATAGGTCCCTCCAGTCCAAATCCCACCAGAATCAGTTTGAACCCTTCATCTTCTGAGGTTCTACAAACAAGTCTTTCAGAGGAGACCTTAAAGGTAGTAACCAGTTTGCTTGCAATGGAAATCCATGGAAAATAAGGATTCCATGGAATTTGTCAAAATAATAGAATTTGCTTTGGTGTCTGTGGCCAGAATTCCCCATTTCCCCTGTGCTGCCTCTCTGGCTGCTGCCCTTTTAATGCAGAAGGGATTGAAAGCTTCCCCTCTGTAAATACACTGCTTGGAAAACACTTTGGAGCTATATTTGGTGCAATATTATAATCAAAGATGGTAACACTGCACGTAGCTAAGGTTGTTCAAGCCTTCGCAGTGTAAGACCTTATTTTCAGTTGTTTCTAACTTTGCCAGACTTCAACCATGTGGGCTGAAGTTGCCCATGCTGGGTATTTGCCAAAATCTGATTTTTTTTTTTTAAAAGAGACAATTTCTGCTAAAGTCATTCTGTCATGTCCAAGAATGACATTAAGAAAAATACTTTATTTTGTCCATGGTTGGTAAAAAAATAAAAATAAAAAAATTCAATGTTTTCTTGAGCAGCTCTAGCACCTCCATGCTTCGGAGCAAGGACTTGACATTTGGTGAGTGGGGCAGAAGTTGCCCTGCATGTCAGGTATGTGGGTCTTTCTGTCCCCATGAAAAGCCATCAAAATTTGGCAAAGTTTTAAGCCTCTATAAGAGTCTCAGTTAGTCTGTGCTCAGAGGTTTACTAGAGTTTGGCAACTAAAGTTTCCAAAGATTCCATCTATACTGAGCATGCTCCAGCCTGCAGTTGCAGGGCTGAACAGAACTTCCCCAGCAATTACTTCTGGAAACCAGTGGTTGCTGTGGTGTCGGTTCCTGTGCTTGACAACTGACACCGCAGTTCTCTCCCTGCTGGTGCCCAGGAAGAAGTATCCAAACTGAAATACAGAGGGGTGAGAAAAGTGGGGGGAGATGAAAGGTGGTTTCAGGAGCCACTGTGGGGAAGCGCAGAGAGGGAAGGGGAGGTAGGAGAGCCAGGAGCCTGGGTCAGATCCAGGCAAAGTGATTGCTTCACATCTCTAAACCTCTTGATCCAGGGCTGTCAGGGGGGCAAACCAGTGCAACTTAGAGCAGCTCTAGGGTTGCTCAAAGTTACAACCAGCAGCAAAGACATCAAGAGACCCTGTCAGAGGTTGGGAATTGCTGGAGAGCCACAGTGCTCCAACCAAGCCCCGTACATGCATGTCTTTCAAACAGGGGGCAAAGAAAGGGGTTACAGATCTGGGGCACAGGGCAAGCTACACTGTCAGGATTCCACTATGCCAGGGAGCCCTTCCCTGGCCACTCAAGCTAGTTTTAAGTCTACTTTGGGGGGCTGAAGCAAGGCAGAGGCAATTTAGTGGAGCCCAGGATGGTTCATACAAGTGTACAGCTTAATTCTAGTTAAACTGAATAAATAAGGTTAATAAAGTACAGATTTATTTATAGTTCTCTCCAGTGAGGAGGGAAGCTGTTAGAAAGGTATGTGGTTAAAGCAGTACTGTATACATTTTTCCCTTATCAATTTACATTATGCAAACATTTGATGCATATAAAAAGGGGGGTTTTGTATCAGTGGAATTATATACAGTATTTTGCGGTTCTATACACTCAGGTTAGTACATATTTACATGTAGAATGCACACAGGATTATGCTCGGGCCAAACACTAAAAGAAAACATGCGGTAAATGGTTGCTTTAATAAGTCCTGTTCCATTGAAAGGAAATAAAACCTGAGTATTAATGAGATATAATTATATATTTAAAATCTTTTCCCTTGTGCAGTATACAGAATTAATGCCAGTAAACTCACAAACTGCAACATTCTACTCCATTACATCTGCAATGATTAGAGATAGTTTGAACATCTGGCATATAATCTGTGATAGAAAACAGCATTCTGCACTTTAATAGACGTCTGGAGGCTACACATATCTGATTTTATTTCTTTGCATTAACTCTTTACTAGGAGGAGAAGATTTGGTGCCAGAGCACCTTCTGCCTTTTGCTGAAGTTCCACTTACCTCTGCTATTTAGCTCTCGTCATACATGTTTACTTTTCTTTTAACATCAAAGCTAAAATGGAATCCATCAGATTTATAAGGTGTTATTTGTAAACTAGACAATTGAACAACATTAATATTTATATGTGAAAAATCTAAGAAACTCAGCCAGCGAAAATGAAGACATTTCCTCATTTTCAATTAATCAAGAACATTAAAATGAAGAAACGTTTGCAGTTCCTTCGTTATTTCAAAGACTTTCAGAATAGCCTCTCTTAATTCGGTTTCCTTTCATAATCTTGTACACAACTTGCCTGTCTATGCTAAGGTTTTCAATATTTGTACATTTTGATATATCCTAAGTGCAAATATCCAAGAGCCTCTTTGACTGGCACTGACTTTCATTGAGAAAATTAGATTTCTCTGCTTGTGTAGGGTGTGTTTTGCCCCAAGCTAAACAAGTTAGGTTTTAGCCCTACTGTGTTTCATATAGAAAAGAACAACACTTGGCTGAAAAGAGAATGAGACTGACAGGATTATCTTTTGCCTTATTTACTGAAATATTAGCTAATACCAACTCCTAAGGAAGCCTTGAAATTGGACTCTGAGAAGTAAATGAGGCTGATTGAAGTATAGTATCAGTAGAGATCTGCGTCACTGTTGAAAGGGTTTAGCATTTAAGATGACCTGAAATAGGAATAATCTTGATGATCATATTTTGGAAGGACAGAGAATACGTGCTTGTGTTATGCTAGCGTTACGTGGAGTTTTGTAATATACTAACTTGTACGTCAGGAACTTACTCAACTACTACGCTGTAATGAAAGCTATGGTTATGAGCAGCTTCTATTCAGGAGTTTAATAATTACCCAAAATACAGATGCAACAAGCAATCTTTAGGACCTGGGACCTTACTGTGATGGTTCACAGGGGGGATTCAAAAGGTTTCATGGGTACATTACTGTACAGAAACACTTAAGCCACACACTGTAAATAGAGAAATGTTACAAGAAAGAACTGGGGATAATCATTTAGCGTTAAGACTACCTAAGCAGAGATCACGTGCAATACATTAACCTGCTACTGAATTGATTCCTGTGTTGGCAGAAAATGGAAAACTTCCAGTTGTATGAAAATGAGAACATTGTTCACTTTACAAGCCAGGCTGAACCTAGTTCAGCAAAGATTAGGTAAAATTAGCTTAAATTATAGCTCATGGTCTAATACAACGTGGGCCATATTTAACGGGAGTTCCACACAATGCATCTGAAGCCAGAAAGTTGTGGGTGACTTCTAATTCTAGTTGTCTTTGACCTAGTGAGTCCCTTTATGCACAGGATGGAAATAAAATTATTAGCAATATATTTGGCAAGTTAGAAAGAAAGCTTTGGATTTAAAGTGCTAAAGCACACAGATAAGTTGATGCTTATTTGGGAAGCTGCTTACCTGGATCTATTAACAGGAACGCTGGGTTTCTGATCTCCCAACATTGAGATAACATTGATCTGTCATTAAGTTATTCTCTGTCATTTACACAGGAAGATCAGCTAGCAAGTGTGCATTCTTAGGGCTCAATCCTGCTCGCACTGAAGTCAAGGAAAGCTCCCATTAAATGGGAGACTGGGCCAAACTGAGACTTGGTGTAAGCAACTCCACTAAAGTCACAGCAGAAAATAAAGATTCAAACTGAAGAATTTAGAAAATCCCATTGGTATCCTGCGAGCAGAATTTGGATATAAATCAGATCTTTCTTTCCCATTGAATTGTACCCCTTACTTAGAGGCCTGGTTCGGAGGTAGCACGAGCTTCGCCACCCTAGAGGGACCTTGACGAGCAATTGTATCTTCCCTGCCTGAGCTCCCCAGAGTATGTCTGTGGAAGAGACGAGAGGACAGGAGATTTGCACAGGCAGCACCATACTTTAATGGTGCAACAGACACTTCCTCTTGGGGAGTTCGGTCTGATCTGGAGGCTAGTGCAGAAGGAGGCTGGTGGCCTTATTAACTCCCTGCTCTCTTTAGGGCACTGTGTGACTCTTGGGAGGCACAGAGGAGGCAGGCCATGAGCTCCAAGAACAGGGACTGCTATTGGCCCTAGCTCTTTAGTGGACTGGGGGGAAAGGGCAATGCTCCAGAGAGAGGAGACAGGCATGGACAGTGAGAGCAAGACAATGATGAAAGTTATTAGGCCACAGGTTATTGTGTAATGTACTTACAGAATCCTGCCCTGCAGTGATGCAGAAATTGGGGTAGAGGGCATAAGACGACTCTTCTGCCATGTAAGCAGGAGAGCAGAATCCTTCAGTAATGCACAGAAGAATGAAAGGGGATACATTTGGTAAATATGCTGGCCCATGCACCACATTCAAGTTCACCGTTCAGGTGGTTAGCACCTATTTTGCAGCCAGCTTCAAGTACTGCTCGAAACTGCTCACAGAGAATTAGCAAGAACACCGCACTGGTGGCTTTCAGACAGTCTGCCCTACAAATGCTATTCCACTGGATGCCAACCACACTACCTGGGACCATGGCGTTACCCTATATTTGAATTTTGCATATGGCCTTTTGTAAATAAGATGTATATCCAGTGGTTTCAGGTTTCAAAGGGAGGAGCGTGGACTGGGCTAAAAATCCTCAATTCTGCTAAGAAACACATTTTAGAAAAAGGAGTAGTGCATTTTTTCCTCGCTTCTTGAAACCATCTGTATTAATAGATTAGTGCCTCTTTACTGGAGACCTAGGCCAAAAGCTCAATCAAAAAAAATTAATTTGGTCTTGGAGCTCTTAGTTTAAAATCAATCAACACCAAAAATACTGTGATGGCCACCAAAATGAAGGAAGAGAAGGAAATGGTTGGAAGCAGGGAAGTGAGGCAGGATGGGTGTGTGTGAGTGGGACAGATAAGCAAAGCATGGAGGCATGTTTATGAGAAACTGATGTCGACTTTCCTCCCTAACAAAAGGGACACTATTTTGTTGGTGTGCTTAATATTAAGAGGAAACTAAAGGTGTAAGAGGGGAGCTGGAGGAGTGGCCCCAAAATAAGGGAATGAAGAAGAGCCCAAATATGAAATAATCACGTTTTTATAGTTTGACAGAAGACAAACTATGCAATTCTCACAGAGTGTGTGAAAATTAATAATAAGAGCATGAGACTTGATTTGGATGGTGTCTCCCTCTGTGTTTGGAAAGCGCCAAGCACACTGTGTGCTGTTGCAGTAAAACTAAGTAATTGTAGTCTATACTGCATCATTTGCATTAACCTTGAATTATAAAGTTAGAGCTAATTAACTTACTAGTAAGGACTGAGAAAAACAGACCAGTCCCTTTAAGCCTAATTTGCCATGATCATGCATAACATCCCTTTCAGAACACGGGAATCATTGGTCAATTGTCCAGTTAAAGATGCTACCGAAAACAGAGTTCCTGGGGTAGTACATCATTCTACGTGCTTGGGGGAGGGGGTGAATCCATGGCAGGTGGTGAGCTCATCCTGAAGTCTCCAAATATAGAGAGAAGAAAAACCAGAATGCTCATTTGAAAAGATTCTCCCCTCTTTCTCTCTCTCTCTCACACACACACACACACTCTCTCTCTCTCTCTCTCTTCCACCCAGAGATTTGGAAAAGACCAATTAACTTTTCCTCAAATTCTGTAGGCCTTTAAAGATGGAATAACATCCAGTACTTTGACTCCAAAGGGAATAACTCAACACACGAAGTGTGACGCTACAGGGCAATGCCAATACCAAAGAGTATTTCAGGTATTTTAGCTAAAATGTGCCCCAGGTTAAGAGGCCCTCAGGAATGGCAGTGATCCTCCATGAAATACTTGCTTCCTCTGGAACAGGGGTTAGTGATCATTTCATATTGGGAAAGCACATAAAAGATGTAGCAAAAAAACCTCCTTGCACCTCTCCACTTTCTGGCACCTTATGCAGCTGTTTACACTTGTGCAAAGTGAGTGGGGAGTGGGTGTAAAATATTACCAAATCAGAGTACGCTACTTAGTCACACCAGTCAGAATGTTTTTCACAGCAGGAAGTGTTGACAGTTCTCATGATAAAATCAAGAGCCTTGTGATATTTAATGTTTTATGTAAAATTCCAGTCCTGTGGCGTCACGACACCAAAAAAAATCTCAGTTTTGATTTTAAAAGCTGAAGTTTCTAGTCCTCCTCATTATTGCAAAGAAAAGCTTGTAAATATGACCCATGTGCACCTTAAAGGATCAAAAACCAGAAAATAAATAAAAAAGCCTGTATTTATTCTTTTAAAATAAACTTGATTTTTAAGCCACTATTATGCAGTATTTGGCAATACTGCATAACTCACTACACAGGCTGCAGTCCAGGGGAGAATGAGGCTCTTGGATTTTAAGGTATGAAACCTTGTGTTGTATGCATGTTAGGAGGGCCATGTGTTATTAGTCCAACCCCCTGCTCAAAGCAGGGCCAATCCCCAGACAGATTTTTGCCCCAGATCCCTAAATGGCCCCCTCAAGGATTGAACTCATAGCCCTGGGTTTAGCAGGCCAATGCCCAAACCACTGAGCTGTCCCTCTCCCTATGCTTTAAGCAGGGACCATCACACAAAAATGATATTGTCAGCCCACTTTCTGCAGTCCTCACATTGGACACCCTCTCGCTCTGGTGCTGATGGGCTGTTTGCTCCAATATCCTCCCATCCTCTCCCTCAGTTTCCAAACTGATCCAACTCTCCCCCCTTTCTTCTAATAAACCCACTATAGGATTTAAACTACAATGACTCATGGCACTAACATGCCATTTGCAGCCATCATGCTGTTCAGTCTGCTTGTAGTTTATATACCTTCTCCCTACTCTGTCTTGTGGCTATTTAGATTGTAATATTTGGGGCAATGACAAAGCTCTTACCGTAGGTTTGTAAATTACCTAGCCCAATGGCCTCCTTTCTCAACTAGCCCTAGGCACTACCATAATTCCCAAATCCTCAGCTGAGGCTGAGTGCATGGTGCAAGTCAGGAAGCAGGGGTTGAAAAGATGAGCGTAAGCCAACTTTGGGCTCCCCTGATCCTGGGCCAGAAGTATGCTGGGCTGCTTTTCTGGCATAAGTTAGAGTATCTACCCTAGGAGGCATTGCATGCATAGTTACTTTGCTTTGGGCATGCGAAAAACACCACTGAGCTGATTGGTGGGAAACTTTTTCCTTTATACACATTAACAAAAGTGTTAGGGGTATAGTGAGGGAAAAACTTGAAACCAGTTTGGAAGTGATAAGTACACTTCCAACTCAGAAAAGAATCTTGGTTTTCATTAATACATCAGTAGAAACCAATGGAGAAACACATCTTGTTATCTGGCTTCTCAGACAGTAGACACCGGTTCATTAGCTTTAAAGCATATCAACTGGATAACACTATTTATTGCATATAGAATAATGATCTACTTTCAGAGAATACAATATTGCACACGCAGGAATGAATTCATCCATTATTCACTGCTTAAAGACACACACTTACGTAAGGGAGAGAAAGAGAAAAGGATGGAGACACTAAGCAGGTCCTGGAAAGGAAAAGAAAGCTGAGGAACACATGTCCTGGAGCTATTACACCCCATACAGTACAGTAACTACTGTATACATCAGACTAGGTTACATTACATGGATTTGTAACCCTGTTTAAGAGATGGAGTAAAGATGCAGGACAAAAGTGTTCAGATCTTCTTTCTGGGTCCTAACATGGGGCTTCTGTCTAGTGGTAAAACAAACTGTTGTGCTGTTAGAAGTATATATCCATTGAGTTACTTTAGATCTGTGCAGTAGGAGATAATTCCATAGACATGTTAACAGCCCCTTCAGAAATACTGTGATGTTAATTGTACAGCTTGCAATAGCTCTGCAGTGTTCAAGCTATATAGTTGACAATAAAAATATTATAAAAAAGATAGCTACTGCATGTTTAAAGTGTGTCTCAAAATTAAATCTCAGCCATTAATTTTTCCTCCCAAATTACTAAAAAGCAACAGTCCACACTAAAGACTAACCACTTGTAAAATTGGATTTTTAAAGATGAAGTCTTTTTTAAGCCAATGCTGGTCCAAAGAAACATTAGAACAATTCTACTACTGAAAAAAAGGCAGTTTAGCAAACTCACACTATGAAAAAAAAATGGATTCACTCTGATCATATCAATGTTTCAGACACTGTGATTTAAAACAGCCGGGATATTAAGCCTCACAGAATACAATCTACTGGATGATTCAGAACATTGGTAATGAGATATTGATCCTTTCACCATCAGGTCATAGGTTCAAATGAGCTTAGGCTGGTAGTGAGTTTGGTTGTGCAAATTTAATCATGTTTAAAGTGAAACCCTAGTGCCAGGTGCTCTGGTCTGGTTTCGTTGGGGTGGGCTTTAGGCTTGATTTTTGCCCAGCTCAGTGCTGGGTTAGTTCCCTAGCACAATTATAGCCACCTGAAGGCTGCTCCAAACTGCACCCACTGTCATTGGCACAAGAGCGGCGCCAGGGTTTTTGGCGCCCTAGGCGAGGGTCCTTCCGTGCTCCTGGTCGTTGGCGACAATTCTGTGGTGGGGGGGTCCTTCCGCGCTCCTGGTCTTCGGGGCACTTTGGCGGCGGGTCCTGGAGCGAGTGAAGGACCCGCCGCAGAATTGCCGACGATGACCCAGAGCACGGAAGGACCCCCTGCCGCTGAGGGCAGCAAAATGCCGTCCTCCCAAATCCTGGTGCCCTAGGCGACCGCCTAGGTCGCTTAAATGGAAGCGCCGGCCCTGCATTGGCAACCACCAGTTGTTCTGACATACAGTACACAGGAACACACTGGCCACAGCCTTACATTATTGGCAGGAATAAAGTTAGGGAGGGGGACAGGGGCTACAGGAGCCACCAAGAGCTCTGTGCCAGCTAGGCATTCCCAGATACAGAAGGACTCCTCCACTGGCCTAGTGCAGCTTTTCACTGGGCGACAGACAGACAACTAGCCTGATGGACTGAAGAATCTGTCTCTTACATTTTCAGAAACTCATAGGGTGGGGAGTAGGAGGAGGCTTTGACTGTCTCCTTTCCTCTTCATTCAGGAGAAGAGACCCCAGTGCCTTTTAGGTCTTGTAGGCCTGACATTACATGGAATAGAGTTTTAAAGGGATGCCTCACATCAACCAGGACTGATACACACCAGCACTGACCATCAGCACCTGGCCAGTGGGCTGAGCACGAAACAGTAGTGTGCAGTGCAAAGCACAGCAGCAAAGTGCCCCTAACATTCTCATTTTCACTATGCTGGAGCCCAGAAGGCCCAGATTTCAGATGGTTGTATCACCAAGTATAAAGGCAGTTTGGAAAGGGAGGCTATTTTGGCACTGCTGCTATGCATTTCCTTGCAATTTCAGTGGAAACATGAATTTGCACGTCACCAGCACTGTACATTTTTATACTGTTATATGAAAAAAATGCATGTCAGCTGCTACGTTATCTAGTGTGAACTGATTTGGTGGTTTCAGTACCACTTCCACTGCACAAGACTATATAGCAAGAAGCACCACTATAATTGACTGGTATTAGTTTGAACCCTGATAATTTATGTGGTATCATAAAGGTTCACAATCTTCATCACAATCTTAGCTGAGAGACTAAAGAATTGATTTTGCTACTCCACCACAACTGCTCAGATCAGAATTGACACTTTGGTGATGCAGATGCGGTACCTGTTCTATGACATAAAAGAGAATTTCAGGACAGTAAGTCTGTCACCTTTCAGGAGTACTGAAGTTTAGAAGATCCCATAAATCCTGACTCACAATTGGAAGCCTTTGATAAAAGATAATCACAAGTGTACAGGGGAAGGAGATGTGTAGAATTAGTTACCAGTGTGCCTATGGGATATTTCTGGTCACTGAGAGGCTAGAATGACACATTATTGTGCTTCATTTCTCGCCAACCAGGCCATCCATATACAGTACCAGTGTCAGTGGTTTCCTCCTATACACTAACAGTTATAATCCCTGGGGTTCAACAGGAGAAAACAATATACAACAAGGTGTATCAATTGACCTTTGTGTAATTAAGCGAATGTGAACAGTGATTTAAAAACTAAGCCACCACAACCATCACTGTGACACTCGAAGTAGGAAGCTAGTAACTGAAGTGTCATCTCTCTGCAGTTGGCTACTGCACTGGGAAATGGGGAGACAGCATCTTACTGCAAAGTGGAAATAAAAACTATTGTTAGTAGATCATGGTGTCTTCTGCTCTTTTCTGGATCATGGCTAGTTCATGCTCACTGAGAAGTCGAAAAATAGTTTGTTACTTAAAATATTGATGTATGCAACTAAATGCACAAAGTCCAAAATTATATTGGATCATGCTATGATATATTCCGGTAACTACTGCTCTTAGCTATGGAAGAAGTGTATTACATTAGTCAGTGGCAGTCTGTCTTTTTGCCAGTGCAAGCATGCTCCCCCAGCTACTGCACCCAGTCTAAATTTCAATGACTCCAGTGAGGGAGCTCCCACCAGGTCCCTCGGGAGCCTATTACACAGCCTATACACTTACTGTTAGAAATGGGATGACACAAAGAAAAAAAATCCTACTAGTTATACTCCCTTGGACTGCTCCTTCTTTGGATTTTGCATCAGTAACATTTTTACCCAAATTGGCACTGGGCCTTACTGTTGACACAGTTTTCCCTGCTTCTAGGGTGGGGCTGGGAAGAAAACCCACCTCAACTGCTAACATTGTTAACATGAACAACAGTTCAGCTAAAACCTAGACTTCCCTAACTCCTCTAGGTTCATCATGCCTGTCCTGAACTCAGCAGCCCACAGCACCCTCTGAAGGATTTTGCTCCTACCTCTCACTGGCAAGTGCATCCATTCTTCCTCCTGGAAGGTAAGAAGAGTCTTTCTGTGCAGAGCTATGCAAACTGCCCTCCTGCTCCTTTGAAGTCTCTCCTTCAACTCAGCAGACTCACTGTACTCAACCTACTCTACTCAGCAGGCTTGGATCTGAGTCACATGGTCCTATCATGTGACACTCCCCCCACTTATGCCTTTCACCTGAGGAGGAGGGCTAACCCAAGTCCCTTAAAGGGCCAGCCCACTGTGTGACCGTATCCTTCCTAAACTTGCAGATGCTGGGTCATCCTATCCCTCCTTTGGCTGAGTTACATGCATTTGGTTGTTTTACTATTTCCTCTTAATTCTATTTGCTCTTCCCTGTTTCTTGATATCTTGCTGATAGTGAAATGCTCAGAATTGTGCACAGTATTCTAGGCAGAGGAACTATTCCCCCATATCAAAACGTCATGTTTCTGCCAGCCCTGAAGAGCACTAGAGTTTATTGTCCATGCTACCAGCCAGCATTTCAAGGTCTTCTCCAACTTCCTGCTGCTAGCACACCTATACTCTTTTTTAACACAATGGTTTCTCATGTTTCTCCATTTCATTGCATATCTGCATGTTGAGTAATTTTCCCTAGATGCCTTAACTTGCATTCCTCTAGGCCAGGGGTGGCCAGCCTGTGGCTCCAGAACCACATGTGTCTCTTCAGAAGCTAATATGCTGCTTCTTGTATAGGCACCGACTCCGGGGCTGGAGCTACAGGTGGCAACTTTCCAATGTGCTGGGGGGTGCTTACTGCTCAACCCCTGGCGCTGCCACAGGACCCACCCCTACTCCACCCCTTCCCTCCCCTGAGCTTGCAGGGCCCTCGGTCCTCTCCCCTACCCCTCAGAGTTTCCTGCATGCCATGAAACAGATGATTGGGAGGTGTGGGGAGCGAGGGGGAGGTGTTGATCAGCAGGGCTGCCGGTGGGTGGGAGGCACTGGGAGCTGGAGGGGGGAGCTGATGGGGGCGCTGCTGATGTATTCCTGTGGCTCTTTGGCAATGTACATTGGTAAATTCTGGCTCCTTCTCAGGCTCAGGTTGGCCACCCCTGCTCTAGGTGAATTTATTTTTAATTCCTGTCCATTTTTCTAACCTCCCTAGGTTCCTTTGTATTATTTCTCTGTCCTCTGTGGTGTTTGCAACCCCTCCTAATTTACTATCATCTGCAAATTGAATTACTGTGCTGTTTAGCTCTTTTTTCAGATCATTAATAAAAATGTTAAACAAAACTATGTCTTCATCAGCTAATAATGCTTATGAAACAGCTCCAAAGAGGTGAGTCTGTGGACATACAATAGGATGGAAGCTCATCAAAAATTATTTGCTCAGATTTTTGGTTGCATTGTCCATCATTTGCCATTTGATATGAGCAGATGCAATGAAAACAAAAAATAACTTTATAGCTTCAAACCTAAATTGTATTTATCTAGAACAGTGGTCCTCAATAGGCAGATTGCAGGCCAGATCAAGACTGCTAGGTGCTTTTAAATGGCCCCTGAACTTTTTTTATTTACTTATCATTATTGTTATTTTTATTGTTATTATTTTCTCTGGAGTCTGCACCTTGGCCAAGAAACTTGGACCTTGATAAAAAATAATTGACTACCCGGATCTTCATGGTACACACACAGGGCTGGTGTCACATCACTGTGAGTGCCGAGTCACACCATGATGTCTATTCTAAATGAAAAAATGTCAAATGTAGATACATGGTAAAATTCTCAAAAGTACCTAAGTCCCATTTTCAAAAGAGCATAGGAATTTAAGTGCGTTGAAAATTGTACCTATCATGATTATTGCAGGTAACTCAGTCAGTAGCTGCTGTGTTTTAGCAGTGCATATTGTATATATTTATCATATAATTATAATTCATAAACAGGGCTCAAGTCTATAAAATACTGTGCATCTCGTGGGAGGTATTGAACATCCTCAGCTCCTTTTGACATCAGCAGGATTTGAGAAGGTTCAGCAGCTTGTAAGATCATGCCCATGGTTGTGATGTAGATATGTACAATATTTCTGTGATTGTAGGAAAATGTATGAATTTAATTTATTTCTCTAGAGAATGTAGGTGAAGTGAAATCATCTTTCTCCGTCAGTGCTTTCCAATCCTTCTTTTCCTAGCCAATGAGGAGAATAATGTGAAAAACATACTTGCATGCAAAACCAGAGGAAGAAGTAGAAAGAGTTCCAATGACTAGATTAACAAGTTCCAAGGCTTTGTCTTAATTTTTTGTCCCAAGATACGTTCAGTTTAAAGCAAAAATCATTATTTGGTGACCTTTGGCATTAATGTGTGCACAAAGAAAAGTCTGATTGTGATGTGGGAAAGAGAACTCCAGACTACTAGATGAACTTTTGGATAATTACTAGTTAATAGTAATGGAAACTTCCACAACATGGTGAGATTTTGATTTCAAATTGCTCTAAAATAACATCTTTCTTCCTTTCTTTCTATGCTAGTGATTAACGTGTGGGTTGCTACTAAAAAACAACTAAGCAAGCACCACACCATTGTGTTTGATTTTTACCATGGTATTTTTGGTATCTCCTGCGCATAGAATAAGAAACACTGAGGTAAATTCAACTGCAGAACTATAAAACTTGAGAACAATTTGTTTCTTATTGTTATAAAATTAGAGATTACAGAAGATTGAGGAAGATCCTGAGGTCTCCTTTTCCCTTTCTGCTCTTGTTTCTTCACCTCTCATCTTTATCATTTTGTCCCGTCTTTCCATTACCCGATGCTCCTCTGTTCTTTATAGGTCCTATACAGCACCCTAGCTCCTTTTCTTTAATCTGGGACAGACTCGAACTCCTAGCCTCCAAAAAGGCTCCTTTGGCACTTGGTGATCTTCTGACAGTGAAGAGGCAGTTTCTAGTCTCACAGAGGCTCCTCTGGCCTCTGATTGGACGTTCTGTTCAATTCTTTGATGCTTGTCAGTAGTTCTTCTGCTGGACTCTCATAGATATATGGTTAACTTCCATTAAAGCTAATAATAATCAGAAATTTCTTGAGTGTTGATATGGCAACTGTTTCTGCCCCCATTTGAGTACAATAGATGTTTATCACATTAACTTCAGTGGGGGTAGGATTAGGCTCTAAATGCCAGAAACTATAATACCAGAAGGCCTGTGCCTGTTCTCATTGATGCCACTAGGATTTTAATGGTCTTGACTTCAGTGGAAGCAGAATCTGGCTGAAAATATTTAAAACGCCAACAAACATTATGATTTTTAAAGTTTATTGAAAATTACAAATAATTTAAAATGGACTCATAGACTTTAAGGCCAGAAAGGACCACCATGACCACTGAGTCTGAACTCCTGCACATTGCAAGCCACAGACCCTCACCCACTTATCCCTGTAATAGACCAATAACCTCTGGCTCAGTTACTGAAGTCTTCAGATCATGATTATGTTAGAACATAATAGATAAAATTCTCCTCTTGGTTATGCCAGGGCAACCCACTGAAATCTGAAAGGAGAAAGTGAGAGGAGAATATGGCTTATGGATGAGAATACATTTCTCCACTGAGAAAATATGCAGCACTTTGGGGAAAACATAATACAAATGTTAAGAGCCAATGCTTCAGCAGATTGGAATATTTCTCATAAAAGGCCTGCTTCCAAGTCCAGTGATGCTAGTGGAAATTTAAAATCTCCAACTGACTTCAGTGGGCACTGGAAAAAGCCCCTATTGAATCCGGGTCATAATATATTACTACAGGGTCCTGGCATAAGTAAACAGCATATTAAAGACTAAAACTAGCATAATTCAGGAAATACAATTCTTGCCTTCCCTAATACAGACATGCTGGGCAAGACATCTTATGGGAAATTTTAACACAAGAGCTCTTTCTTCTGTTGGCATGAATATCACATTTTTTCTTTATTAGTCTTTGTGTTTTATGCATCATAATATGAATACTCAGAAGACTCACACAACACCTTTCCTCAATAATAAACATCAATGGTAATAATGAATAAAAGCAAACAAACAAACAAAACCAAACCAGTGGCATAACTGTAAGAGAAGCATTATATCCCTTGTTGAAACATCTCTCAAAATGTGCAGTCTGCATTTTTATGTATATATCTTTTTCAGCTAGAGGTTTTTTTCTCTAATGTTATTAATATTGTGCCTGATTTGCCAGGGCACTCCTTCACTTTTCTTCTTTTCATGTGACATCTCCATTACTGGGGATTTGCAACCATGGTAGCCCATTCTGTACCATCCTCTGCTATTCTGCAGCCCAGCATCTCCTGCAGTTCTGGATATCCGGCCTGCTCCCCTCCACAGTGCACCTTAAGGAGACAGATCAACATTTTGGTACCACCTACTTTGGCCATGCCTGGTCTGCTCCTGCTTACTTCTCCTCCCTTGCACTTCCTTCCTGTGCTCTCTTACCAGTCTCCTTGCTAATTAGCTCATTAGCTGCCTAGCTCCAGTCTGATCTGGTAATCAGAACTCCTCTCCTTCATCAGGCTCTCCCTGCAGGGGATCTGAATCAAGAGGCAGACTGGCTTGGCAGACACAGGGATGCCTGAATCAGGAGGTTTTCAATTTCACCCTTCAGACATTTGGCCTGCCTTTACCTGAACTATTCATCAATAATCTGAATGCAAAGAGGGCTAAATACTTCACCAGGGTGACAACGCCCCCAGATTCATGGGACAGAAGCCTTATTCCACAGTTGGCTGCAAGGCCTACTCTGTGTTTCCACCCTTTCTGCTACTGGGGAAGGCAATCTCAAAAATTAAATGAGAACAAGTGAGGGTAATACTGATAACCCTACACTGGGTGAGGAGACCTTGGTTTTCAGATCTAACAGAGCTGAAACTGGAGACTCTGCTCCAGTTTTCCTGGAGACTGGACATTCTCTCACCATGTCTTCTTCATCTGGACCTGGTTCACTAACACCTTGGTTATTGAGAAGGAAGCACTAGAAGGTCTGGGTCTATCCTTCAGAGTAATTAAGACATTGCTTTAACCTAGGAGAGTATCGCTACTAAAGGTATACTCCTCTATCTGGTCCAGATGCAACCACTGGTGCCAAGAGCACAGTGCAAATCCCAGAAATCCAGTAATTTCAACCATTTTGGATTTTCTCCAAGAAGGCATAGACAGAGATCTTCAGCTCAGTTCCATTGTACGTCAGGAGTCCATTCTTAGTAGTGTGCTGTTTGCTGGATCCTTGGGTTCCCTGGCTGACAAAACCCAGGTAGTCAGATTTCTTTGAGCAGTCCAGTTAGCCAGACTGACAGTCAGGCCACTTGTTCCAAAATGACATGGTGTAGCACTGTCTTTCAGCCTGTCAGTCACTCCATTGCTGCGGTGGTCTCCCTTCTCATAACTCAGCCCTCCAGCCACTCTTTCTGGGGTACCAGAAAGCCAAACATCAAACAATCCAATGTCCTCCCAAGAGGGTCTTTGGTCCCAACTCTGCACTCATGCCACCTTGACAGTGATTGGTAGGGGAACCCGTGCCTTCCCACTACACTGAGTTCCAGGGACCCTATAGCACAGCCTCACTCCTTCTAGCTGTTGTCCTGGCTCCCTCCTACCCAGCCTTTTTCAGACCTTCTCTTCCTTTTTCAGGGCTAGGACTCTTAGGGCTGGGACCTCTCCTGGGCTTCCTCATCACTACCTCCTATTACCAGAGAGTGACTGCAGACTCTCTCTCTCCCTACAGCCCTTCTGCTTTATATTTCTTGGCTTTATAATCACCATCCAGCCCCTCCTCAGCTATTCATCCCTCCCTAGTCATTAATTAAATCTAGCTTTCTCTCTTTTACAGGTATGTTAGGCCCATATTAACTCACTGAAAACGGGTATATGGGTACGCGCCCCTCATAGGGACCTGCCACTAGTATTCAGGATCTTAACAAGCCAACCCTTTGAGCTTTTGACATCAGTGTCAGCATTTTACTTATCCATTATGATCTGTTTAACAGTGTTCATGTCAGCCAGCTGAGCGTTAAACTGGCAGCCTAATCTATACATGAGCCTCACTGCATGTTGCACAAGGACAAGTAGCACTCAAGACACCAGAATCCTTTCTTCCTAAGATAAATTTCTCCTTCCATACTTCTTCCCAAGAGGTTGTGCTTCCTTTGTTCTGTCCAAAAGAATTCAACTGAAAAGATGTGGCACACCTTAGAGGTCAGAAAAATCTTAACGTATTTCAATGTACAGAATACATGAGAAGACTGGACTCCCTATTCATGTCCCTCCATCCAAAATGCCAGGGACTCAGATCTTCCAAATCTTTCATTGCTAGGTGGATTAGACTAGGCATTGCGGAAACCTACAAAGCATCAGAGGTTCCTGTTCCAGAAGGGATCAAGATGCACTCCACGAGATCCTTAGCAACCTCATGCAAGTGTATTCACTTTGGAAATTTGCTATGTGGCCACTTGGTCTACAGGTAACACTTTCATTAAGCACCTTAAAGTGGATTGATACAGGTATTTATGCAAATTAAATTGAGAATTTACTAGTAAATTAGCCTGGAATAAATTATGCTTTATGTCAACAGGAATAAAAAGTCTCTGTTTTGGTGAATTTGTAAGTACTATACTAGATAATAATGGTCTAGATAATACTTAGCTCTACCTTGAGTGCAAGGGACTGGACTAGATAACCTCTTGAGGTCCCTTCCAGTCCTATGATTCTATGACTTTCTGTCCTCTGCAAAGATCTCCTTTGGCAGGAAAGTGCTACAAACGGTGGCACAGAAATAATGTAGCCCGTTGAGTGAGTCTACAGAAAGAGGAAGTACTTCCTTCTCTTTCTTCCTATGGAACTTTTTCATGAATTGCCTTATATCTGTTCACTCCTCACTGCATCCCAGGCATCCAGAACTGTGGGAGATGCTGGGCTGCAGAATGAAAAATGTCTTACTGATAATTTCCTTTCTGCTAGCAGCATCTCTCACATTTCTACCTAGCCTAGATGGCTCGTGAGCCAAAGATCAGATGTTGTGATATCATTACCATACACGCATCTTTCTTGGTCTAATGTACATACCTATTTCATTACCTCCAGAGCATTTCTTAATAATAATGTTATGCAAGTTTTACAGGTTTGGATGAACTCTTCTGGATGCAAGTGGGAGCAGAGGGGGCATGGCCAGAGTGTGTGGTGGCAAAACATTGATCTGTTTTTGTAAGCTGCAGAGTGGAGGGGAGCAGCCTGGGCATCCAGGATTCTGGGAGGTGCTGCTAAAAGAAAGGAAATTGTTGGTAAGAAATTTTCCACTCTCTTTGTGGATGAATAGTCCTTTTGATCTATCCAGGATACTACATAATCCATCCAAGTTCTTCAGTTTTACAGATGTGTAACTATTGATTTGAATGGAACTACACTACTATAAAACTGTAATAATGCAGTGATTCATCACATTCCAGGGCTAAGATTTTCAAACATAGGAGCCTTAAGTTAGATTCCTCAGTCTATATTTAGAATCCTGAATAAATAACCTGATTTTTCAAAAGTGCTGAGCAACCATTGATTTAAATTTACTGCTCTACACTTCAGGCTACTTTTCTAGGAATTTTAATATGGCTGTTGGGGCCAAAATTAGGCTATTTAAAAAAAATGTTTGCCTTTAATGTTGTATTTATGAGAAATATACATATTTGCATTCCTTTAGAAAGAAATATACTTAAATTCCTTTACATTTATTTTCAAAGCTGTCTTATTTAGCAACATTTCTAAACATTAAATGTACCTCTGACCTCATCTCTTCAGATGTACCCCATTGACTACCACTGTCTGCACAAGAAACAAAGCTTTTGTAATCTATTTCTGCAGGAATAATTGCTATGTAACACACAGAACACAACCCTTTATTACTTTGTTTCCAGTCTTCTTCCTATATTGAGAAACTGTAGATGAAGCAAGAAATAATGAGCATGAACACTTAAGAGTAATTTTCATTGATTTTCTTGTGATATCAGAGAGTGGAGGTTCTCAAAAAAGTTTGCAAATAATGTGGTGTAACATAAAGTTAATATTATTTTCAGGTCATCGGAATGCTAAGCAAAGAATAAATAATTTTTTCCCCCTTTCCTCTGCCCACCTTCCCCAACCCCCCACCATCTAAAAAAACCCAAATAAACAAAAAACAGTAAGGAAGGATTCTTAGCCTTTCAAAACCCTGGACCAGATTCTCACTTGGTGAAAATCAGTGTAATCCCATTTGATTTACACTAGCTAAAAAGCTAGCCCTCTATTTGAACGAGCTGTGGAGTTAGCTTTCTCTGCCAGTGCTCAGCATCATTCCACATGATTCTATAGAATTCTAATATAAATTCTGGTGATAAACAAAGAAAAAACAGATGGACAGAGAATATGATGAACAATTTGTGTCTGTACACATTTTTTCTCTTCTGTTAGCACCATTGAAATGCCTGATTTTTTTTATCTTTAGACTTCAGTTTTGCATTTCTCTTCATCCTGGTTTCTAGATACATTGTAAAAATCTTTTCAAAATATGAAGGAAATTACATCTAAGTCTCACTTTTAATATGCGTTCCATGTTTGTAAATGTTCCTTCATACATCAAATGTGTTGCTTCCCACCAGGTAAACTACATCTTATTGCTTACCATGTCTGTCTCTGCACAACATTTAGTTCACAAGGCATAAATAACAGTGTGTTATATAAATAATTACATGCATGAAAGGTTGTAAAATACTGAAGATGTATTTGTACTTTTACTTACGAGAACATTTTAAAATGATTGCCTTGTTCAATGTGTGGGTTTTTTGTGTGTTGAATGGGGCACACACGCAGAACATGTTCCAAAGTTTTTTTTTTTTTCCCTTTCCTTCAGGTCACACTAGCATTATAGTTAGCAAATTGATAAGGTTCCACCGTTAAGCTTTATTACTTGTGACATGAGCCTATGACACTTTATAAAAGAAGTAATCCAGAACAATCTCTAGGTAATTAACACCTAGATAAACAAACATAAATTTCTATATTGCATTTATTTGGACTACCACTCAAATATGCGTGAACCATGCTTTTTTAATTAAAAGATAAATCTATGTGACACTTAGCCTCAAACTTAATTATTCAGCATAGTATAATAAAAAATAGAGCCCATTAAATGTGTCTTGCTCTGTATTTCTGTATTAACAGCAAAACAGTTCACTCTGGGATCATTTAAATTTTCTACCTCCTCTTTTCCTATTATTTCCCTGTTCGTTGAGACTCTTTAAAAAACAAAAACAAAACAACAACCAAAATACGATGAGCAACACCAACAGGTGAGAAGCTGCAGAACTCTTCACAATCCCTTTGTATAGTGCTCAGCTGGATTACAGTTTTAATATTACATTACACTATAGTTTTGCCTTCCTCTTACCCCCCGCCCAACCTTCCCCATGGAAACATACTTCCACTTTGGTACCTCATGCCAAGCAGTGATACGCAGAAATGAAAAACACAATACTTAAGAATAATTTCACTGGGATCGTGCTTACAATACACAAGGTGAGATTTTTATAATATACTGTTACAATACAGATGTTAAACAGATAAGGGAAATATTCAGTTCCCAAATTACAGTAGACAAAGGGGTTATAGTCCTTATAAAAGTTTCAGCAAGAAACATTGTCTTAAAGCTGAGAGCAGCTTTCTGATGTTAGGTAGAAAGACTCTTGTCAAAACATTCACCATCTGCATATGAAGGCTGCTGATCAGCTGGGCTAACAAAAAATCTTTACAAATTGCCTTTTTTTGAGACAACAGTATTTAACTCTTTCAGACATTCTGTTTCCCGTGGAACAGCTTGGCTGTTGTTGCCATGTTTTCTGGTACAAGGCCTCATGCTGGTTCTTTTCCATGGTTCCTAAAGAATATGCAAACCATTTAATCATAGGATTCTATTATGCATATTGGATAATACAGGAAATTGTGTTTGTGAACATTTCCATCGAGGTGCAGAGAAACTGCTTCCGTTCAATATACTGGGATCCGCATTTTCATTTAACATCTGTTGAACCTGAAAGAAGGCTTGAAAATCTTTGGAGGAGAAAAATGGTTTGTTTTCACCTGGCTCCTGGAAACAAGGACCTCTTGATATGACAGCACCTCTGGAGCAAAGCAGAGTAGAATTCATATATTGAAGCAAATAGATTCCGCCTTGGCCTTTTTACATACTATACTTCCCAGATGAGATAATAGGTTACATCAGGAAAGGTTGTGAGAAACCCCAAAATATGTATTAGTCATTTTGATGAACTTCTTGAATTTGAACCCAAATTTGATCTCCTAAAAATGCAATTTTTCCTAAGTACATGTAGCTTTTCATTTTTCTCTTAAATGGTTCTAGTCACGTGATTTGTCACGGCAATATTTGCATTCCACCCATTAAACTGAAAAGTCAATTCCTAGATGTAACTTTCAACAACTGATTAATTCTGAATTTCCTCATTGCTAGTCTTCTGTTCTTAACACTGCTAGGTAATTTTGTACATTAGCTCTACTGGTCACACATACATAAGGATTGGAGAATCTGCTCAACTCAGCAGTATGATCAGTATGACATTATTAGCAGAGTGTGAGTGGTTTCATCTAATTCTGTTAAAATTTCCCATTGTTGTTTCCTTCTCAGTTTTCCTGTGCAAGGCTCCCCTCTCCCCCTACTTTCTGCACTTTAGACGTATTTAGTCTGCTTTGGTGAATCCATTTATTGATATGAGTTAATTATTGTTACTCTTTTCAATGAGTGTCAGTCAAGAACTTCAGATCCTTTAATGTAGTTGCTTCCAAGTATGAAAATCAAAACATATACAGGAAGAATAATGATGATTCCGGTAGAATATGAGGGCTCTTGCACTTGCAAATTCCTTTAAAATGTAGGCAATTTTCTTTACATGCACCATTACAATAAACCTCACAATTTTCTAAAGCCAAGTACATGATCTATACAAACAAATGTGTTTTAACATGAAACATGACTATATACATTACAGTATATGATACACACTTTAAACACTTTAAAATCAATGCTTGATAGACCCCAAGGCTTTTTTCTGTAGTACATAATTAGTATTATATAAAACAATTATTACTACATGCTAGAACAGATTTCCACAGTCTTTCAATTAGTTACAATATATAATATATCTATATCTATATACTGTTTATAGATGTGTTCTGATTAATAAGTGGACTGAGCACACACACCCAGCATAGTACACTCCAGTAACTGCCTAACAACAGTGAATTTACTGACATTATTTTTTAATATCTGACAAAGCTGCAGAAAGTAATGTTTTAAGTGTTCCTAATAAACATATGCAAGTAGGAAAACTTTTTTCAGAGGTAGAGGTTTTATTGCGTAAAACACTGGATAAAACTGTACTGCTTCAAAGACAATTTTTATTCTAACAGCAGAAAGAAAACAGTCATTGCTGAAAAAACAACTTTTAATACTTCTATACCAGAATAAAGTTCTGTCAACTGATGTATTATAATAATAAATAATGACCAAGAATAAACTTTAAATACAAAGTTTTCTAATTGTTACAAGCATAGCAACAAAATCCTCTACTCTATTATTCTCAGATTTCCTCCAAGATAGAAATTTTTCTTTGTGTAGGAATGTAGACAGTATTATGACCAGTATCACAGACTACAGAAGTTACAGAGAAAAAACTTGACATGTTTAGATATGAGAAGCATGATGATATTCAGAAACTGACAATGCATCACTGCTGCTGTCACTTGTTTGTATTACAAGTTACAAATGTTCTGGAAAAAAGGTCTATGTCAGAGGGGAAAATAGGGACAGTAGCACCGGACCAAATGGAATCAACACACACATCACAAAGAACAGGAGATGTTTCCAGTGTCACAAACAGAATTATTGCCTGTCGTATCTGAAAATGCTCAGAAGACACAAAAGAATACTGAAAGCGCTCAAAAAGTGCAAGAGATGGAATGTGGGCTTTTTTTGTTTTTTGTTTTTTTTTTGTTTTGTTTTGATGATTTTTTTTTTTTGCTAAGATATTGAAGGCGGCGCAAACACACAAAAGCAAGCGACTGACACAGTCACCAAACACAGTAGTGCAGTTAAAATCCTAAAGCTTACTACAGTCAGAAAGTTTTCAATAACATTTCAATCCTTTATCTAGGATCATAGAAACAGTTGCATTAAGTTTATCAACTCAATTTAAGTAAGGCAGTGAGAACTATTCTAGAAAAACAAGAAAAGCAGCTTGCTCTGTGCCAGATGGGTCCAAGTTACACAGTGACCTCATTCAAACTGAAACTTCAGTTGGATGATATCCTTTCCGACAGCATATGCAAACCGTATTCCTTATTAGCCTGAGATTTTTTTTTCCAGTCTCAGGGTAGCACTAAGAATTTTATTTACATTGATTGCAGTTTAGTATTTTTTGTAAACTGCTTTAGGCAGAGCTGAAGTTTTAAGGCCCTGGGGTTTTACTCTGTGCTCCCAGCCTGCAAAGAAATATTGACTTTTTTTTTTTTAAAGTCTGGATTATTTTGTTTTAGAAGAAGTTCATACTTCTCTACTATCATAATAAACAGATAAACAGCACCGATTTTGCTTCTATCAAAGGAAGTACATTAAAAGGCTAAAATTGTATGCCATTCAAGCAGATTTAAGAATAAACCATTACCTATTATTCTTACTTTTTGTTTTTATTGTGTGTTTCATTGTAGTCTCTCAAAAGCTTCCTATATGGCAAAGAACTTAACAAATTTGGAGGATCCAATCAGTAGAAAAGCTAAAATCTGCAAAAATATAGAACACATTTGTTTTACAAAAACAAAGAAATATTAGCAAAACACTTTTCTTCATTAGAGACAGAGAGCAGGATGTTTGGATTCATATTTTAGGTCAAGCTACTTTATAAGAGCTTGGTCCAGCAGAAACTCCTGCACTGTGTCTGTAACACTCATAAAACCTAACAAATGAAAACTAACCATGACTGGGGAATCCTTCATTCAAGTAAAAGAAGAAAGAAAGAGAAAAAAAAAGAAAGAAAAAGAAACCAACCGGCTAGTTAATAATATTCTGTTTCTCACCAGCACCTTCTACAGATAAGGTTGACTAGTTTCACTAAACAATGTTTGTTTATATATTGTACTTCTACTTTTACAACAACCTACTTTTTCATCAACAAGAAAGAAAAGAATAAAAGAATTTCCCTCAATACTGAAAGCTGATCTAAAAAAAAATGGAATTACACAACCAATCTGCAATCACACATTGGCCTTCAGATTCTTTCTAACCATTGATTCATTTGGCTGTATATATATAAAAAAACAAACTGAAAATGTAATATATCACAATCCTTTCCAATATAGGTCAGTACTGACCCCAGCTTATGGGCCGTCTAAGATTTCTCCTATAGTGCAGTTGCAACACCACTTGAATTGATTTTCTCTGCAATGACAGCTCCAGTCAGACTGGCACCATGGCAGTCTACCAACACATCTCATTACTATGCTAAGCAAATGACAGCAGCTGGTGTCATATTATAAAGGTGTTTTCAACAATGAAAACACAGCCCTCAATCTTCAAGGCAACACTAAATCATTTAGACGGTATCATTTTTCTGTTAAGAGCATTATTTTTGGACAAAGACCACTTTGAAGTTTGAAATCGCTCTGCTTTTTAAATAACTAATGACCTCCTAACATTTTAAAATCACTTTATTATCCCACCTACGTTGTTTGGAAGTACTTGTTGCCAGGTAACAGTTTAGCAGTCATTTTCAAGGGCTGGGAATTATTTTTTTTCTTTTTGTAATATATACGTGTAGATGTGTATATATATATATATATATATATATTTAAATGTTTTAAACATCCTGTACACCACTGGGAATTTGTACACAATTCTTTTCCTTGGAATGTAGTTATCAAACTCTTACCCAAATGCACACCTAAGAACTGTGTAAAATAATATTGCAATATATAGATTGATTTGTTCAGCTGCATTACTCTTGGGCCTTGCTGCCCTCCTCTGTTAGCTCTGCTGAGCTCCCAGGTTTGACAGCTGCAGGTTCCTCTAAATTCCCAGAAGCCTCGGAGTCAACTCTGGAGCGCTTGAACCTGCGATCTGGATACTGGCTGTTGTCAAAAGGCATGCGATGGACACAAAGAACATGGGTCTTCAGATTTCCCTTCTGAGAGGCACTGTATGGGCAGTATCTGCACTGGAAAGGCCTGTGACCTGCATGACAGACAAAAGTCTGGTTAGTTTTTCTCATATTTACATTTTCACTTCAAGCCAGTTCTTTGCAAAATGTAACAAAGAAATGCTGCTCTAAGGAAGTGCTGCATGCATTGAGCAACAATAAGAAATTCATAATGCTTCTGCTGAATTCTATTTATAAAAACTGTATTGTTAAAAACTCTTTTTCTGGAACATTAAAGAAAACTAAGCCACCCCCCCTCCCTTCGTTAATGTAATTGTTAAGGATTCACTCTGTGATCCAGTCTGAACACTTGCAAATAGAGTTAACCATATAATAGTTTTTTTTCCTATTTGTTGATTATCTAGAGCAATACACGAATGACAATGTGCAGACCCCACTCTAATAAACAGACTTTGTCTTTGGGTGGGTTTCTGAGGATAACATTGTATGTTTCATTTGATGCACATGGAGTTGTTATGTTGTTTCGTGTTTTTCTGAATGGATAGCAATAAGGGATTGAGATAAGCACGCCCTCAAGCCTGCAAATACTTACACATATATGTAACTTCACTGCAGTGGGACTACTCATGTGAGTAATGTGATGCAGCTGTATGAGTGTTTGCTGGATGGAGGCTCAAAACTATAGCTAATTTAAAAATAAAATATCTACTCTAGATAGGATTAGAAAAGGAAAGTTACTGCACAGAACCTGATGTATACTTGTGTATGAAATAGTGACTGAAAAACAGGCATGAATGAAACACAGCTCTTTTAGTCAGTCTTGCAATGTGCTTTACGTTACTTTTCATAATATTGTGACTTTGAATCTTGGTGCTGTATCTGGTATTGGAGGTTATGTTTCAGCAATCACATTTCAACCTATGCTGGGAAGTTGTTGATGTGCTTTACTGGAACTTTATGAGCTTTGTCTCTCAAATTAACTTACACCAGGACCATCTGAGGTCAAATGCGCTTAGCTTGCGTTAATTTGCTCAAATAAATGAATAAATAAATGTGCCAGACCATCTACATAAATCCAGGACAAGTGAAAAACAATATCCAATATCCACATTAGAAGAACACTTTCCCCCCTCTCCTGTTTCTATACTACATACTACCCATGAAGCAGAAGGAATAGTAGTGAAGTACTGTAGGTATGAAAGCACTGCAGTGCATGCAGGGTGGGAAGGGGCCAAGAGTGGCTAGCTCAAGAAATGTTACAGGCAGGTGAGCTGTAGCCAATCATCATTTAGTTGTTATCAAGTTAGTTTTACATAAGTAAGTGGAAGATGGGTAGCCTGGTCAGATGTTATTCCCATTAGAGAAAGAGGTCTGAAGTGACGCCAGCATTACACTGGTGGTGTTCTGGATGGTGTGTTGTCAGGAAAACTCACTCCATGTAAGAGATGTCATCAGCTGAACTAGAGTGCTTGGGCCCCTAAAATAACCCACTATTTTTAATGGAAAAAGTGGGAATTAGCACCTGAACACTGAGTCCACACACAAGATTCTAGCTGCTCCTTGGGAGGAGGGAAGTCTTGTACCCAGAACACAGACCTATGGGCGTGTTTCCTCAAGCAGGGATACGACATTTGTGTACGGAGGAGATGCCTGCCCATCATCAATAAATTGATGTCAGTTATGTTAGGACTGTGTCCTGCTCCAGAATACAAAATATTTACATTTGCCTAAATGGATCCACAGGACACAGTAAGTTGGTTTCTACCTAAGTCTCAGGCTTGAAGCACTCAAAGTTCTTCTGCTCCTCAGACAGAGAGATGAAGGGAAATCTTCCAGACAAGGTACTCAGGGAAAAGAGATGAAACCCAGAAATCATTAGTCTTAGCAAGGGCAAATTTCCAAAGAAAATTTCATCTTGGAAAAAGTAACAGGGAACATAATGAATACAATTAGGAATAGGTAGTTATAGAAATAGGAATGGGTCAGGAATTTCACAGAGGAATTTCAGCAGGAGGACTACAAACTGAGGTCAAGGAAGAGATTACTAGACCTATTCAATGCATTTCAGGATCAGTCCCTCTAATCCAATGGACTATACGTCCATAACTGCACTCACAACATGTTTGAAAGTATCAGTTATATTCTTCCACAATCCACTTTTGTGCACAGAAAATGAGTGCAAAACTGAATGGGTTTAAAGAAGGAGATTCACTGAAATTATGATTTGTATTGTTTTGGAAATTCTAAGCTAGGTTGCAAAACTCAGAAGAAAGGTCCAATAAAATCAATCAATTTCACAATTATCCCTTCAGTTCATAGAAGGAAACATCACATCTTGGAAAGAGACCTCAGTGATAAGGTATGAGTTTGGTCTATTTTGTCCTGGCAAGGGTGTGTGTAGTTTTGATTTCAAAAATTCCCTTTTTTTTTCATTTGGTGGTTTATGCTGAGGATCACAGTACATGTATTTTAAACTGAAGGCAGAACCTATACTGAAAATCCTGGAACCTTTATTTGCTGATAATAAGTAATATGTTGATTGATTGATATTATATATATATATATACACACACACACAGAGTACCTTTCATCTCAGGATCTCAAAGCATATAAAGAGGTGGGTACGTATTATTACTCTCTGTTACAGATGAGGAAACTAATTTTCAGAGAGATTAAGTGACTTGCCCAAGGTCACATGGGAAGTCTTTGCAGTCAAGAATCAAATGCCTATCTCCTGACACCAAGTTCCTTGATATCACCATAAGACTACACTATGTGCCTGGTCAGATTCCTTTATGGAAATGAGGTCATCCTATCTGATTAAAAGGACCACTGGAATTTATACACTGACAAAATGTTTGTCACAAAGTGCATATAATACAAATTCCTCCTATAGTGAATAAATTACCCATTACTGCGTTGTAGTGAATTTATATTTTAGGATATACAGTAGCTGTAAATACAAGTGAAAACATCAGTATAATGAAGTCTCTATATATTATTAAAACTAATTTGCTATAAACAGTCTAGTGTGTGCACAGGTTTCATATAAGAACACTTCAAATTGCATAGAGTAATACTGTCATAATGGGGGCCTCACCCAAAATCTATTAAAGTCAACGAGAGTCTTTGGATCAGTGAGCTTTGGATCAAACCAATGTAGAACAATGTTACCGGTTTCTTTACCTCCTGTTAAGAGAAGGTTACGTTTCTTTCCCCTAACATACTTTTATTCATCCATCCATTACATTTTAACTGATCTAAATTATCTGCAAACAGATACCAAATTATATTTCTGCAAGCTTCAGTTTGTACATTACAAACACACACAAAAAGCCCCTATGTTAAATGAACGTTACTAAGGTTGCAAAGTCAAGCAGTCAAAAAGCTGGGAAATGCCAGAATTAATGTTGCCTTTGCAACCTTAATTCAGCCCCCTTGTGTGTCTGCATTACAACACAGTCTTTAGCAACATGATCACAAGACTATTTTTTCCACATTGCCTCATTCAGTGCACAGAAGGGATGGTGCTCACTTAACGAGCAGCTATTCAATATTTCGTTTTATCTTCACTGCTCAATGTCCAGCCATAGGCCTCATTCATGGCACACTTTTCAACCCCTGCTCTGAAGACTGAATTATTAATTTTCTCATGGGCTTTTCCATGGTGCTCATCACTATAGTATCTGAGTGTATCACAGATATGAATGAACCACAACACCCCTGTGAGTTGAGGGGGAGGTCGTATTCTCATTTTACAGATGGGGAATTGAGGCTCAAAGAGATTAAGGTCCAAAGTATCAACTAATTTTGTCTGTCCAATTTGAGACACCTAAGACCTGACTTTTCAGAGAGCTTAGCATTATATAGCACTTCACATGTTCAGAGTACAGCTTCCTTTGACATCAGTTGTGGCGATGAGTGTGCAGCACTTCTGCAAACCAGACCCCAATGTCTCACGTCAGGCACCCAATTAGCAACAACTTGGTGAGAAAACTGGTTGAAGCGACTTGCCTAGAATGACACAGGAGCTCTGTGGCACAGGCTGGGATAGAATCTAGTTCCTCCATGACAGCAATCAACTGCCTTAACCATGAGACCACCCCGTCTCCTCCTGCAATCCTTTGTGAATCTTTTGCATTCACTATGTACCTTTCAACTTCTGCAACAAATGAGGCTGGAGTCATACAAACAACAACCTCTTATTCAACCCTGATTCACACCCAAAGCAGCTTCATCCTGTACATTGAATGAGGCAGGGGTCTTGTGGAAAAAAATTTATGTGATCATGTGATTAAAGACTGTATCATAATGCATATGCACAAGGTTGTAAAAGCAACCTTAATTCTGGCATTTCATAACTTTTTAGTGTTTGACTTTGCAATCCTAATAAGTCCCTTTATTTTAACAAGCAAAATGAAAAAAAACCAACCCCCACCCCCTGAAATTCTATCATGTAGCATCATGAACCAACACCAAAGGAGTTGGGGCCTTTACATCCATAGTACAGACCTCTGCCACTTGAGCTAACAGAATAACTGACAGGAGTAGTAGGTTGACATCCTCTGTGTGGACCAGCATTTAGAGAGGGACAGCTGGTTTCTTAGATTTTGTTGACCTCAGAGGAATGGAGAGACTCAGGAATCTTACGTTCCAGTTCAGGCTCTGAAATGGAGTGGATCTAGTGGGATTCTTCTGCTCATTTCCTTTTTTCATGACCCTTTCTGCTCTGCCCCTCAACCTGTCCCTTGTCTTAGTCCTCTCTTCCCCACTTCTCGTTCCTCATCCCAGCTCAATTTCTTCAACTAGTCAGTCCCAGTGTCCACACAGCAGGCTTCTCATCCCAGAATCCTTAGCCAGCAAATCTAGTCTCACCCCTCCTGACTCACCCTCCCTGTCCCAGTTTCCCCTACTCCTAGTCCCAGGCTCAGTTCTCCCTTAATCTCAGTCCTTATCAAATCTATCTCCCCTCCCACTTCACCTCTTTACTTCTCATCTCACTGGTTCTCAATCCCTGTCTCCTTGCCAAGCTAGTGATAGTATCCCCTGCTGGCTCCTCATCCAATTTTAGTCCCCTCACATTAGCTCAGTCTCCCACGCCATTTCATTCTCTGACCCAGTATCCTTGCCCAACCAGTTGCAGTCCATCTTTTTCAGATCCTAATCTCAATCTCCTTGCCTAACTAGTCACAATCCCCAATGGATCCCAGTCCGACTCTCCTTGCTCAGATAGTCCCAGTCTCTCTCCAATTCAACTCCCAGTTGTCTCCACCAGCTTCCAGTCCTGGTTTCTGTCCCTTCTGTCCTGTGGGCTCCTTGTTCCAGTCTACTTCCCCCTCTAACCCCACCACAGATCTGACTTTGGTTCCATTCTGGGTGGGAGCATGCTCAGTGTGGCTGGAATCTTTTGCAGAACTTAACTGCTGAAATCTAAGAAGTCTCTGCTGAGCATGTGCAAATCATGATTTTTGTCATATTAGGGCAGATTTGCACAGGACGGCAAAAGGCATGTCCTTGACACAAAGGCAACCCACTGCCAAATTTCAAATCCCTGCTCCAAAGCAAGAGGGGTCCCAGAGCTTTTCAAAAAAAGGCCATCATTTTTTTTTTGTTACACTGGCAAAACAATGTATTTTCCTTAGGTTTGCTCTCAGAAATGGCTGAACTGGTTTGGTTGAAGTTTTCGAAAATATTCCACCTGAAGCAGACACCCAGAATGGAGGAATTCAGCTCAAATGGTTAAAGGTTTGGCAAGTTATAAGCAAGTGGAAACAGGGTCTTCTAATAAGAAGTATAGGCAACATTAATAACAAACAACACACTAGCCCTGCCTACAAAATGTGATGTCATTTATCAGTTCTTTGGGGTATTAGCTTGACCGTAAGTACTGATCATTAAAAATAATACCACCAATTCATACACTGTTCCATTAAAGTAATATTGAAACAAAGAATTCACAAAGCATGGAGTAAAACAGCATTTTATATTAATATAATATTTGTAATAAACTCTCATTCCATTCAGTATCACAAAAGGTTCAAAACTGTGCAACTGTATATGGGGAACATAATTTATTAATTTAACAAAATTTAACAAATAAGACCATATAAAATGCACCTAAATAGATTCTGTTCAACATCTTTTTTTCTACTGCTTACTTTTTGAGGCCATCAAAATTTCACATCACTGCCATATGAAAAGTAAGTACACAATAAGTTAATTTGTATTGTCACAATACAGTGCAACTGTGGTAAAGAGCACATTCATTTTTAATCCAGTATGAATAATATATAAATATGTATACAGAGTGAGGGTCAAAGGAAAGCAAGAGGAACATTGTTTACAGCAGAAGTAGTACAAAAACCAGAGATTATTCTTACTTGCAAAGATAACAATATCTGCAATTTGTTTGTAACTAAAGGACAAAGGAAAATGCCCATTTTTCTTGGGTAACCCATCCATTAATTATGGCTCAAAACTTGTTGTGGGCAGCAGGTTCTTAAAATAACCCTTCCTAGATAAGTTGGCAATAAATTTATAATGTTTTACCTAGTGGTGGTTGGTGGGTTCTTTCTTTGCAAGTTATAGGTCATATGTATTCTACCTTCTATATATCTTCCAATAAAATTATTTGAAAGCCCTTTAAGAAAAAGAACCCTGCCTCATGGTTCAGAAGATAATGTGTAATGCATTGTGTTGCAGTGTGGAAGAATCAGGTTAGAGGCAGGCCAGCATGGAGAGCAAATTATGGAGCATCCTTCTCAGATATGAAGGAGTGGGAGGACACTATACTGCTTACAACTCAAACAACCCGGTGGTAGAGCAGCACACTGCATTGCTTGCACTTCAGTGTCTGAAGACCTTTCAACCCTGTGGACTGAGAGCAGAAATTGTAAAGCGATGGAGCTACAAAAGAAAAACAGGAAGGATCGACTATAATTGGAGTAATGGTGTCAGGAAGCAGTTGTGGAAGATGCAGATTGCCCCTGGGAGATGACGAGTACTCTCAGCACCCACTTAGGCCAATGGGAGTTGACAGCACTCAGAACCTTGTAGGTCCAAGCCTAGAAATGGAGAAAGCACTAAGGCCAAGATCCTCCAAGATATTTAAGTGTCTAATTCCCATTGAAATTGATTTCAATGAGAGTTAGGCATCTAAATACCTTGAGGATCTGGGTGTAGGACTCAGGCTTGGGTTGTCCCAGTTTTTTGTGTGTCTGCCCTGGGAAGAATACAGAGCTTGGACAGGATAACATTCTGGTCTTGAAAAAGAACTAGCAAATATAAAGAAAAAAAATCCAACCCTTTACTTTCTTCAGCCTTTTAAACAAATATGTTGCTTTGTTAATTTAGACTTTGAGAAAAAAAATGTTTGTTTTGTTTTGTTTCAAATTTATGATCTGATATGTTGCTTTGTGACATGTCATGTCAACCTGCATCAGTCACATTGTGTTAGGTTTCATAACATGGCATGACTGATGCAGCCCAACGTGGTGCATCAACGGAATGGAATTTGAAAATGCAGGTTTTGAGAAGGCACAGATCTCAAAGTAGGTTTTTATGACCGTATAGGGGCAACAATGTCTACAGCTGGAACTGAGCGTTTGTCAGTGGGTTGTTTGCCAAACCCATTTTGCATTGGTATATCTTTAAAAATCAAACAGTGCCACTGTCGCACATAAAAACCTCAATATCAGTATAATCAGGTTACTGACTGTACTCTGTATACTGCTGATAGCTGCTAATTTACCAACTTCGATATGGATCTATTATTTAAGATTCACACAAACAGGAGAGTGAGAGAACAAGAGACGAATGCTGAAGTATCTTTCACTGAAAAAAAAAATCATTTACATAGTGAAGCTGCATTTATTCTCCACTCCTATAATTATTTGATTGGCATCCAAATACTAGAAAATTTTCCACAAAGAAACATCTTATTTTGTGGTATTACAGGCACATATGTAAGGGTTTGCATTAAAATGTTAAAATAGGCATTGGATTAGTCACATGGATAAGATCAGGAATTTATTCCAGATTGTTAAGAGAATACTAATAGCAGCAAAACCATGGCTTTCTCCCAAAGCAACAAGAAAGCAGTAATTTGAAAGAAAAATGCCAATAATACATCATACACACAAGCCGTCTGTTGTCCCCACTACACTACTTTTTATTATATTGCATATGTGTACATATATACACACAGGGAAAGAGAGACAACTGCGTACACACAATTTTACTTATAAACATAGAGAAAAGGATGAAGAGCAATATAATGATGAATGGAAAACAAATGCTGTGCAATGTACTATAAATTATAATTAAATACTGAGAAAAATGTTTACTAGATATGACATTTGTTCCCTTAAAATGCAAAAATTACAATGTTCATATGACAGAATGCTCTGAGTGTTTCTCATTAGGTGGCCAATGGTTCTGAAACATTGTAACATTATTACCATGTGTTATGATAAGTTAATTTCAAGTTTCTTCCTTACTGTAAGTACATGCTTTTTGGTGAAACTTGACAAGTCCCATCACCTCTTGCAGATGACCACCTTATTAGGTCACTTTAAGTTTTTTGAGTCACGACAATGGAAGACACGTCATGCCCTTTTTGTATTTGTAAAGTCTACTTTAATTTTCCGCTAGGAGAAGAAGGAGGATGGTCCAGTTATTAGGATACTAAGGCTCCAGAGACCTGTGCTCAATTCCCTGCTCTGCCACAGATTTTCTGAGTGACCTTGACCAAGTCACTTAGTCTTTCTGTGCCTCAGTTCCCTATTTGTGAAATGGGGATAACAGCACTGCCCTACCTCATAGTAGTGTTGTGAGGATATCCATTAAAAAGTGTGGGACACTTGGATATTCTGCTAATGGAGTACCCAGGATAGATGTCAAAGGGGAATTGTCGAAATGGACTGGACCATAATTTGCTCTGTTTGCTGTTGATACAGTTGGATTTCCAACTGGAAATGTGCTCTACAGTGGCTAGGAGCAAATAAAGGAACCTATTGATTCCCATTTAGGTACAGTTAGAATTTCAAGCGGGAGGTAGCAAGCACCAGTAAAGGTACATAGAGAAAGGTTTTAATGTTCAGAAGCGTATTTGACCAGATGCCAAGAAAACACATCAAGGAAACAACCTTAGAATGTGCTTCTGACCAACCCAAATGTAGGTTCTTCTTGCCACCAACTTAAAAATCATTTCTACCAAGAACAGCTGCTTTTAAATCTTTGTTTCCCACGAAAATCCATATCAGAGGTAGAATCGTGATTTAAATGAACCCATGGGCATTTGCCATCAGAAGGAACAATTCCAAGATGGTGGCCATATGCTTGCTGCCTGACAGGACAACCTTTCTGAATGACTCCCTGGCAATCCCTGTGACCATCAGCTTGGAAGTAATTGTGTAATGCATCTTCATCTTCACAGTCTGGCATCTCAGGAGAACTAAATGCTTGCTACCATTTTAAGGTGACAGCAGTATAGCATACAAACAAAAATTTAAAAAGGGAAAAATATTTTCATTTAAAAATTGGCTACTACTCTTGTGCACTCCATTTTTTTTATCCACAAATATTCATAAAGATTTTTACTATTGAAAGCAAACATCCTAAACACGGTCTGTATTACCCAATAGACCAAAATGGCTCTAAAGCAGCCATTCCAATTGTGTGTATAATAATATGGATGGATAAAAGCTGAATACATGTATTTGTCCAATAGACAATAATGACTCTGACTGAACCATTCCACTTTATTGGTCTCACACTATGCATTTATAAACACTCCCTGAATACCAGACAAATTAGAACTGTTACAATCAGATTTATATATGCAATAAAAGTTTTCCAAAATTTCTGAATATACATTTAACCACACACAAGCCCTGGAACAACTCATGGAATGTTATTATTTACCCAACTCTTTTGGGCAAATAACAACATTCCATGAAATGATTTTTCATTTATTAAATTACAACAAAGAAATTAAATTTACCCCCCCTAAATGTAATATTGAACACACAAGCTTTTTAAATTAACAGAACTGTCTGATATTCTAAACAATTGACAGAATACAAGTATAGACAAAGAAGTACAAACAAATGAATTTTAGAAATGATTGGAAAAGTTTTCACCTGTCATGACTGGAGCTCAGGATTCTGTGCTTTACCTGCAATGCTTGATGACATCTCAGACACTACTCAAGTTGAATTTTCTGTGTTACTACAGGGCTTGATTCTGCAAACATTCTTAAGAACAGCCAGAGAGACTACCGATGGTGGGAGGCACACTAAGGACATGATTCAGACAGCGTTTAACCACAAGCTTAAGTCTCACCGATGTGCTTAAGCACTCTTCTGAGGAAAGGTGCTTTCCAGGTTTGGAGCCTAAGCTGGTAGTATAGATATGCATGTATACTGAGTGCAGAATAGCCTTAGTGTCAGGTTAGCAACTACTGAAGGATCTTCCCTGCACAGGGAAATGTTTCACGTGACCCCAAGATTGGGGAAGGGCACAAAGAGCACCTTTGCGTCACTTCCTCACTTGTGCTGAAGCTAAGCAAATGGTGTAATGGGCCTACTCACTTGAGTAAAAGCATAAAAACATATAGCCTCAGGCTCTTAACGATGATAAAGATGTCATTGGTTGTAGCAGGGGAAACAAGCAAAGTAAGAAAACAAAATTCATTATTAGTTTTCAAATGCATTTGTAACGTTAAAATCTACATGATGGACCAAATTATACTCTCAGGCACCTACTTGGCTCCCTCAGAATCCAAGTGAAGGTGCAGTCTATTCATGATCTGGGATCTTTAGTACTTCTGAATAAGCATTTCAGTTCACTATTTAATAATCTTAAAGGTATAATATAAGCCTAAAGAAGCCAGGAAAGTACCAATGTTAATGCTGAATTCCTTTCATTGCACCATTAAAATAAACAAGTTATGTTACAAAAATGGAATTTAAAGCAACAATTCAATGTTTATCTTAGGTCAGTGATTCTCAACAAAAGGTCTCAATAAAAGTGGGCCATGAGCAGGTTTCAGGGGCCTGCCAAGCAGGGCCAGTGTTAGACTCGCTGGGGCCCAGGGCAGAAAGCTGAAGTCTTGCAATGTGGGGCTGAAGCCCAGGGCTCCCAGCCCTACACCTGTGGCTGAAGCCAAAGGTTGAGCAACTTAGCTTTGTGGGGAGCCCTGTGACACGGGGCCCCAGTCAATTGCCATGCTGGCTAACCCCAGGGGTGAAAGTAAGGCAGTACGGACTGGTATGGCGTACCAGCAAAAAGTGGCCGCTGGTACCGGCCCGTACAGCTGACTTTAAAGTGGTGCTGTGGCAAAGGACCCTGCTTAAAGTGCTGCCATGGCAGCTCTTGAACTTTGTTGCTCCTTTTGCCCCCCTTCCCCAAGCCACCGACAGGCAAAAGGAGCAGCTGCCCTGGGGCCAGCAATTTAAAAGCGGAACCCCGGGCCCTTTAAATCACCTCTAGAGCACCAGGTGGCATGGGTCAGGCAGTGCAGACGCTGACCCCCAGCCCTGCCCCTTCCACCTGAGGCCCTGTCGGCCCCCAAACCGGTAAAAGTTCAATTTTACTTTCACCCCTGGCTACCCCCTAATGCTGGCCCTGGCTTTTATATGCAGAAAAAGTTGTTATGACACTGGTGGGCCATGGAGACCAAAAGAAGAAAAACAAAGTAAACAACTCCATATGTAAAACAGCCAGAAGTAAATCATAACAATGAAAGAATGGCCATACTAGGTTAGACCAATGGTCCATCTAGCCCATCCTGTCTTCTGAAAGGGCCAGTGCCAGATGCTTCAGAGAAAATGAACAGAATAGGGCAATTATAGAGTGATCCCTCCACTTTGGTCCCGTACCAGCATCTGGAAGTCAGAGGCTTAATACATGGGGTTGCATCCCTGACCATCTTGGTTTATAGCCACTGATGGACCTATCCTCCATAAACTTATCTAATTCTTTTCTGAACACAGTTAGAATTTTGGCTTTCACAACATCCCCTGGCAATGAAGAAGTACTTCCTTTTGATTGTTATAAACCTGCTGTCTATTAATTTCAAATCAGCGTCAGACAGAAGCTAACCCTCACATGGATGCAAAGTCACTCTTAATAAACAGAAACAATTAGCAAATTCTATCATTTTCCTTCATATTTATGCTTTCAAATCATTAATCAAATCAGTCAGCAAACATGAGAAGAAACATCTCTAATTTTACCATTTTTACCTTGTTATATATTGATGGTAATAAAAATATAAATATTTATTATATGAAAATAGATGCACTAAGATAGAGGAGTTTGTATGCTGTGTTGAGTAATCTAAATTCCAGAAATAGCTAGATTAAATTGCCTGTGGTTGAATGCAGACTGTATTTCATATTCCTTGAAAAGATCACCTGACTACAAAAAAATATTTTTTTCACAGAGTAAGAGTTTTAAAACAGGAATGTCTGATTTAAGAATAGAAAAAGATACAAAATCATCTCTTGTGGAAGAAACTGGTACATTCAGCTTGGGAAAAGAATAGTTATTATTTGGTATAAAATATTTTTTCTACAGGTAAGAGTATGTTCTCATCTCTCTACAGTTTCTTTCAAATATGTATTGAACATTTTATGACACATTGCACACAGCACAACACAACACATAAATAAATACTCGGGACTTCATAAAACAAAGGCTTAAGTATTTTAAATTGCCAGCCAAATTCTCTATACATCTGGTGTAATGCAAATATTTTTGTGCACAATAGGACGCCATTTTGTTTTTGACACAACAGTGTGAGTTAAGAGCAAAATGCCTGAGAGTACCCCAAATGAAGTTAGTGGGAATTATGTCATTCGCTGAGCCTGGAATGTCAGCCATAATTCTGATTGTCCAATGCTTTGGTAGATTTAATTACATTTAAATAGATTTTCAAATTTATTCATTTTGGTTTATATACACAAATATATCAGAGAGTTCATACTAAGGGTACTAGGTGGTAAGCTATCCTGGAAAAATTTAGAAAGGCAACTGTTGTGAAAATTTATAATTTCCGCAGTGGCCAGGCAAAAAATATAAAGTTTCATTCCTCCCCCATGTCACCACTCTCACAATAATTTTCTCTTTCACCAAATGCCAGAAGGAATAGACGGGTAATTCACTGTCCCTAAAGATCTGCAGGTTCTGGCTAATTCAGACAAAGGGTGGGAGTGAATTCCAAAGTCAAGGATAGATTATACACTGCTAACACATCCCCTTTCTTTCTATCACTCCGGTTTGAGTGTCCGGGTAGATTGCAGCTAAGGAATTGTGGCCAAGGAGAGATGTGGTCTCAGAGGTAGATACCATTTTAGTCCTTAGTATAAATAACTGATCAAAACAGAGTCCTTCTAAATACTGTACCTTGCAAGATACAAGTTTAGGTAGCACACTCCTACCCCTTCTGTGTGTGAAGACATGAATCAACTCATGTTTAACCCAATCTATTGTTTGACTTGTTCTACCACTTCTTTTACATTTCTTCTACTAATCATATCACCGGTATTCAGTTCTGAGGAAATACACTTCTCAGTTATGAAACTCTTGACCAAACTCTCTCGAGTTCTCTCGCTAGCTCTTTCATGGGAAATTTCAACCTCCTGCTCCCTCAAGTGTTTTCAGGAGTCCAATACACTTTTAATCTTTCAAGGGATACTTAGCTTTGAGCATGAAGTACTATGTTCACTTAAGTGAGGGTTTCCAGGATAAACCCTGCACTTTGGGGATATGGAGCTGTAGAAACAGAGATTACAGAATTATGGAAGTTACTACTGGAAAAGGCCTAATCAGTGATCTTGTTTTCCTGCCAGTATATTCTTACATCTATGTTCAGTCTAGTTTTAATATATGAAGCAATGAAGATATTCCCCCTGGCAATTATTCCAGTCTAATATGTTAAATATCACTGTTACATTTCCCCTAATATTCAGCTCTTCTTCTTAGTTCAGTTTTATTGCTAGTTGAACACCCACCTCCTTTAGACTACCCTAACAATTCTCTCTCTTTTCAGTATTTACACCTCGTAAACAATTGAACAAAGTCAGTTCATATCCCCTGAGGATCTGGTGTTGAGAATATGTGAGCGTATGAGTAACCTTTTTCCCTGTAAGTAGTCCTATTGACCTCAGTAAACCTGATCATTCAGATACATAAGGCTTTATGTCCTAAATCTTGTATCATTATTTCATCAACATTTCCTTGTAAGTTACAAATGTTCAGAACAACCAACAACTAATATGGGTAACCACTGATTCAAAGGACTTAATTATTCAAAATATAGTAGTGCTTTCTCTATCACTGTTGCCACTGTCTTGAATTTGTTTATTTTATTTGGTGGAGTGGCAGTAAAACAAAAATCTCATTCCCAATTTTCTGGGAAATCTCAATCACAGCTTTCAAAGGGCCAGATCCTCACTCATTT